>NT_176483.1:1887136-2128769 GCF_000188095.3 Bombus impatiens
TCGAACTTATTCAAGAAAATACTGCTATTGTCCTACACTTAAGAAATGATTATTAAGAAACTGCAATATATATTAAAGATATTAAATGTAAATTATAACACGTCTTTCGATATTGAATAAATGCTTGTGTATACCCTGAATGTACACAATACGATTATTTGCAAGAATCATACTCTGAACGTTCGTTATTATAATATAGAACATACACTCCGTTAACATACTATATCACGCTTTATAAATATTCGAAAATGTTTGCAAGAAATCTAAATTTTACAACTAAATATGCTTGAAGAACGACACTACGTGAAAGCGCGCGTGAAATCTTGTTTCGAAGCATCTGAGCGTCATTGCGCGCCACCTTTGCGGAAAAAATATAAGTTGTGAAGTTGCAAACATGTGACATTAACTGTAGCAAATTCACGTAATATAGCAAGATAAAGGCGGACATTCAGTGTGGAGAGAAATTCTGACAAATCAATCGTATATTTATTATGTAGGTATACTTGTAAATTTTCAGTATCTCAATTTTTAATTTCTATTTTATAGTTGCAATTATTACAGCAATTAAATTTTATTAGAAAATTTGAATTCTTATGATTACTATAATTTCAAGTTTGAATAGAATCTCATATTTCGTTAACTGAAACTTTTTGAACGACTATCACTGTGTTTTTCAAAACAAATTACAATAATTTATATTTTTATTACAGTTTTTTCATCTTCCCTCCCTGCCTATTCCCTGGAAAAGAACTGCAAAGGCCAATAACGTAAGTAAACATTTACATGATTTGTATTTTGTACTAGATTTAATCTTATTATTTGTATTTTACAATAATTATCGTTAATTAAAAAGTAGAATCTGATTAAAAATTTAACAAGTTTGAACTTTTCATTTTGAATCGAAAATTGCATAAAAATTTTCTGTTTAATGGATATAACCTTTAATCTTTCGTTATTTAAACTTTTCACATAAATAACACTGTTTTTATCAAACATACGAAGGTATTAGAGTCGAACTTTGTTCGTCCGAGAACGTATCAAATTTCATGGGCAAAGTAGATAATACGCGATAGGCAGATTTCAGAACCAAAACAATTCTTGAGCAATCCATTGTATTTTCAAAGACGTGCTTCGACGAAAGAACGGCTTGAATAGAATACTACTAATTAGAATACTACTAACTAGAATTCTACTAATATTTCATTTAGTTGATCGATATAAATGTATTCGCTACTAATTCCTTTCGTTAAAGTGTAGTAACATAACAAGTCATAAAATTAGTAAAGCAAAGCAAAGTATAAGGATTATCGAAATTTGACACGAGAAGAGACTACAAAATCAAAGAATATTGTTCTAAGGTTATGAATAAATTCTACTCTACGTGCCTAGATACCGCTTGGGTGAAAGAAAAGCAGTCGTCATAATGATCATAGTTTGTAAGCTAAGTAATAATTTCACAGCAACTGAAGTTGCATTGGTAGTGTTTCGTGCACAACACGTATTTTCCACAATGTGTGGAATTACGTCGTTTTTGCTATTCATCGTGATTTCGAAATACGTACTTATATATGTCACAAGTATGGATCTAATTAAAATTTCCAATAACAATGCTATTAGATTACAACGATAGCATCTATTCTAATAATATTATTTTTTATAATATTAACTTGCCTGTTACGAACCGTAATGGTATTACGTATAGTTGGAGAATTTGTCAAATTATTTCATTGATTTTCGTATAAGCTTGGATCTGTATGAAAAAAAATTTGTATGAAAAAATTGTCATTATATCTCTCAAAGTTTAGTCTACAATTATATCAAATTCTACGTTTAATTTTATGTTAGAACGTACAAATTGGTATCGCAATTATACGATACGATAGTAAAATTTATCTTTAATTCCAACCATAAGTAACGTTGTAATTTTCTTCTACGAATCGCTAGAAAATTTATTAGCTACTTCCGTTGCGTTTATACGTTTAACGAATGATCTTTTTATAGCTGCTGGTTTTATCGCTTTTATTCTTTACTCTTTACTATTTAGTCTTTATTCTTTATTCTTTATTGAACTGCGAGTGTTCCAGACGTATCTCGTTTCTTTCGATCGGTAGACTATTAACCATTCGGCTGAATCGCGGCTGTGTTCCCCGTATCGCTAAAATGAAGGATGCTTGGAGTAGAAGGCTCTTAAGAATCTGTTTCCTAAGTGCTGCTGAAGGAATTTGAAAAGTGCGGTGGAAAAAGATATTCTCCGTCGGTAACATTAAAAAGAGTCCTGAATGCGAACAATCCATCGTACATTTTTACCGTAGAATTTATTGCAGATTTATTTTTCCATACAGATTGCGTCGTCTGTTCTTCTTTTCTTTTTCCGGGGGTATCTTACATTTTGACCGCGCCATCAATAACGAACGATCTTGTATATCTATAACCACATTTATTATGAGCATCGATTAATTATTCTAGCGAAATTGGAGCGACACGAATTGCTATCACACTTCGTTATTCGTTTCTTTTTTCATTGAGCCATATGTTTCCGCGCTTTAATCTTTTACAGAGGGATAGCAGTGTCACGTAAATCAGCCAGAGTCCTCTTATCCTAGCTTGACGTGTGAGAACCAACGCAACGCGAGGCTGAGGGTTATCGGATCAGTATCTATAGCACTCACGGAGAGTACAGCTAAATGTTAGAAAAAGGAAACTAGATGCTATCGCGCTTACAATTAGGAAATTTCCTGCATCTAGAATTCTATACTATTATCATGAACCAAAACCAATCTGATAATCGACACAGAAACTACAAAATATCTAGCGCGAGTATACATATATGTATTTCATGGAGATCGCAAAAATATTTAAACAGTCAATTATCCACTGTATTAAAAGGCCTCGATATGCCTACACGTGGAACCATCCTTAACACTTGCATATTATGATCTTCAATTATAATTGCTATCCATGCTGCATAGTAATTTTGTACTAGATATGTGTTTGCGATAAACATTTTACAGCTTCTATGTACGTTGTTGTTTTTAAATTTTGTCGATATAGTGATTTAATATTACCATAAGTGAGCATATTATACATACACGTGCACAGATTTCCGTGGTAAGCATGTATTCAAATATCCACCGTATATTCCGATCGTGCAAATCTATGTTCGTGATCCGCGATATATATTTTATTTTACGTATTTGAAAGGGAATAACTATTTCTAAATACGTATGTATTATATCAAGATTTCCTTTACGAGAAATTGAAATTACCGTTTTTAACGCATATTTCAGCGAAGCGTAAATTTTGTATTTCATCCTTAGTGAAAAGATACCAAGCAAAGAATGACATTTTCGGTATAGGATGACCTGACAAGCATGCTGGAAAAGTTCATTGATATACTTCAGAAACAGCCAATGTTGCCTTAAAATAGTTTATTGATTATAAGTATGAAACAACCTTTTCTGAATGTATAAGAATCCTTATCGAAACTTTGAAGCCATTTTGCTTTCGAAACTACAGTTTTTAAGTTTGTGGAAACGATATTCTAGAAACTGATAAGGCCTTTGCCTGTAAGCTTTAAGAGCTTATAAAAACGCGAGTTTATTCGCTGCTTCACCTAAGATCACAATAATATGTGCAATAATGTTTAGTCGTATTAATATAAACGAGCGATAATTTTCCTCGCTTCGATCTGATTTAAGTTTAAAATCATATCGCTTTATTAATTTGTCGTACAGTACGTTTACTTTCTTTTAAAATATAATTTTAATTAGGTACTTTCGTAACCGTATTCCGGAGATGCTGCTTGCAGGTAATTTAATCGTCGATATCAGTGTGCGGCCAGGGAAGAAATTTCTTTAATTTGTTGAATAATTTCTTTAAATATATCAAAAATTATTAATTTGCTATACTTATTTCGAAATGTCGTAGAGTGTAAAACAATTCGTTAAATGGTGTTTCTCTTCCATTTTACAATGTGCTTCTTCATTACGTGCTCAGAAAGTAAGGTTTTCCTCGTATCAGCAAACCAATACATATTTTCATAGCCGACATCAGTAAAAATTATTTTAGGTATCGTTTCCAGAATATAAATCTATTAAAAGATCTATTTAGCCGAAGCACTACTCCTCACTATCTTTCAATAACTTTCTGCGTGCTATGACTATTATGCCATGGCCATTGTACTACACTGTACGATATACGTATAATAACATTTAATATGTAGGATACGTAGATAGATAGATGTGATACGTAAAGATGAAATATGCGTATGAGCTAAATCCTTCCAACTCTCAACATATTTACTTTCAAGGTTTAATACCTTTCCACTAAAAGCATTTCCTAGATCCCTTGTAATCCTGCTTCTTGGAAACCGGAATGAGAGCGGACATGAAACGTTATTACGAACAACGTGTAACGTACTTGATAGAAAATTAATGATCAAACTAAATTAAGGCAAGAAAACACCTAAACACTGATCGACGAGCATAAGTCAAAGTATTACGTTACGTTTAACGAATACTTTAATCGATAATTGAAAATATGTCGATGAAAAGGATATAATACATGTGGCACTCTTGTCGCACGATTCACTTTTACACAGTTCATTTTTTTCCACGGTTTCTTTTAACACGATTTATTTACTTTTGTCGTTGTTTGGTCGCCGTTACGCGACTCTCGACCAATTGAAAATCGTCACAACGATTTGAATATTCGAACTAAATAAATATCTCTGGGAAAAAGATAACGTTTCAGTTTCACTTAAAATACAGAAGCTTGCGACAGACTTTCAGGATTATAACGATAGATTACAGAAGGACGTAAGATATTTTTGACTGCCAATTAACCAACTGTGATGTGGGATTTCCGCAACCACAGCCAATTAGGTCAATGAGGGGAATCAAAGGAAAATGCCCTAACCGATGATAGATACTGGCATTACGTGCAGCCATACTGTGACGCAACGCTGGTGATTGGAGTATCCATTTTTTCGTTTATCCGTTTCGACGCATAATCAGAAATTTTACACTTGTTTCATAGAATCGTGCGTACATGAGTAAACGATTCAAATAAAAAATTATCTTCGTACTTTATTATAATTATAGTGCGACGTAAAAACATAATATACTGAAAAAGAACACAGTTCGTACAGGATTATCGTCCAACGTACGTTCGATAGCGATTAGTCATATTCGCGAGCATTTCTTCGTCGTATTTACAACGTAATCGTATATACGTAGTCTTACATTGAAACTTCGCCTTCAAAGTTTAGTTATTAGAAGCTGTAGGTGCCTAAATGGGATGAAACAGGGTTAAAAGCAACAAGCTAAATATTCCAAAATGCATCATAGCAGCTGATGCAAACTTACACGTATAACGAATAATTACGATCGAACAATTACACATTCGTATTTCAATGACCTAAATACGCGATAAACGTGTAACGAACTAATTGACCGAAAGGCGTAACTTTTACAAAATTTGACGACGTTCGACTTTTACGAATTATCGTGAACTTTGAAACTGAGCAAAGAATATCCGCGATACTTTATTTTATTAATTTTATTTGAAAGCCGATTTTTCAGAGAACGGAATCCAGAAAATTAATCTTGGACGAGAAAGCTCGTTCTACGCTTTTGTTTAATTCTTGCATAAGAAATCACCTCTTGCCTATTTGCGTTATATAATATTTGCGGTCATATTCTATATAAACAGAGCTCCGTCAAATCGAAATGTCAACTTCGTTCCCGCCGATAGAGTAGTCAAGTTGCCTGACACGAGTGCGAGCAATTTAAATCGGAGTAACTTGAAATCTCTTTACCAATGTGAAATTGTTATTTATTTGAAATATTCTCTCGTGTCTCGATGCTTATCCGTAATAGTCAAGACGTTTGATTCCAAATATATAATTCGAAATATTTTACCGCTACGGATCTGTTATTTTACTTGACTGGAAATATGTTCTCAACTTACAAACGAAGTTGAGGTTCGTTAGGTTTTTATACGAATGTGAGTTAGATTTACAGAAAGACGAATAAGGTGCGATTAATTCCGGTTATTCTAAGATATTCTCCCTTCTGCACTTGCCTCGATCGCACTCCATAAACCATAAACCATAAACCATAAACCACCATAGACCGCCAAAGCGAGAACTTTGGTCGAAGCGAGAGACTCTCGTTCGTACATACCTACGTACGCGTGTGTGTACACACGTACGATATATATGTAAACGCTGTCTATTTTCCAAAACCACGATTCAACCAGGTTCCTTCGGCTATTCCTTAACTCGAAGGGAATACGTAGTTTCTGAGTAATATAACGTTATTTCCAGTTCCGCACTTACCGACACCGATGCCCTAAACTAACATGACGTTTTCCAACTTTATATTCGATTAAATTCCTTATATTTCACGTTTCCGTTATATTCGTAATTATAATTACAATTTTACATTCAAACGCAGCTATTTTTCTTTTATTCTCCATTGAATATGTCGCTGAAACGAGGCTACGCAAGTTCAAACAACTCGAATTAAAGCCACTAAACTAATCTGGTTTCTCTCAAGAGCGAAATCCTATACGCAAAATCCTTGTCCTGCACTTTTATTCTAACAGAAGTAACATAAAACTTGGCCGCAAGTTCGCCGCAACTCTATTTCACGTTGTTAGCTAGTCTTAGCAATGAACGATGTAAGGAAACATATCGGGAAATATGTGTGAATGAGCGTAAAAAAGAAAGTTAAAATAAATTGCGAAGAGAAACATTTTCTTTGGCGCGTTGAAACAAGATTTACATACGTATCATTTAGTTGTAACACGATACAGGATTGTTATTTAATATAAATAAAAGTAAGATTCTAAAACTTTAGCACGTAGTTTTATGAGCATTGTCAAAGATTAGCGTACTCGTACTTTCACGTATAGGGTTAGACAATAAGGACTTAAAAATGTATGTAACCCGTATAATAGAATTATACGAGACGTTTATATATCAAAGATACGATTTTACATACGCGACGAATGTAGACTAAGAGCAAAGTTTTACTACGCTGTGTCGTTCTTAGGAACGTTCTTAGGAAGTATAATACAAAGATGGATAATATCGAGTCAAGCGTTAATATAACATGTACTTACTTTGTATTGAGAAAAACTCAAAGTATTGCATTGGACGCGATCCAATGGACGAAAATCCAATCTATGTGTATAAATGTAAATGTCTGGATAAACTATAAGTTTATCGCGATATGGACGTAGTGAAAAATAACCTTTACGAAGAATTCCTATGCATGTGAGAAAAAACTGAGGGATACGGTGGCAGGATGGGTAAGAGAAAAACAAAGGGATAAAGAGGTCATATGCTCTGTGAGGTGTAGTTGGAAAGGCGACCAGCCGTGCAGATTGAGCCACAGGATGTGAAGCCCATCAGGGTTTATTGAGTGTAAAGAGTAGAGAGACAAAACAAAGAGGAAAAAGGGCACTGTGCGTTTCTAGGAAAAATGAAATTTTATCAAAAAGCAACTTTAAATATAGAATATTGGAATTGCGTTTAGTTATTGGGTATAACGAATAAGGTGTATACGTGTGCGTTGGTCGTCGTATCGCGTATCCATTTGAGAGCAACTTCGAGAATTTTTATTCTCGGATAGGCGATAGAAAGCTTATCGAGCGCGTACTATTCGATCAGGGCTCTCAAAACCATGTAAGGTCGGGATTCGTATAAATTTAACGGATCATATCGAGTTTTCCATTGCAGAAGCAGATGGGTTTCCGTTTTAGACAGACCGAATAAGCGGGAAAAATCAAAGTAACATATACGCGTAGCCGTTAGCAATGATATTTTATTCTCAACAAAACCTTTCTTTACAGTTGATGTCCGCTCCACAAAGAATAGATACGTACGACGAGAAAGGTTCGATAATCTTTCGTATAATCGTATAATCGAAACGTATCTTTATCCTTTCTTCTTTCCACGTATAAATACGAAATATACACGTTGAAAATATATACGAAGCGTATATCGAGAGACAAGAAGCGGCTTTATATCGCGACACAAAAGGACCACACAAGTAATCGCAAATGTGACCAAATACATTGTACGCGTGCTAATTTGAAACGAAATACGTATTCATCGAGGTAGACGTTTAATAAGATTTGTAAAACAGGCTATGATCCAATGTTTGTTCGAACGGAAATTGTTAACAGATGCGCGTGTGATTTCCGCAGGTACATGTATATCGCGTTAATTTGCTACTATTTCAAATTTACCGAGTGTCTAGAGAATCGTCGAATTTGTAAAAATGTAGGTACAACGATACGATATCGAATCGAAATACGACTAACGATTATAAAACCGGCAAACATCCATCGTTATCATAGAAATTTATCAATGGGTAAGGAAAGAAGAATATTTCAAAAGTAAGAATAGCGTTCATTTTTATTCCCACAATCAGGAACGTATAAAATACAAATATAAATACGCAATACATACTCGGTAATTGTATCGAACAAAGAAACCTATGACGATCAAATCAAGAGAACCGTCGAAAGCGTGCGGATCCAATATTTTTAACAGGAAAATTTTGAGAAACAACAGAATGTTACGAACGTAATGCTACATCCAATTACTTTTCTCAGTTTTACATCGATAACGGTCGAAGAAATATCGAAATAAACGTTTACTTGGAAAATAATCATAAGGGAAAATTAACGATTAAATGGAACGATCAACCTGTCTAACCGTGGCGATTATAATCGCGTAGTACATTAGTCGTGGCACGCTAAGTTTTGGTTTCCGATAGGGCAAAATGAGAATACGTTTTTCATATACGTAGTACTGTTTGCAATTTCCTAGAAATTTCAAATATCAATATTACATTAAACGTCGTTACGATGTACCGTTAGATTTCTTTACACGTAGCATTTTATTATAATCGTACAAGTTACTATTTACAAATTATGACGCTATCTAGTCTCACAATGTGCGATCACTTTGACAATTATCCTCTATAAATAGCGAATTGTAACATTATCGTCGCAGAATGAAGATATTTACACAGCAATGCGTGAAAATAATAACCGATAAAATACGTCGAAATTATAACACACTGTCGTGTCGTACAGCGCGAACATAGACCAGTAAGTTAAGAATAGTCAATTACGATCGTCAATTTACAGCGGTGCTGTCCACGGTGTTCTTCTTCGCTATGCTAATCTCGTAATATTTTTCTCTTCTACGTATACGAAGACTACAGGTTAAAATACGACAAGTCGCATTTCCTGCCTCTGATAGAAGAGCAGTTTTAAAATTCAATACGTCGTCGATCAATTCCATAACAAAATTATCTTTGCGTTTGATTTTGGGAATACGTATTTACACACGCGTTTTCTCATCGTCTCGACGTGTCAAAGATATCGATGAACGTTAGTTACGCAAACTAGCGTCAATTAAGTTAAAGTAACGCAACGACTAAACTAATATCGATCGTTTCTTACCAATCATCTTGGATATCTTCGATACCCATTTTCGATAGGCTTATATTTTCGAATCGATCAGGTTATTCCCTTTTTCGACTGTTTCGTATCGATACACTTCTTAATCGTAAAGCCGCGTAAGAGTGTTTTTCGATTATAATCAAACGTGATCCAGCCCTTTAGAGGTTCTGTAAACAACCGATTATTCGAGATAAGAATTTCACGCGATAAAAACGGCACGTGTTATTCTGCGCTGCATAATTCGATAAATAAGACAAAGTATCGGTACTACTCGTAAAACTCGGATAGCACTGATCTATAACATAATACGCATGTATATAATATTAATACAAGTACGTATTTCGAATATAACGAAACAACGATTCACACTTGCTTTGTGAAAAACGAAAAGGTGCACCTGATTCTGCTATAGTTTTTCTCTTCGATTTCCTAGCGCTTTGGTACGCTAGGATACGCTATTCTAATTTTGTACGTCAACAAATGGAAGAAAGATTCGCTCGAAAGCAAAAGAAGAAAATTTTACCTATTCTATTGCGTTTTATGTATCATTTTCGGCCGCTAATTCTTACACGCTAAATCTCTATAACGAAAATATGTGGTCTAAATATGGCGTACACCAGCACCGATTATTACAAACAGCACCAATAATCAATAAGTAGTAAAGAATCGATAAAGCACATATCACGATTTTCAAAGTACGCTTTGAATTCCATAGTTATTATTCAAATTTCTACGATTCTATGGATATTGATTATTTCACGAAATTTTCATGTGCCGCGCTAACAAGTATCAAAGCTTGATAATTTTATCTAAACGGTCGCGTATAACCAACCTAGCTGTTAAACTAACTGTTACGTCAGTATATTATGTGTAGTTAAATAAAGTTAAAATATCGAACGAACGTGTAACGCGATATATTTAAATAATTGGCAAACAAACAACGATAACTAACGTAAACGTCGACGAAGGAATAAATAACTTAATTGGTTCTTGATTCGACATCGATATCTTTCTGAATTTTTCACCGTAGATATTTGTAAAATATATGTACATATATAGGTACTTGTATAGAAAATATCGTCAACGTCGAAGCGAAATAATCGTCTACGCGAGTGTACTCGTCGGTACTTCGTTACGCATAATAGAATCAAAGCTTTTTAGAACAATGGTACTACTCGCTTACGTTCGAGTTCGTAACGTACCTCTTAATTCCATATAATTTCCAAATGAATTCGCTAGTTGCTCGAAAAAAGAAAGTGAAAGTTCAAATAATAAAATATCTCTAACTCGTGTTCGCGCGCGGACACGTATTCTCGAAACGATCAGTCGCGTAATCGGAGCCTTTCGTTCGATTCTGCAGCCGATCGTTCGATCTCTGTCGGGTTCGATCGATAAGTCGTTGCTTAATTATACGATTATCTAGCTTGGTTGTGCGCACTCTGAAAGATCGACGTTACGTAGGAACCGATTAGAAGCTGTGGCAAAATCCACCGTGAAGTAATCCGCTTGTAGTACAGTTTTACGCGTGCATTCCATATCGTATTTGCGTTCGTGCGACATTCCTACACTACAGAAACAACATTGCCTCGTATCGATTTTCTTTTGAGCCAACAAGAACGCTTTGAACTAAAACAATCGAACGTTTTGCATTTTTGAGCTATACGTTTTGAGCTGTGCTAATCTTACGAGTAAGTTCTGTATATCCTCGCTAATTCGTCCGCATTTTGAACTTACATTTACCCTTACTTTACAGTAGGTATTTGGCATTAGCGTCTACCGTACGATCGAAACAAGTAACGAACAGGTAAAGGTTAATAAACGGATCTCGGCAATGGAACGTCTTACAATTAGTCGCGACATGCTTTATCTTTTCACTGTACTTTAACCGTAACTTTCTTCGCAATCATGCGTTCGATGTACACGAATACTTTTACAGTTTTAACGATATTTTATCGCATTTTTTGTTATCAACGTGCTAATCTCGACCAACTTTTGTCAACTTTTCTTTTACCGAACATCGAGGACTACGTACACCCGAAAGTTAACTATCGTTGATAAAAAGCGCACGATTCGTAGAGCATGGAACTCTGCAACGCGCATAAAAATAGAAATAATTTATCTAGGATCATTTGGTTTACAACCCCATGCTATCGATACAAGTTCTAACGACGACAACGAGTGGGAAATTAATCACTCGATCGAAATATCGCGATCTCGACTCTGAACGAACGGTTAGATAACGAGCAAAACGGATAAACTGAACAACATGACGATTTTCGTTACTACCGTATGCGAATATATACCGGTGTAAGATGGAAATCTTTAGCCGATACACCATCGTTTCGATATTCGTGTAACTGTGTTTTGTAGAAGAATGGAAGCGAAAAGTGACTTCCTCGCGCAATATGCGTACCTCTTCGTGCTCGTGCAACAACGAGATTCGTTTCGATAATCGTACTTGTCGTTCGCGAAATCTCACTTCACGTAATAGCTGTTTATAATCTGTTTTCAACCGATAGTTAACGTTTAATTATTATTTATCGATCGATTGATATGTGCTTGATAGGAAATTAATGGTATTTAAAGTGAAATCGAAATTACGAGCGATCAAGTTGATTCAAACGCGATTCTTCTTCTGTTCAAATAAAATTTGTAGAAACGTATCAAGAAACGTCTAATATCTTTTCCAATTTTCTTCTGTCTTTCTCTTCTTGATCTCTGAAGCGATATCGCGTTTTACAAATTATCGTAGTTTACGAAAATATTCAAACGATACTACGAAAAGTACAATTTGAAAAAAGTTGCTCGACGTAAGCAATAAAACGTAAAATACCAGAAATGATCAAAGAGGAAGTCTGGTATTCTATAAGTAGTATCCTTGCGTGCAACGCACAAAAATTGCTTTCGCGTATGTACGCGTTTACGCATCGGTAAACAACGAAACTGTTAAAACTTCTTGGCGAATAATTGCGTTATCAAAATAGTCTTTTGCAAATTAACGAATCTTGCAGATAGTGATCATAATACGCAGCACGCGGTACATTCGATATTCGATAATTGAAATTGTTATTCAGCACCGATGATAATTATATCGATAGCAAGTTTTATTTGTCGCGATAGTAATTACTACGGAAAGAAACGTTTTCGAAACGTACACGTTTGAACGAAGTATAATGTAAAAGAATCGAACAAACTGGTACGTTCTTTACAGAAAGTCGAGCGTGTTTAAAGAAACGTCTATAAGTTAGAAATAAATCGATATAAATATTCGTGCCTTTAATCGTAATTATTATCGTGCGATGAATAAAGTTTGCTCGTGAAATAGTCGTAATCGTTGGAAAATTACCATGTACCTATAATTAACGGATAGAGCATGCAACGATTCGTTCGACGAACAACTATTTAAACAGCTATATAAATTAACTTAATATTACGTTAATTAAATTCAAAGTAAGTTATACTAGGACTCGTTTAAACAGGTACACGTTGCGTACGTAGCGACGAGAATGACTCGAAAAAGTTTCTCGATAAGGTCACGTTTGACTAGATCTCGCGAAAGTCTCGCGTACTTGATGCGATATTTTACAAATAACGACTGTACACGTATAACGTATCGAGTACGCATCGACGTTGAACGTGAATCGAAAATGATCGTTACCTAATGACAGTAGTTTTGGTAACGTTGAACAACGAACGTTACCCGTTATCGATATTGTAGTAGGACTCGCGTACAGAACCCGATTAACAGCGTACCTATGTTACGGTATACGAATGTTGACGAAAAGATCTTCTCAACGGCTATTTCTTTTCCTCGCGCGACTCGCACAATGATTCGACGAACAAGAGGTGGAAATCTTTAGAAAATACGACACAGCTGTAACGTGTTCAATGATCGATTACGGTAGATCGCAGTTGTCAAACATCGATTTGCCTAACACGATACTTATCCGTGTAGGTTCGAATCTAATAAATTCCATACTGCGAACTAATGTAAATAGCTGTATACGTATGATACAAAGGGTAAACAATGTTCAGCTATGTGCAAACATTTTCTTACATTTACTACGTGTATATCAATTCCGCTCGTAAACTTCAATAATCTCAGAACTTGCGAAACTATTTTTCACACGATTATGTTTAAAGTTTGAGAATATTCCAACAAATTATTATCCTGGTCGTAGCACATTGACTTTGATATTTATCCGAACTACTTCTATCTATTAACAAGTACGACCGTAAACATCACACCTTGAAAGACTTAATCTAGAGTTAATTTACACATAATTCGTTCCACGCTATCTTTGTACGCGCTATGTAGATCATAGAAATGTACATACACGAGATACTACAGAGAATGCGGCAATGACACTATCCATTAAACGTACTTTGAACGACGCGATGATTCATCTTTGTCGCCATTCATACGATTTTATATTACACTCGTTATACAATTATAAATACAATCGTAAATCCCTATATTCGACTTTTCCGATTCAACTTTAAAGTTAAATTTTCATACAGAGACAATCGTTTTTCGTACATACGCGATAAGTCGATAAACTAATAAAGCAAATTTCCTAAAACAAGGAGTCCTTAGGTTCGACAGATTTATGCATACACCTATGATACCTATGATAGATACGCAACAACATGTATTTATAAAAGGCATCCGTAGGTATCTATCAGCGATAAAATGTGTGCGACGAAAAGATTTTTAAAGCAACAGATTTTCGTAGCTACCTTGTGGCTTATATAACGAACGTTCAATCCGCATTCGAACCCACATGAATATTTATCCGAATACCGGGATAAAGATAAAATTGATATCGTGTCGTTACGAGGAACATTTAAAATTATATTAACCTGCGCGTTATCGTCCAGCTTTGTATCGTCGTACAGATTTTGCATTTTCCATGTGTTAAGCGTAATGATAATCCAACACGTCCGTTGAGCGTGAGCTGCGAAAAAGTATTGCTCTCTTTTATTTTCAAAAGAATAATTGCCATTTTGTTACACTTTATTTACATATATATATTTTTATATATATATATGTATATTTAGAAGAAATTAATTTCAAAAGTAACCTCGTGCAGTCATTATACGTGTATTTCGTGACTGCTTTGCTACGAAAATTAAATTAATTTCAAAACCTACAGTTTTCCTCTTACTTCGATTCCTGCAAACAATTATAATTTACTTGCCAATTCTTTCATCGTTATATCGTTGAAATTTCGAAGATAAAAACAGCAAATTGTCGATAGTCTGTCTGTATGTTATATGAAGAATACAGTCAAAGTAAAGTTACTTTTGCGTTTTAACGAAATACGCGTTCCGTGCTATTAAAGGCGAGTTTAGACACGGATTCAATGAGACGTATAGTCGACAACTATACGATTTGCGTGTATATAATTTACATACGCTTTGCGAATCGACAAACGCGTATATTTCTTGAAATTTGAATCAAGAACATGTAACGTATAGTCAGCGTCTCTTCAAATACGTTATTAATTTTCCACTAACTACGTCGATATTCGTAATTTATTAATAATCGTATAAAACATTGTCTCGTCAAATTACCACGATCGTGGTAATACGCTTTACGAAAATAACGTTTTACAAACGTCTAATTTGAATATGAAATTTTCAAAACAATCCACAAAAGACTGGAACGAGAGTCTTACGTGTACCTATACGAATTTCGAAGGAACGTTCGAAAAATTGTCATTGTCGGTAAGCGATATGCCGAAGCAATTTACTCTGTGCGTAACTAATTTGATAATCGATATAGTCAAAGAAGTTCGAAGATCGATGATGATAAATTTTGAAAGAAGAGATTTGTTCCAATAGAAATTGCGACAAATATTCAACGAAGTAATCGACCAGAGTCAAGACTCGGATCTTTACTGTCGCTAAAAAAGAAAGAACACCGGTGTTTTATAGTCACCGTAAAAACACGAGGAACCGTACCTCTAAAATGGGGAATCGGTTGTCGATCGTTGCACGTAAAAGTCCGTGTTGCTCGTCGAAAAATACAAATTCGGTCTTTGCGTTTCATCAAATTCGTAGTCGGCAGTCTTTTTATCGATTAACGGACTAACCAGACGTCGGGTCGCGTCGGCGTCGTTTAACTTCGACTCGAACGTCTCGTTAACATCGGATTCCACAGAATCCATGGGTAGTTTTTCCTTTTTCTTTTTTTTTTTGAGCATCGCAACCGCAATCGCAACCGCAACAAATTCGTTACACGATCAAGGATAAGTGACAGAACGAATCGTTCTCGAACATACTGCTTCTTAGCGATAAAACTTTCCACGTGGCCTTTGTAAATCCAGTCGATTCTCGCGTATAGACGTTCAGACGCACCGCGTCCTTTCACGTATATCAACGGAACTTTGCGAAGAACGTTTCAAGTGTTTTTCAAGTTTCCTGCACGAACCGAATCGTGTTCGCGCCACGAAGTCGTCGTGCATATTCCATCGCCTCTCCACCATTCGTTCACGTCCTTGTAAAATTTTGGCGGCCGGTCGTCGTGCAACATGGCGCAAACACGGCACCAAAAGTACGTGTTGATAAACTCGCCGGTACCTTTCCAACGAAAGTACGAATTGTACAATTCGTCGTCTCGGTCCAAACGATGAAGATACTCGGCAAGCTCTTTCGGTGACTCAAACTCATCCACGTGAATGTACGAGCGGTAAGGAGCGCTGCGAGCGTAATCCGTTGGATGCGCACCCATTACGATCGGCAGAACGTTGTGTCTGAATTAAAAACAGAAATTTATTTCAATAACGTGGCAAAATTGGTCGAAATTTTACAATTACAATTTACAATTTACAATTTACAATTGTATGGCATTTGTTTTATGGAAACGGTGTAGGTTCTTTGACGCAAATAGACCAAAAGGGTTTTCCATTTGATTAAAAGTTCTATACCGATTATTCTAGAAAGTAGTATGTATCGCGATAAATCGCCAACGTCGAAACATCTACGATATAATAACGCGAACAACGTATCAACATGTACCTATCGTATACGTATGTATGTACTTCGTATAAAACATTGCAAGAAAGCATTAGGTTCTGGCAAGAGTAACTTGTTATTCTCGGTTTTATTCCAAAATCTCGGTGAAGATAACACTCGAACATAGTAGGGCAGGAGGGAATCTTGAGGACCTCTACATACATCAAAGTGCGCTAAATAAGGGTGGGTAAGTAAGGTAACAACCGAGCGTGAAGCACACTCTAGCAATTATGGCAACAACCCAACGAAATTTTTTAAGTGGCACTCTAAACCTCGCGTATACCTTTGCGTACGTATGTATTTCGTAAAAGATGGCGTCTTATGTTAAAATTCGTGTATTCGTAATTCGCGTAACTTTGATCGCGAGTACAAGCGTAAATTAAAATGTATCATACCCGAGACCATTGACGAAGAACTTTTCCGTAATATAATCCTTGCAGTTGGAATTCTCGAAAGCTAGATAAAATTTGTAGTCTTCGTCGAGCATATCGAAGCACGCTTGAGATTGCGAACGTGGGCATCGCAAGGAGCCACAGGTTCCATAGATGTCCACTTGGATGTATTTCGAAAGCTCTTTCGCGTAATGCATACGCTGATTTCGTGGATGACAATTAGAAACGAACCATGCTACCTGAAGCAACATTATCGATATACTTTGAATATTAAACTTTTTAGAAATATCTTTCTTCTTATTCGATTTATCGTTCTATTGAATTTCACTCGTGGGATATTCAAAAGGACGAAAACAATGGTTACAGCGATAATCGTAACGTAATGTAACGTTTTACGTCGTATATTTCAACGGTATGCCGTTTTTTAAAATAAGATATTATTATTTCTTGAAACTTTCGTAAGAAACAACTTGACCCGGCGCGCTTAAAATAAAACGATTTCAATGTCAAAAAGATATACGATTTAATCAAAAGTTTGATTATTTTCCATGATCTTTTGAGAAACTGTTTCAAGCATCTAGTAAATATAATCAACGAACGACTGTGAAATAAATAAGATAAGGACGTTGTTACCTTTTTAGTCTTGTTGGCTGCGTAATTAAAAGTCTGCGGTATTTGCGTGACACTAGAGTCGTAATATTGCCATCTTTCATAGGGCGCGACTATGTCGCTGTCACGACGATAAGTTGCCGTCCAATTGATGACAGCGTTCTTCACGCTCTGCGTGTGATAAGGGCACTCTAAAAAATACAGCATCCACACCTGCTGAAAATCGTATTAGTCTCATTCGACGTGTATAATTAAATTCCGTATGACATGGTTTTTTCGTGATTCGCGCAAAACGCATTACCAAATTTAAACGTTTCGCGATCGCGAGCAATAGCGTTTAATCGATTAATCGACCATCGAATACACGTAGGTGAGTAAACCTACAAAGCGTTTTGATTTCTCCTAAAAAGCTGAAGAAACGAATTTCTCAAAATAAGAAATATGACGATACGAACGATAATACGATATGTAACGAAAGAACACGAGACCGTAGATGGAAAGAAGTCTTTTCTTTCTTTTTAATTCATATCGTTTTAAACATAATTAAAGAAAGAGAACTTGAATAGAAACTTATTTTACTCGTTACACATATATCGTAACCAACGCTCTACCTTGGAATCTAAATACTCTATACTATATGTATGTACATATTATGTACGTAATATACATATATTTGCATATTATATGCTTTCCGTGAACTTTTCTGTACCTTTAAATCTCGCATAAAAACATAAAAACCTACGATCTAGTTATTACACGATATAAACGTTGATTACGCTAAATTATAGAAACGACCATCTCTCCGTACGTTACTTTGCTCGTTGTTGTTACTTTACATATCACTTTTAGTAAAGATACGACAAAATTTGAATTTCGTACCTGACTCGCAGATCTTCTTCCCACGTGCGTTATGTAGTCTTTAAATAAGATTAAATCAGCATCTTCGGCGTTATCTCTGACGATGATACAAGTATTTACTGGACATCGATGCTGAAGAAATATGTCGGAACCGACTTTTGCCTCGGGCATACCATGTGGAACCATTATCTTTTTCAATGGACGATCGACACCAGTTTTATTATAATCAGTCGGTACATACATCAACTGCAAATAATTAATTTCAAAAATAGTTAATTACATTACGCATCACAGAACACGAGAGAGAGAGAGAGAGAAAGTATTTTAAATATAACTACGTGTACTGTTCATAAAAGAAAACAGCTAATTAAAGAACAAAATACGTATATACTAGTTGCACGTGGAATGAAATGGTACGAATAGTTTCGATAAACCGTATTGGATAAAATTAGTTGAAACGAGAGAGAAAGATATTTAGGAAACGTATAATAAACGAAAAAGTTATCTCGCACAGGTATTACGTATGCTTTTCCGGACGAGATACGTTAAAAAGACGATGGACAGCAGCGCGATAGAAATACATTAATAAAAATAATAGTAACAGAGAAAAAGAATCGTAATCGTGTAAAATTCATAATTGTGTACAATGCCTTTTTTAGAACGCTGCCCTATATACTCGTATAATAGACTGCACTGTGCCGCAGGCGTAGAAGAAAGGGTGAAAGACAAAGTATGTACCGCTACTACATGGCCATGCGCGATTTGAAAGAGAAGGTGGAACACAATGTTCCTATTTTCGTTTAGTAAAGTACGCTGTAGACTGCTATACGACAAAGTCGTAAATAGGCAATTCGTTTCAAACTGCAAATTACAGTGCAGCTTCTTGTTCCAAGGAAAAAGACGACGCGCTACGATAAATTCTTCTTTCGACTAGCAAATATTTAATATCGAATCCGATTACTCGATTACTTTTATCACCGTTCGAATAATATCGATTATCGAATATCAAATTTGATAAATTATGGTAAACTTATATTTATAACGGCTATTATCGATCAACCGTTGTACCGTGCTAAAAATATATGTACAGGATGTCCCGTAGATCGGCGTAGATGATAGGATTAACCGGGAAAGGAGTAGGCGCTGCAACAAAAACTAAGTTCAAGGCAGAATAAAACGTTTTCGTACCAACGTTTCTGTTCGAGTCAAAATTGATACGTAAACGTGGATCTTTCGTGTCTTACGCGCCTCTCCATTGGTAACGCTCTTTCGAGAAATCTGGGAAAGGTCGCGTAGCCTCCTCGAACGTCCTAGATCAAGATGATTATAAAATTTTCGACGAATAAACGTAAAACATATAAAATACCTATGGTATCGTGTTACGAAAGATTCACGTCTACGGGGTAAAAGTTAAACTTATATCACGCCGATTCTACAAAAGTGAATCGTGGCAACCGCTCTTCCTAAATTACAAATTCCGACCATTAAATTGTCGTCGACGCGGTCAAATACAGATATCGTTGCTGCAAATTGATCGAAGCTTACTTGATTGGTAACACGATCGTCGTAAACGTCTTCGTCGGGCCACAAACGCGCCAATCTGCGGCCAGTACGATGCGATTTTATGGCAGGATAAGGCCTCCTGGTCCCTCCTTTCATATACCAAGGTCTTTTCGATGGATCCATCAATTCTAGACTGTTGCGTGTTAAAATCGTCGTGCCGGTTAGGTTGGATACCTTTTTAACAGAAGAACCACGCAGTTGCACATCTTCCATTACAATTACGTGCCACAATTTCGTCGTTCGCACAATCCATTTATAATTCCTAAACACGGCTACTGTTCGTTAAGCACAGGCATAATAGCATCTAATCTCTCTGCACTAAGGTTAATTTGTAAGATGCTGTTGAATTTGTTTGTCAACGGTAATTGAAATTGTACCTTATACGTAAACAAAATGTTTCGTTTTTAAACGATTTGTTCAGTTTCCTCTCTCACTACATAAAACTATTTCGTTCGAAATATTTGAATATTCGCGTTCCAAGATCATAACGTTATTTCTGCATAAATGATCGTCGTTTTAAATACATTCTATCGCGTAAAACTATTCTCTCGCTATCTCTATCTCGATGAAAAAAGTATAATACGATTAAAAAGATTTATCGCTGGATCGTGTAAATCGATATGATGTTTGCGATGATATCGAAGATTCATGTTTTCTCAACACTCTGGCGTCGCCTAAAAATTATGGTGTTACGACTGCTTCGCTATATTTAATCAGATTGCGTTGGATATAACGCGTTAAAAAGCGGTAAAATATTTTCGAAATTAACGAAATTTGTTACATTCTATGGCACAATTGTTTTTGCAAGTGCACGTGAGATAGAGCTTCGCTTTTATTCGATTAAATCGAAAAATCGAAGATTCCTAATTTCTCGAGGTAAACCGATTCTTAGCGTTATCAGAAAAGATAAGTTACAGAATGCAAAAATTGAATATGTGTAGTACGTACTGGAAAAATTCATCATCTACTGGACTTTTCTTCAGGAACTACAAGTATTTGTTACGATAGGATGATAGACGCGATAATTCTCAACACTCTGCTATAGATACATAAATTGAACATCGCTTAAGAAAATCCATCACTCTTTAAGAAAATAAATAAATATTTAACGTAATACATACATATACATGTACGTTTTAGTAAAATTTTCATTTTTATTTGTACTTGATACGGTCACTATGAACTTCGGCGCGAACGAATAAAGGTAAATTAAAAAAACTTGCGATTTATTTATATACTTACGAAATCATCGAAATTGTAGAAATTTACATGGTTTGCGTCTCACCGATCTACATTAAAACAAATCACCGACGACATAAAAATGATATTTGTTCGATGGATAAATTGGATAAAACTTCATGTGAAATACCAAATATTAAATCCCATTAAAAGATTGTATTTATCAGTTATTTTCGGTATATTCGTACCTAAGTATTTTACATAATATTACTGCTTATAAATGATGTTTGATACATTTATGAATACGTAAATTACTCATGTTAACGTATATTTGTCATACTTTTATACCAACGATAAGCGTAAAAGCAACTTTCCGTGTAATCACGCGTATTATATTATTTGTAACTATTATGAAGTACAACGATTGTAGCTGTACCTACTCCTAAGTGTTAGCGATTGTGCGTTTTACATAGCTCTGAAAGTTGCACCTGCATGCTAATTCTATCGGATCACGCGTTAATCGTCAATAGTAAAAACTAATCTAATTGCTCGTATGCGGTATTATGCTATATATGTGTATGTATGTATGTATGTATGTATATATGTATGTATGTACATATGTACGTACGTACGTGTATCGCAAGTCACACGGAACGAAGCAGTCTACATGAAGCTAACGTAACTAGTTGGGTATTAGCTGCAAGTATCTTAGAAACCACAGAGACAACCATAATAAATCATTTAAACGTTTATCTTAGTAGCGTTCGAAATATGTTTATTAAATTGAGAAATACAATGATACAATCGGGGTAATTAAGCTTACCTATGAAAGCAATAAAGAGTGAGATAATACGTACCTCCGATTTTATAACTTGCAATAAGAAATAAAAATAACGAAGCTTCAAATTTATTCCGATTTTGCTATGTTTATTTTTTTGCTTCGCAAGACGGTCGATTAATTTTCAAGACGGTCTTTTCATTTTGGAAAACATGGAAATCGTACGTGGCTCGATCTCTTATACACAGATTAGACACGACTTGTCGTATTGCTTTATCAAAACTAAAAAAATAGCGTTCGGTATTTGATACTTCTCAAGCGTTTCACTTTCGAGAATTCTTGTACACGAGATTTAACTACGATTTCCTATACGATAATAATAATAATAGGAATATCTATGTAATCATTTCCCTTGAAACGTCTCCGGTTGTTTAACATTAGTTAATACTTCAAAATTATGTTTACTTAATTACCGTATAAAAAGTTGTTCGATTATTCATGACGATGTTCAATTGGTACGTTTCGATACACATCGATAGGAAGGTTGTCTCGGTTATGTTTCACGCATACACCGTGTTACAGTCATCTATCGACAATGCAATTTAACAACTATACCTCGGACAGAAGCTTTTTCTCCATTTTTTCTCGAGTCTGCGAAACATGCATTGTCGGTTTCTTCAATTTTGCAGGCCAATTTTGCTTGATCTGCGATCGAAATCCGATATTTAAACATTTTTAACGCTTTCAACATTTCAGCGTGTAATAATTTTTCCTCCTTTATTCGTTAATACTATCGTCTTTAAGAACTTCCATGTGTCTACAGCAACAAAATATTTATTTAACTACTATACATATGTCGGAGAAGGAAAGACAGCGGGATTTCCCGTCCAGAATGTTGGGGCAAACTCCAATACACTGGTCCAGACTTTTACTATAGCCGCCCTTAATTAATAAAAATAAGAAATAGTCTTAATGTTCCAATCTGACTTTATGACGATGGGTTTGGGCTCGAAGTGACATGGCACGGACGGACGTAGCCACGGTCACGGGAGGGACATGTACCTGACAGAGGTATGAAATGATTATATGGCTCTCCTTAAAACAAAGATTAACCCGAGAAGCGGGGACAGGAGTATATAAGGGCAGCCTCTTTTGGATTGACGGAGTTAGAGGGAGAGTTGGAGTTAGTCAGTTAGTTAGTGAGTCGTTGGACGAATTGCCGATTGAGTCATCGGGAAGTTACCCGAATCGAGTAGCACGTTGATACGAGTCCTCCCGTGGACCGTGGATTCGTTATCGAACCTGACTTCGTTGTCACCATCATCTCGACCATCCTATTACCATTCCTCATAGCCTCTTGTAGCGTCCGCATTCGTACTGATAAATATTGGCTACATTCGCGACCGTAAAGTAAGACGGCGAAGGTTCACCGAACGCCCCAAACTGCCAACCTGCCTCCGACATCAGAAGTGGGATCAGTGCCGGTTATAACACTGCAAGAGCTTAAGACCGATTTCCGCCGGTCATAACTCTGCAAGAGCTTACGACCGATTCCGCCGCATGATGCGCAGCTGTCAATTCGATTATGGAGAAAAATCCTCAGAAAGCAGTGCCCTGAATATAATTTCAATAACGAGCGTCGAATCGATTTCCACATTGTGGAAGCATCAACTGGTGGATCAAGTCATCCGGATGAGTCGTTTCCATTTTACCCCGATTTTTGGGAGCCAAGCGTTCACTGATTACAGAATCCGTAGTCTTGAGATTTTCTGGCAAAAGAACGATCGATATAGTCGTAATGCGAGGAATGAGAAATATTGGTACATCTCAACTCTTGCCCGTCGCGGGCGTTAGTGGTTTTGCATTAGAAATAAAATCGTCGTGTCCTCACTGATAGTTATTTTAAAATATGATATCGCGATTGATCGTGAAATTACAAGTCAAGGTTTTGACGTAGTATTACACAAAATAGCCTCGCTATATGTAAGACAAATAATTAATGCCTGTAATAAAGTCGCCGAAGACGAGATCGATGTTAATGAAGTGACAATGGCGTGCGGGGTAGCGATAAAAGTCGATTAATCTTTCTTTTCGAAAATTCGAAGATTCACTCGATGCGGGTTTCCTACGTACTCGCGTAAATACAGGCCAGTTAGAATTACAATTGAGCGATCCTAACATCGCCGTACAAAGAAGTCCTAATAGACTTCGCGAGGAAGAGCGCAAAAGAATACGTGAGAGAATAAGCGAATTTATTAGAGCCAACTATCATAAGGCCTAGTAACTCGCCGTTCGCGAGCCCTATGTCACTCGCGAAGACGAAAGATGGTTCAGATAGATGATTGGTAGATTTTCGAGAACTAAATGAAAATACGGTCCCGGATCGGCATCCTCCCTTACCCCTTATTGCGGATCAAGTCGCGAAATTACAAAAGCAAGATATTTTATTAGTCTGGACTAGTGTATTGGGGTTTGTCCCAACATTCCGGACGGGAAATCCCGCTGTCTTTCCTTCTCCGACACATATATATATATATATTTAACAGACTGAATCTTTTAGAGTTTGTATTTTTTTTGTAAAAATTAAAACTTGTATATGTATTACTCGTTAATTGATACAGATACGCAAAATAATTTAAATTCAGTAAATAATAAAATAGCTGGTTTTTTGATTTACCGCTAGCTTGAACTTCTACATACGCGGTATGTATTACCGATAAAATCAATCTAACAAGCGACATCTCATTGTTATTAATTTTCAATTTCACGCAAAGTTATAATTAGAGTAAAATGTAAATCAAAAACCGCAACACACGTGATACTCGAACCGTTTTATTCAAAGCACCTGCAGCGCCGTTGTTTATATAAAAAAGAATCATCGATAATTAAATCGTGTCTTTGAAAAAATTTACCTCGAGGAACATAAAACTGAAATATCTGTCGCCTCTTCTGGATAGTTGGCACGGTTCGATTTAGAGGAAATATTGAAAATCGATATTTCGTATGTACGTACAGGCAGTGAGAAATTTTATCTCTATTTAATTAATAGAATTCTAGCGACTTTTCGTAAATCTGATAGCATAATATAGTATTACACGTATAAGTAGACATTGGTCACAGCGTATACCAACACCCGCGTTGAGTAAAAATTTGCCTATAGCGTAAAATAGAGATTATGGATACGCGAACGAATATTTTTCCGAATTAAATCTTAAACGTTAAGACGCACGATATTTAGGAAGCTTAATTTTATTACCTTGGTATCGGAAACTCGAACCGGTTGAGATTGTCCAGGATGAGGTCGCATACGATGCCATATTTCGTCCTGTAGTAGATTCAGGATAACTAGCAGCAAACCGGAGAAGAATAGCACGTAGAAAAAGTATCCCTTCAGGGAAGGACGCGGCAGACTCATGCCGCACGTTTCCTCTTTGTCAAAAATTATCTATCCATACGCTGTGTCTTGCCCGAACGGTGTCCATTCAGCTACTGAAAAGGAAAATGAAAAATGTAGAACATAAAGTATAAAGCTTAATTCTGACGAAATGGCGATACGTCCAATACGTTCGTACGTATTAATAACGTAATAATAAAGGAGCTGTTACAGATATACGCTACCACTGAAAAGTATCCGGAAAACCTATTTACTGTTTTGCATTATACACATATTTTGATTACAAAGATTATGGATAATATAATTATATACTAATTAAATACTAAATATATTAGATACGGATAATGAATAATAGCTACGTACACGTATATTGTCATTATATACTAATATATACTAATGGCATTATAGTCACTTTTAGATTGAATTTAAAATTGTCATTTTTGTATAGATTATACGATTCTTTACAAACTCAGTTGTAGAGTTTAATTCGTTTCTGTGAAAATGTGACATTGGCCCTTCTTACACCGAACCACAGATTTACATCGATATTATCAAAGATGAGTTTACAATTTTTAAAGATTTTATTGCGGAAAACGCAACTTTGTAACTTTGGTGTCGCAATGGTATAGAAATGAAATTAAGTTGAAAGAATATATCGATATATCGTGGAACTCGATGATATTAAACGGTGAATTATTTTACACGGCGACACAGAGAGAGTCGAATCGATTTTCGAAAGCCAATATATATTACTAACGCTTATATATGCATACTTTGTTACATGACGAGCTCTTTATCTTTGGATTTTTTCATTTTTTGACCGTAAGTTGGTTAAGGTGGCTGTTGTAAACTGACGGAAAGAATACCGATATTAATGCAACCAATTATGCTTAAAGTAGTAAATATTTGTACATAGATACGTACATACATATATGATTATTTGCGATACGTTACGCCTATATAAAAATATTTAGTCGCAAAGATATACGTCGTTTCTCTTTTTTCTTCTCCTTTATACTTGCGTGTTTAGTATGTGCATTTAGCATTGCCTGATCGTTACGTTTGTGTACTAAACGTGGATTACTCGGACAGAAAAGCTGTGATTTTATTCGTGGCACCGGGTGAGTACAAAGATCAACGCGGATTAACTTTCGGTAATAGCAACCTATTGGCGGGTAAAATGTCAAGCGTTTTAAGGATTCGGAAAGGTTAGGAAGAGAATGATGGTAGATAGGTCAAGATAGACCGTTGTTAGGTACTGTCGGAAGACACGTAAATCGGAATAACGGAGAGTTTACGGGGCATGGATGAAATGGGTTACAAGATGAGATAGAGATGTATTCAATGTTTGAGAAAACTATATTACATTCGTGCTTTCGTTTCTGTTTCTTACGATCTTTCTGATAAACATGTAACAACGTTCGAGAAGAAGTAAAATATACCGAATATAAACGGAACGATTAGTTTGAATTTCGATAGAGCCTCTCGAAGACTTTGATGTAATCGATAACGACGATAAGATTACGATTATATCGATTTATGATTTGCAGTTTTGTATTGAAATGGAAATACCACGTATCGAATATCGTTGATTTTATGATTCGCATTATAGGTATAAACTTTTGAAATCGTCTCACATCGTACCCTGTAATATTTGTAACACTCGATCAAGACGGTGAAACATTATTTTTCCGGTTAAACAGAATTTAATTTTACTCTAGAAATACATTGCTGACTGAGTAGATCGAAAAAAGACGTAGCCGATAAGTTTTTTTTCTCTATTTCACTCACGCTTCTTGTTCGGACTGGCGTGAGACAAACGACGGATATTAAATATGCATAGCAGTCGAAATTCTATGGGAAAACGTGAAACGTGAATGATCTTCGTCCGATTCATTGATCTACGACAGCTGGTAGTCCGTCTATAGCGTAATTGTAAAAGTAAATAGATCTTGATAATAATAGATATCGATCAAATATTGATCTAGTAATAGATATTGAAAGATAAATATCGAACGACACTTCCGTAGGTACGTATATAATATACGAATTTTCTTCGTTCTCTCGATGGCTAAGATCACAGTTCGCAAACACCGCCTCTGCTTTAACACTCCGTATATAGAAATCAGAATTCTATGTATAACGGCGAAACACGCGTTACGCGTAAAGTGTTCGATCGCGACTATTGCCATTGTTAGCATGTTAATTTAATTCGACAAAACACTCTCGTTAAGTAGCCGCGAGAGTATTTGCAAGATCGCGAAACAGTAGCGAGAAAATAAAAAGAAGTCCAACGCGATCGCTGCACTTTTTCTTACCAATATCGTCCACTGAACTATGAAAGAGTATTAGGTATGCAGAATTATAGATTAGATCGATAGTAATGTAAAATATTCTCGCGATAACCAAGTATGCGTTAGCTACTGCCGAATACGATTACCACTGAATACGGCTACTACGTACCACGTATATATACGTATGTACGTTGTCATCCGAAAAATATCGCCTAAAACAGAACGTAAAAGAGTATAAACAGTACTTTTCGCATTATTTCTTATCTGATCTACGGTTGATCACATACATGCAAGGTGGTGTATCCAATATTATCATTTGGAGTTACATCGATAATGTTATCTCTAGCGGAAAATGTTGGGCGGTTCCAAAAGTATTTTTCCCGTTATTCGTTATTTTATGCAGATGATCGAATTTGCTTTTTCAATGGAATAGTATATTTTTTAATACGTTACTCGATTCAGTTCGTCATTTCTTAAGAAAATTATGTATAGAAAAAATTAAACGATCCACAAAATTAACACGAAGCAAAAGACAATACTTTAAGAAGAAGTAAGAGACACGCGACTACACTCGAGCGTAACGCGAAACGCATATGTATATTCGTTGCGAGAGCAATCGATACATTTGACTCGTTAATACAATGTGCTTAACAACTTCGCGACAACATCAAGCACCGTTCGAAGTAACATGATTTTCATTTCACACGTTGCTTCGTAATTAACTTAGAACCTCCAGTACAAACAATTTCATGTAAATCTCCGACCCAAACGAAAGTTCAGTGACATTGAAAGACACGCAGTACATGTATATCTTACAAAATTATCTACTTATCTGTACGGCTTAAAATCTTAAAATCAATGTTTTACAGCTATCGCTGCAAACGCGCGAAGATGAAAATATTCATCTGCGTTAAAGAGGTTATTCTCCTTAAGATAATTAAACGTATTAGTATTTCGATCCACGTGCAGATAACAAAACTGGATCGATTCATTAATTATCCAAACACTTTTTTTTTACCAAGAATGGCCTTTTAAATACGCTTAATGGTTAAATAACCGTTAAGTTAAATTATTTATCGATCAAGTAAGTCGTCAAGTAACGATACACATTCAGTTTGGTCTCGTCTCGTGGCTGTCAAAACACAGCTACGATACACAGCTTACAATTAGGATAACTCGATGCTACAGAAAGACGAAAGCCGATCGAGAGGTCGGGTAAGTAAAAGAAGATGAGTTAAATTTCGGTCGATTAATCTCGATCTTTGATACCAGTCTTGTGCCGAAAAACAGCGAAGACACTTCGCAAATCATGTTGTTCCTTTGCGACAAAACCAAATAGTCGAGAAGCAATTAGCACTCGACACTGACACGAGACGTGTCGTTATGTATATTTATATTATGATTTCTCCTCGATTAAAAAAGATGCTTAATAAGTTTACCATGAACGCGTAATTTATTTTTCAGTAGTAGTAGTAGTATCATTTTTTAAAACTGAAGAAATTTGATAATATAGAATTAAATTTATACGACAGGTGCTAAAAGTTATAAATGTAATTAAATGGGCTCAAAGGAATGACCTAAATGATGCAAAAAGTGCGGTAGACAACCTTTGGATTGTACGGTAAGTCTTGCGATTACACTCTTCCGCTTAATTTACAGCCTTAGAGAGCAAATAGAGTGGAAGAAGGTAATAACGAGAGAAGAACGAAAATTCGATTTTATTCAAACAGTGGAGAGCATCGAGACCAACCATCTCATAACTCTGTTAACGTTTCGACATGGCGTACAAAAATTTATTACGATCTTTTAATTTTTTCTCGATATAACGCGGATAGTAAATTTAAAGAATTATATTAACTTAAATCTATTATTTTCCATTCAATACCGCATAAAGTATTAAAGTTATTTAAAGCAAATTCATCGTAGAAAATCATGTTCAATTTGCGTAGAGCACAGGTATATCGATGGAAGATCGCAGCGTCGAGGAGAAGTTCCAGATCGTTGTGATTTCCAAAGAGTTCAACGATTCACGATTGTTACGCCAGTTCCTCGCTAGACTATCCTCGTGTCCATTAGCGTAAGGAAGAGCAAAGTTATCGTTTGTACATAAACGTATCGATTCCTGTGTTTGCAAATAATAGCTTGTCGAGTAAAGATTTCACACGAACCAGTGAGAAGAATAACACACGAACAGGGTCTACGCCCTCGCAAGGTTCACCGTATGAAAGGATGGATTATGTCGCGTATGCGTTTAAATTTTAGACGATATAATAAAAATAGAGATTCGATACACAAGCGGTATAACGATCTAACCGTGAAATAATTTCTTTCGACATTTCTGTAGATCGAGATCAATGCGTAGAGATATTATTATAATTTATAACTTATATTGTATTACATCGTTTATTTCGAAAACATTATGCGTAATATAATCATCTTACTGGCGCATTTCTACCTTCTTCGCTTTTGCTCTTAGTTGCCTTTTCACAGCGTTTTCCTTCGTTTCGAGTTCTTTGCAGCAATCTCGGAGTAAAGGATCGCAGAAGTGGTCGTAACGTAAAAGAAAACTGTCAGCTTTCTGAAAAACATACTTGGGTAGCATGCTATGTACATTTCAAGAATTATCTCAGTGCGTTACTACGACGCGTTTTATGGCCACTTCTATGTGCAATTCCAGCCGAACAATCACGCGCAATTCGTATGTGCGTATTTATAATATATATAGAATTTTGTAGGCATCGAAATGCATAAAATAACGCGATGCTGCGTTTAAGTATTAAGCGACAAATCACGAAATTAACTTAATAGCGAAATAGTTACAATAGTTATTTACGTATATATGTATTGCTATGTATATATAGCTGGAAATATTTACCTTCGTAACAATCGTCTACGCTAAGTATGTTATTTAAGGAAGTGAACCGGTTTCAGAAGACTAGCTCAACATTTAGGACATAGCAAACGTCCGAGCTTAAACACTAAGCACACAGTCGGTTCTAGCACGTACTGAATAATCGCCGAGTAAACGATGCGACATTTGTAGGCTACATAATGAAAAATGCGTACACAAGGTGTTTCATATTAATCGCCAGCTTAAATAATCGACAACTTACCAGGTTAACCAAAGTTGCATAAATTACAGGAGAAATTTAGACGAACCGATTAATTAAGAAAATAAGGTGAGATCAAGGAATATAATTATTTGAAATATTTAATATTTGCTGGTTTTTACATATGTATTTACTTTCTTTGCGACATTTAAATTATATTATACAATTGCCAAATATGTAAAACATATGCAATTGGGAACATATACTGTATCAATTTACATAAATACCCAAAATTTGCTTACACAGTCATGTAGTCATTTGTATTTCACTTTCTAAGATTTATTAGCGCTGTTTGAAATTGAAAATTAAATACAAAATGTATTATAGTAATACAATACATGCCAATACTTGCCCTGAATAGTTGGAAAATTTAACTTCGAATTCTACGATTCTAAAATTATATATTTCGATCATTTTGTCACAGTGGTAACGGCTGATTCTTATATTTTCGGCCGACAGTTCAACGTTCCTCCAAAGTTAACAGAAATAAAAAGAGTTACAATTTCGTTATATTAGGTTCAAAGGTATACTGGAACACGCGCCATCGTTTTGTCACGGATTGTATGCGGCGAATGCGATCGATACGTCACGTACACCTGTCGATGTCACATTTAATTTGTATCTATCTCTACAAATCTGAGATACAACTATCGATTTTTTCATCCCTTTATCTGCAGCTTATCTGTTATTAATCTCCTTTTCATCGAATCTGCAATCGAGAAAACGTACAATCTAGCTCTAACTTGAATGAAAATGTCCAACTGCCTCAGACATTTTCTATTAATTGAGCATCTAATATACTATATATAATTTAAAAACGAGCAATTCTAAGGACTTTAATTTCATACAATATAGATACGGATGAGAACATGTTTACCCGAGTTACACTATGTAATTTTAAATCGCTATAACATTTATGACTGAATACTATTCAACGAGAATGACATCGAAAACACATTTTCTACCATAGGCCACTTGTATATCATCGATGGCCATTAGTAACACGCCACGATTATCAGTATGTTATCGCTAGTAATTGCAAGACTAACAAAACGAACCTAAAGGAGATGTGTAATATTTACTTACGGTTCTTTTCTTTTACATACATATGTAGAATGCATTCAAATATTGATTTAAATATCTTTGTCCGAATTACTTAGATATTTTTTCTTAAATCATCGCATAATTTATAAGCTTTACGGAACAACAACAACAACAACAACAACATTTCTAACAATTCAGTTCCATCGCTTCAAATGATTTTCAACGTGTGCATATACATACATATGTATATGTATATGTATAAAATTTTGATGTAAATAAATATAATGCATTAATACGTCTAATAAATTAGGTTACGTAAAAGTAGCATGCGAAATTTAATATCACAGAATACTATAAATTTATACATATTCCTTTTGATGCATGATTTCCGTTTAACGACTATATTACAAACATAAAAGCAAATAGTTTCTTTGCGATATAAAAGATCAAAAATTTGATATTATTTGTCACCGATATGCTGTACTTTTGATTTTAAATGATATTCAAACAATTTTATTTCAACGAAGTATGAATATGCATGTAAGTGACTTCAAAGTGATCAAATATGTACGCTTTTTGTTTTGAATGTTTGAATTACGGAATTTCAGATATCCTTTAAAAAATGACATGTCATTGCGAAGGTTAAAGAAAATCATCTTCTTCGAATAAATTGATCATTATTGAAAGTAATATCAAGTTGCTTACTGTAATCGCAAGATGAATCTCTTTTGCTCTGTCAGGATCCTTTGTTGCTCGAAATTTCACTTTTACGCTTGATTCTATTTACAAGATCGTACGTTTACTTCTTTTTATGGAAACGCGAAATGAACAATTCATGTTCACTAATGAACTATAGAGAAGTTGTCGAAAGATAGGCAAACCGTTTTGGTAAATTCGTACGATGGAACTGAATTATTTCTGTGATTTAAGATAACGATAGTCTTTACTTTCAAACACTTTACAAAAACATGATAGATATTTCTTATATATTAGACAAATATGATTCGATTAACACGAACATGATTCATAGGCTTTTGATATCTGAATGTGCCAAAATAAGGCGTGTTGAACGGCATTTATTAAATTATACATTTATCAAATATATGAAATTAATGTCATGCCCATAAAGTATTCTCCGGTTCTACGATTTCATTGTGTTTAGTCACTAATGCTTATCGAACAAAATCGCTCTAAATGATTTAATAATAAATCAGTCAAATATACATGTGTTGCTATCGATGTACGTATAAGTAGACGACTATGTAACCAATATTCGGTAATTCGTCGAAGCTGCTAGAAATATGTATAATATACCTATATCTACGCCATGTAAAATGTATAGGTATATGTACTTACTTGCGCGTCTCTGGGTAAATTTTCGTACTTCTATTGCGTAATATTTTTGTTTCCAAGAAATACGTTTGACATAAATACGCAATAAAAATGATTATACGTATGTTATCGTGCGAAGAAACACGACCAAGTTTCACTGATACTAGTAAGGATCGACCACGAAAACTGGACTGGACACGCTACTACCTTATCGTCAAAGCTTCCAATCATATTCTAATCAACTGTCCTAACAATAAATACGGTATAAAAAGATTATAACGTGACTTACCTGCTATAAAAATGCTACAAAAAGGAAGCTTACAAAAAAATGTTAACTCTTGCGAAAGATATTGATTTTACTACCTATTGTATCGTAGACACGTGTTTATTCCGCTGACTATTTTCACTGTGGCTACTAATAACCTTGAAAGTTGCGTATCACCTTAAACTTGTAATTTAAAAAAAAAAGAAAAGGTTTCAGTTCAAATACACGTTACAGCGTTTTCATTTCGTACAGATTTTTTTGCAAGCTTAATCGTATTTCTTGAATTTAAGTGTTATTGGCAACTACTCTTTCTTTCGCGCTTCTTTTGCAACGAGCAATTACGTGTTTGTATATTTTTACTTAACTCGTTATTATTTTGACGAAAGCTTTGCCTCTAACGACATAGCCCAGTTATCGCGAAAAATATCGATTATATTCTTAATGACCCTTTCGCAATTGGAGCAGGCGTCCAATTACGTACCACATTCAATGACTCGACATCATGGGCCTCGCATGCATATTATCATTCGCGTTACATGATAAATTAGCGCGATAAATATACGGAAATATAGTTGTATTGTGCTCTACAATCTCATTCGCAATTTAGCTAACGGTACTGACAGATAGACTTCTCAATGTACAAATGTTTTATCGAATACGTAATTTTTGTTATTTTAAAAGTTGTTGTTCGATCGTTTATTGCGACAAGAGCCACCTAACGAATGCGTACGTTTCATAAAATATAGATTACAGTTCGATTCGTAATTTGTAATACCAATAATTAATCGATGCTTTAATCGAGATGATCGAAGCTATTACGTTATAGTATAGGGGTATAAATCGCATAACAATTATAATAACAACAGAGCGCGCAGAAAACAAAAGTTTACTTTACAAACCATAGGCGTATGTACATACTTCAGTTATGCGAAGTGTGAATAAAGAATAGACCAAACGTAGGTACTATGTAAGTTTTATAAACGTTCGGATAACCTAAATAACGCGACACCTGAATATTTTCCAACTACCGTGTTCCCGGATGTAGGTACAAAGAGTTTTAACAGCGATACGTGTAACAGGAAACTAATAGATTTCACCTGCTTTGCATCGCTACGCGTCTGTGTTTCTGCGAGTTTTATTTTAACGTGGGCCCGCATATTTAATCTCGACTGTCAGTTCGCCAAAAGTATCAACATACGAGTATGTGTGCTTATTTAACTTATTGTTACATAACCATGTTAGATATCAATATGTATACAGGATGGGATAGATAAAGCGTTGCCAACTGTTCTCTCCGAAGCCATTGCAGATATGAACATGAAATTTTCGGATTAACGCTTTAGGCTGTAAAGTTTCTTAAGTGTATGTGTACCGTATACGGTATACTTTCCGAGTTTGAAGATATCCACTTGAAATGACAATCATTTCTTCCTTTTGAAGGTAACGATATCTTTGTTAACGTAAACACAAAGTTTAATCCTTGTCAGATACATATAGAAAACTCCGTAAAATTCATTGAGCGAGAAAGCAAACGCGACAACTCACTAAAGACTGGATATTACAGAGTCAAATACTAAAAGCAATAATAAAGACAAAGGATATTTTCACATATTTTCAAACTTCATTTAATTCTAATATTAATTAAATCTTTGTAATATATGCCTATATACGTATGCCGTATCCGAAAAATAATGAATTATGCCATTAGATACGAACGAATACCTTCGACGAAGCAGCGAAACATGCTTAATTTGCAAAGTAAAAGTACATAGGGAAAATGCAAAGTATAATTACGTCATTTTATGAAAATTGCAATTTATAAACCGCATTTTTTTTTAGTAAAAATCACAATTTAAATAATCAAATACTATTCGCGACTCTGTAAAAAATATGATCAAACCTATATATATCGTTAATCGTGAGAACACGTGCGGTCGACTATAACTCCTAATGTTCGAATCGCTTCGCACAGAATGTGTCAACACAGTACATAAATACATATACGTATGTGACCTCTCCAAAACCATTCACTCTTTATCCGAACGATTCTTTTTAACAATGCATAGCAATCTGCGTTTATAGATTAAAGTTGGTCACTCTGTATACGTAATATCTACCGTAGGACAATAAACAATCAGTAAGAAAACTCGAGCACCTTACTAGAACCCATTCGGCCGATATATATAATACGTGCATATATGAAAGGACAACAGGCACAAAACAGATGAAACTTTTTACTTACGTTTGTCGATCCATTGATACATTTGACATAATTTTCACACCAGCGTATTTTGAGTGCAGCTGCTTATTTCTAGTATACAATTGACGTTCTAGAAACCAGAATCTATTCCGAGTCTACCCTACAACGGGAGAGTGAAACCGCCATGCCAAATTACATAGTGAAAATAGATTACTATTGAAATATTCGGTTCTAATGTTCGATTCCGACGAATTTCATCTAGTAACCGAATTCGCCTAGTAACGAGTTACGTGCACACGTATTATCATTGACTTGTCAATTGCTTGTTACAGAGGTCCGTATTGTTTTTAAACTTTATTTACTTTCACTGCATAATAATGAAAACAATCGCACGTTAGAAACCGGAACTCTGGTTTCTGATCTTTCGCGATTCGTTATTCCCTCAATATTATTACAAGTAGATTTCCATAAGATTTAATACCAGAAGCAAAAATTAGATTTTTGAAAGATATTTTTAGTCTCTAGTAAGTTTCTGTTAAGTCTGTAGTTTATTGTAAGTTATCTGACTTGTGATCTGTAACGGTTGCTATTTACGTATTGCATTAAATACACTCTGTGACAGAACTGTAAGACGTTTAAGACTTTGGCGGATATTATTACATAAATAATAGTAGGATCGCTAGGATGGCATCGAACTACTTCGGTACGTTATATTTCAATCTAAATAGCAACTATTTACAATTGCAAATTCTTCAATGAAAATCAGTAGAACGATACTATGTACAGGGTGTGGAAAAAAGTAAGTGTAAGAATTATTAAAACTTTAACATTTTTTTCCTCCGTAGACGGTCATTTGCGATCCATGGTTCCTTCGAAACCTTCGTTCCTCGTGATGAATACTATACGATACGGTAAAAAAGAAATTTGATCTTGCGAATCTTCGTCGATTCGAAGGTGTAGGATCGCTCTTAATGCTTACCTTTTTTACACTCGGTACATATAAGACAGGAAATACGATAAATGTTGACTTTAAGGGTGGCAGATCTTGACCTTGACGCATGTTGTCAAGGACACTCTCTTGAGCAACCCCGAGAAGGTTTTAGCCGTTGCTGGTTATTCCTTATAAAGTTAATAAGAGAAAATTGCCGTCACCGTCACAGCGAACGAACTCTGCCTACAACTGTGCGTTCGTGGCGTACGCGTGTAGTACCGGTTGCCGATCGGCCGGCGTTGCGCGTAGAATCTTAATTGCAAAGCGCCGAGGCATAATGGTAACGATAATTTTTTGCCATTTGCGAATATCTCGACAACTAAGATAGTCCGGTGTGCGTAGCTATAGGAAAAACTTGTCGAAAACGTCGATTTCCACGAAATATTTAAAGATCATGGAAATCGGTAATGCTATTCGCTTTCTAAATATCTAATTACCCTTGCTCTTATCAACGATATGATTTTTTCAATCCGTATCGATCTCTCTTACTTCTACCGCTATAGATCCACCATCGTATATACACGTATATATCTGTTACTAAACGTTCTAACATAGCGGCTAGGATGACATTACAAATCGTCGATGAACAATAGCCGCGATCCACGCAACATACATACTCGAGTACTTGTATTTAGGTAATTACGTTACGAAAAGATAGAACTTCGCGAGACCAATTTTGTAACTGACAAGGCGTTGCCACGATTTGTATGGCATAAATTTATTTCTCTGACATATTCAGGTTAAAAATCATACGCATTTGCTAAATTATATAATATTATGTATTTATTTCGCAAACATTTTTCTTGTTTCATTACACCAGGCTGAACCAAGGGAACCTTCAACGTATATCGTCAATATTTAAAGTTGTCGACTAAAAAGATCAATATATACGTACATTGTCAACACGATATTGTCAATATTTATTGTCAAGCCACATTTTTATCGGCAACTTTAAGATATTGGCAATATTGTGGATCGTCCGAGGACTCTCTAATACGTTTAATTACTTACAAATTTAAAATACTATCGGGATTCTAATTAAAAATACATACGAAGTGAAGCGATATCAGAGACATTACATCCTTCTTTCGATTTATTTTACTCGGTACTTTTATACGCGGTGAGAAAACATATTTTTCTATAATCTTCGTCGCATTTACCGTGTTATCAAGAACGATGAGATTTCACTAAGAAAGGAGAAGTTACGAAAATCTACTACAAACATTAATCACTTTTGAACTGAAATTTACTTTGATTCATTTTGTGATTTTGAAAAAAAAACAAAAAAGCTAAGTTATATCGTGACAATCATAGTTTTCGTACATCGAAGAATATTTGAAATGTTTGTATTTTGATCGCGATACATAATGAGAGAAAGTGAAATGGCAAATTCATAGAAATATGAGATACCTGATTGGTAGCAATATGAGACAATCTCACGTTACTACCACATTTAAAAATTGATCGCTAAATAATAAAATGAAGTTTGATCGTTTCTTCGAATCTTACGAACGAAACTGAGTAAAGAAAACAAAGGTTTAAAATTATTCCGAGCAAGAAAAAGGATACAAGCTATTAAAACTGTGAAATTAAAAAAATGTATGTACTCTAAAGCGGCAAAAGTATTTAACGTGCCACGGTCAACGCGTCGCATCTGAGAACGTAGCTTGCACAAAATCAGCGTAAAAAGCAATTTTAGAAAATGGCGTATCTTGAAGACGAAGTCAAAATTCTTTGGAACGTCCACTAAACATATCCAACTAACCATCTATCAACTAGCGAACGTTAGAAATAGTATCGAGCATCCTTTTCGGAATAGCATGGCAGGAAAAGGCTGGATAGACCGTTTTTTAACCCGTTATCGAGACGAGATCGTTTTACTGACACCAACAGACGCTTCAGCTGCCAGAACACTCGGCTTCGACAGAGAAAATGTAAATGCTTTTTTTTATATATTCTTGATCAAGAGCGTGACAAATATCGTTATACTCCCGATCGAATTCAGAATGCAGGCGAGATGGGGCTTTTACCGCTGTACAGTCAAAAGTATCAAAAGTTGTTGGTCTTGAGGGGAAAAAAGTCAAATGGCCAACTTAACGGCAGCAGAACGTGGTGCATCGATAACAGTTACGCGCTGTATGAAAGCGGCAGAAAACTTTGCGCCACTTATGATCATTTTTCCGAGGAAAAATGAGAATAAATTACTTACGAAGGTGACACTGTGCGAATCGTTCGGCACATATCATCCGTCTGGCTGGATTCGAACACCACCCTTCACACAACGGATCCAACGCTTCGTTAATTTTATCAGACCTTCGGAAGAATCTTCTATCTCGTTAATATCGAATGGACGTTACAGCGATACGCGTAACGTAGACGTAATGGTAAGCAATAATATATTTTAGGATAACGTGATATTTCTCATTATTTCCATATAACGCTGTAACTAACGTAATATATGATTTTGAGCATTTAGTTTCGATCGAAATGCATCGGCGCTTCAAAGTACATCATTGCTTCAAATAACGTTCTTTGTCGCTGTTTAATATCATGTTTAATCGTTAATTTGCGATTATTAGTTATAAACGAATAATTCGTTATTTATGTTTAATAACCGTAATCGTATGTTGGATCAATTAGATTAAAATAGAGAGGCAACGATATACGTACGTACATAGGTAGATACTGCAGTTGAAAAATGTGTATATCAAAGTTGCGTTACCAAAGAACTAAAAACGTTCTACTAACGCTAAACGCAAAATGAGATTATCGTCTTTCTCTTTTTTCTGCTCGTTTTTCTAGTGTACATAGATAGCCTATCGATATAATCGACTACTTTCTTTCGTTATTGACAGAACTACAAATAGCTACAAATAACTGTGTATAGCTACTCGTATAAATATCATTCGTAAATGTTTAAGGATATACTTCTTTTCGCGAGAGAGATACGGTAAGGTTTAAGTAAAATAATATAAATTATATTCACACGATACATACACAGTCCATACACACGATAAACGTATATACGCATATGTATATGTATACTCATAATGCTAAAAATAGATAGAATTTTTACATAATAATATGCTTAATGGAACGAAACAATCGACCTTAGTCGAATCGAGCTTTCTTCACGAATATGATACTAAATCCGGCTGTAATGCGGTACTGATGCTATCGGTTCTTATTATCGAAATATAGCTAAAGAGGTAGTATAGAACACCGTACCAGCATGAATCAACCTTCACGCCCACTTCCCAATTCACCCCTCTCATATGTATGTACATACGTATAATGCTTGCCATGGTAACCTCAACATTTCGTACTGAAATCATCCGACGAGTAAAAGCACAGATATAAAACTGGTATTTTACACATCGTACATATCGTATAATCGTTCAAAGTTGAACATTCGGAAATTACGATACACGTTGGAGACTACGCGATATAATTTTCTCGAAGAAAATAGGAAAACTTTATAACATCGTGTACGTAACTCCTTTTACATATCATAAGCGAATATAATCTTTACATATGCACTCAACTTATTATAAAGTTGCAACGATCAGACCAAAATCGTACAAACTAATTTACTTTTCAAACTTCTTTGCTGTAATTCGTACTATAATTTTCAACAGTATCTATTTTTTTCAAAACCACGAATTCGGAAAACATTAGACTTATTTACATATGTACATGTACGTACTTATGTATGTATTAAGTTTTTCCCGCGTAATACTATACAGTGTTTCAATAAGTGCAAAATATTCGCCACAAAATTGCTACTTCCATCATAGTGGTTACAACTATACCTGTTATAGCTTTTTGTAACAGTTAATCAGCCAAGCTTGTCCTCGATGATGATAAATCTTTCGATATTTAAAATTTCCTTGTCTTAAACAACTTCCCTTAAACTGTTGAAGTCTTACACTCAAAATCTTCGATCATGAACAATTTAAGTAAACTAACTTATCTCTATCGCGACTATACGCTGTTTGTATTTAAGTATATAAATATAAATATACATATAATTTATGTATTGTTGTATTTTCTTGAAATTTTCTTGAAATCTTCTCGATGTAAAAGTGTTATAATATACATGTATATACAGATATCTGTAGACTTATGTCTCAATACGATAAACTTTTTCGTTTAAATTTTTAATTAACGATTCGATTCGTTATTTTTATAGTAACAGACCTTTCAACGTTTGTAGCATGTTGTTACAAATTAGAATAACCGATACGTTTGTAAAGCGCAAATACAAAACAAAAGTTTAAACAATCGAACAAGATGTTTGAATGTATATGTATACTTGACATTAACACCGTATATTATTGTATTGCAACACTAATTACAAAGCATCAGGTACATCGTACATATATATTAATATGTATTGTATTATTTCGTTAAAATGTATCGTATTAAAATTAATAGAAAAGCAATCCGGTACGGTAGTTACCTACTTCGAAATCCATACCAATGTTATCGATATAGAAAAATTGAATTATTTGAAATTAAGCGACAGGTTCGGATAGATATCGGATAGTAGCTTTTAACTTCAAAGTTTACACGTGAAAGATAACGATAACGTTAATTGCAATATTTTGAGAAAAGCATCCTATTGTACACAGATATATTTACTACTAGATGATCTTTGTATAACTGAGGAACTAATTAAAGAAGTTCATTGAGAAAAACGGCGGATACGGAGGTAAGTGTAAGAAGTACCGCACCCGAAAATCTGACATCGATAGGAATTTTACAACGAATCGTAAAAATGCTTGATAGTTAGTTTAGAAGTTGGCGGTATATAAGATCTTCATAGAGAAAACGATAAAACATCAAACAGATTTTGACAGGTAGATACCGTTGCGAGTTATTTTCCAAAATGAACAGCTGGTAACTCGCGCTTACGGAAAAGGTGATTATTATAACCGTGAGAACGTATAGCGATAAGATATACGAACCGATTGCTAAATATCGTGCGAACATTAACAGTTTCGCCGCTTCATGGCACCATGCGATACCGAGAGTGTAACGAATAGACAGGGAACGAACGTAAGGAAAAAAGACTTACCGTTCGAAAGATGCATCGGAGGACGGGACCACGTGTTTAACCGTGAAATACAAGTAGCAGTGCACCACGAAGATGCACCTCGATGATGCACTCACCCTTAGTCACATGTCCAAATGCTTCACGTCGGGCACCACCTATGCGCGAGATTATTCATTCCCGATCGGGCAATTCACGGTGTAGACGGTTGGCCTAGCCCGTCGCTTCTGTCCTCTTGCTGTATCCTCCTCCTACCTACTCCTACTCCTACTCCTACTTTGCCTCTTTTTCCTGCTCTTTCTCCTCCTCGTCCTCCTATTCCACCACCTCTGGGTGTGCGCAGTTCCTTTTCGCTTCCGTAGACGTTGCGCGTTCAACACGCGCCATCCCCTTTACTCCATCCTCGCAACCCCCGAGCTTTGTGTCGGTATTACACGTACCAAGTTATGTAGCAAGGGGAAAATCTATAAGAGCCGCGACTGCGCCCTCGCTATGCTGCTCCACACAATTTCCCCGCTTAAGCCTCCTTCAGCATCGCGAACTTAATCGCACAGCTACTAGCATCCTGCTGCTCGAAATGATCGAAACGATGATCGAACTGACGATCGAAATCAATCCGCCGTACTAACCAGACATTCGACTAATATTTGGAAAACGGATAAACTAGATATATGTACTTACATACATAAGTACTCTGACCGAATGATCCTTTATGCGTTGCCTCTGTTAAAAACTAAAAGATTTTCAGAATAATCGTACAACAACGAAGGAAAAATAAAATAACGCAACGAAAAGAAATCGTCGACTGTAAAAAGCACGCGAAAGTTTACACGTTGTAGCCCACAAAAAAATACCGCGATAATCTACTGTTAAGGAGTTTTGCGCGTATTGTCAATTGTCATTTACAAAATAGTTATATATGCATTTATGTATCTCGATATTTATTTTTAAGCACTGCACAATTACAATGTAAACGAAATTGAAGATTTAATAGTTGTCTCCCACAAGTTTCCAGTTCAATTTAAAGCAGAAAAATTCGAATTTAAAGCAAAACCGCGATTTTCTTTTTTAGATTATATGTCAAATTACAAATATTACATATGTAATATTAGTATTAAAATTACTATACGAAACTTCGAAATTAAAATAAAATTTGGTCCACTTAATCCGTAGAAGATAAGATATTTTATATTCCGCATTCTTTTTTATATTCGTCCACAATCTTTTTCGAATTGGAATTAGTAGTAAAGTATTAAAAAGTATAAAACAGGTATGTAGAGAAATATTATTGCTCATTCTGCTTTTCTAGTAACATAATTTATTTACATATTTCGAATTTAGAAATAAAATTCATTTCATTTATAAAGATCTATTTACATCGATATCTGTGTTTTTATATATGTACATATATTTCGCGATATTAGATATCTTCCCTCGCGTATTCTTTCACGCGATGTGTAGGAACCACGATCGTATAAACAGATGATACCGTGTATGATCATAGAAACGCGTTTCCATACTCGCTGCAGAAAACCGTTCGAAAATTGAATTCTATCTAGTCAATGATCAACATAGAAGGTCAACAAAATCCACGTTCTTGCGACTCAGACAGGGATGAGTCGAATGTCTCTGTCTCTATCTGAGACATTCATAGCGTGTCACTTGTGCGCAAAACGAGAGTTTTCTTGTCTTCCATGTTGTTTCTTCTCGATTCAATTTTAGGACAGCTTTCTCTAGGCTTCTGTATATGAGCGTGGAAATCTGTTTGTAGGACCGTGATCTCGACTCTGAACTCTGGACACTCCTATACCGAAAGTATTAACGGAACCGCCCGTTTCTCGAGTTGAAAAAAATCAAGATGGAGAAGAAGGAAAGGTCTCATTCTGCGTATTCGTGACACCTATACACATATGCGTTATACATAGATACTATCAGAAGAAATGAAAGTGCTCGCGCTTATGAACCTAGTTGTTCCCGGAATAGTGCTGCACCATACGACCAAGTGATGAGTTTAATTGACGTTAGCATATACAAGAACCTATAAAATTAGGGATTTACCCTGTTTGGTTACATACTACCATCGACAGGAACCTATTGAATTCCACGCAACAAAAACCTATTTAATTGTACGATTCTACGTAAAAGTTCATATCTACTGTTCTATCCGAGATATACAAGTATAAGAATAACAAAATCGCGCAATGATCAAACTAATTGTAACTTGTCTAAGAAATAGAAATTAATAATCAACTATATTTTTGAACGATGACACATAAATATCAGTATGAAGCAAATTACTATAGAAGAGGGCGTCTACTAATGGTTTTTCATCTTCTGAATTATCCAGAGAATGGAAAGTCATTCTCGTTACCACTTTGTCACCGTTCTCGACTTCTATATCTATAGCAGTATTAGTTGTGATTTGTTTGTAGCCGATATGCCCATCGTAACATGTCGCCCCGTCGTCGTATGGGGCTAATCGCGGTCTTTGCAATTAGCGTTGAGAGTTATTAATTACAGTTTGAACCAGAATTGCGAGTCTAAGTTTCGCGTTATCGATTAGAATTGCAAAAAAGTACCGACTTCAGTTTGGTTTAGCGTTACGCTGGAAAGACGATCGCGTTTGTTTTATGGTTGCGAATTATAAGATGTCGTGATTTTTCTTAGTATTTTCTATCGTGAATAATTATTAGAATTTGTCGAAGAGTAGAGTTTGAATTTGTCGCGTCCGATTTTATTGAAAGGTAAATTAAAATCGTGACTGTCGTGCATAATTAAAATAGTTTTTATTTTCATCTATAGATAGTAAGTTTAAATTAAATTCGAACTTAAATACATAGGTTCTTGTATATATTAAGTTCCAATCAAATAGGGTAGATCCCTAATTTTATAGGTTCTTGTACATGCTAATGCCAATTAAACTCACCACTTGACCGCATGGTACAGCACCTGTACTGTGAAACAACTAGAACTACGCGCGTGAGCACTCTTATTTCCTCTCTGATACTATCTGTTACCATGATTGACTCAGACAGAGATAGAGACACTTTACTTGTCTCTGTCTGTCTCGCAGAAACGCGAACTTTATTGTCTTTCATGTTGAGTCTAATCACGACTCAATTATGGGACGGTTTTCCCTAGCGAGTGTCGAGATTTGTTTAGGTGATCGTAGTAGGAATCACTAACTTTAACAATTTTAGGATTTTTTAAGATTTCATATAGTGAAATTTTCTTAGGCAAGATTTCTATACATTATTTAATTTACTAATTTACTAATTTACTAATTTACTAATATCACCCAATATCGTGTGTATAATAATACAAGAAGCTATATATATTCACAAAAATGTCACAATATAATGAATATAAAAATAGTCATTGATAACTATATGTGATCACGACAATTTGGAAGGGACTAAAATTTTAAACTCTACACTCTATAATAGTCGATTGTTTTCGGAACGCCATATTCGCCATTGCCCGTCGCGCGATTAAATTTTACTTGGCATTGGGTAGTACGATGAAATAAAGAAGGGATTATGTAAAACTTTTGTAACTAACGGAATATAATATAATAAGAATATTTGAAGAAATAATATTACATTACAGTGGTATACACATACACATGTATATCTTTGTACATGGTAAGAAATTTATCTTTGTAAAATTATAGTGTATGTAAAATGTTCATGATATATCGTAAAGATGCAATAACATTGAAGTATTTGATAAAAGATTGATATAATTCCATTTGTATATTGATTTTATATATGCATTAGTTGAATCATAAAATCAGTTATCAATATCAAATACAACGTTCGTAACATTTTAGTCCAAGTGTCGTTTGTCGTACGGACTCTGAAACTAAATATTCACATTTAAATATTGATAGCAGAATGGGTAAGTTGTTTTCTCTTATACCACTATATTTTACTATTATATGTTTTCATATTTTATCGTAGATGTTTCCAAAATCAATTTTATGGAAAATTCAAAATTTATATATAAAAGATTAGGGTTATAAAAATGATAACCATAATAATTATGTATATATATATATTATATATAAATATTTATTCCTCTAAGTAAATCAAAATAAATGCCTAAATTTAAAAATAAATATGTTATAGAAAGTTCAGGAGCAGTTACAATTGAAGGAGAAAACTACCAAGTAGTAGATGAATGTATCGAAGAAGAAGATACATCTAACGGTGTACAACATAAATATGTCCAAAATATAGATACAGAAAAACAATCTAATACGTCAGATAAGAATATACAGCAGAGTGATGATACGAATGAAAGGAAAGAAAATATAAATATAGAAAATAGAACAAATATAGATATAGGAAAAAATAAAAATACAATTGTGGAAGAAAAAAGCAATTCATATATGGAGAAAGATGAAGATACAATTGTGGAAGAGAAAAGTGAGTCATATATGGAAAAAGATGAAAATATAATTGTGGAAGAGAAAAATGAGTCATATATGGAGAAAAATGAAAATACAATTGTGGAAGAGAAAAGCAATTCATATATGGAGAAAAATGAAAATACAACTATTAAGAAGGAAGAATGTACAAAGATAAAGGAAAATGAAAATATAACTATAAGGAAGGAGAAAGATACAAACATAGACACGAATGAAGATATAAGTATGGAGAAAGATGAGGAAGTTCCAATTGTTGATTCAACTAATAGTGCATTATCGGATAATTTAAATCCTAATGATAACGATGGAAACAATAAATCAAATATGGAAAATAAATGTTCACAACAATCAAATGTAGAATCAATCGATTTTACTGCTGATATTACTTTAGATCAGTTGGATCAACAAAGAAGTATGACAGATGAAGACATTTTACATAATTTGGATGAAATTGAAAATATAGAGTTAGATCCTAAAGATTTCCAAATACAGGAGGAAAATGAGCTAATGGAAAAAGGCACAAAAGACCACTCTTCTCATACGAAAAGTAAATTTGTTAAAGAAAGTGAAGAAGATGAAAGTATTAATGTAGACAAAACAACATCAAATACTATAAACAAAGAAATAAAACAAGAAAAAGCAGAGAAATCTGAAAAGAATAATTGGTATGAGAAAAAGGTAATGTATGAAATATAATATAGAAAAAATGAATGAGTAACACGTACAATTCTTTGCAGCTTATTGAGAAGGAAACGATTATAAAAGAACGACTTTCAAAAGTGGCCAGAGTTTTAGGAATTTCTTATCCATTTTATGAAAAATGGTTAGAACACGAAGAAAAAATAAATGGATCTCCTCTCTGTAAACTAAAACCATCCCGACGATGTTGCTTGGATAAACCATATACTAATCGTTGGAAATTCATTTGTAAGTATCTCTGCCATTATTTCTCCTAAAAATACTAGATTTATTTTCTTAACTTATTAAGCAAAATTTTGCATATAAAAAAAGACTGATGGTCCTAAGATCTTCAAAAATATGATCTTAAGAAGAATTGTTTACTCGTCATAATATTAAAACCAATTAGGACAGCCTATACATTGTCATTTCTTTCTAGTGATAAAATTTTATAACAAATGTTTCATATGATATCTCTGAATTTATATAAAAAACATTTTATATCTCATAGTTGTCAAATAGTTGTAAGATAGCGTTGTCATAGACAGCTTTTAAGAATTCTACTTACAATTTACTTATATTTAAATCTTTATGATTGGTTCAGTAACTTAGTTTACTTATTTTACGTTGATGTTAAATTCATAAAATAAATAGATAAATAATGGCACTCACAAGCCTATTTTTACAGAACAATGTATTGATTACTTCTTTCTACATTGACTAATATATGTATTTTAAGCCCTTTAAGTTTTATGATGCATAGGCGTACATATAATAATTACAAACATAATTTGTCTAGAATAATTAACAATAACATGACATATATCATGTATACATTAAGATAAAATTTAAAATATAAAATTCTCTTCTAGTTATAATTGTAAATCTTTATTTAATAGTGTGTAATTATATATTGCGTTTATTTATTTGCTCTTAATTATAATAAAACAGATATATGTATATAGTAATTTTAATTTCAAAATAATGCAATTAAATTTACATATTTTTAGGTAATAAAAAAGATATACACGAGTCCATAACAGAAGTGGACAATCCTGACATTTCTTTTAGTAAAAATAGAAAAATAGTCTGGAAATTAGAACCCAGTGGAGCATGGGGAGTTAATATAAATAACGAATCTCAATTTCCATCTTTTGTATTACGTGCTGTAAAGGTATGTTTCCTACTATTCTATAAATTTTGATAAATATGATTTTCGAGAGGAGGACTTGTCTAAATATCTGAAAAGTTTGCAATTTCAATAAAATACAAAGAATGAAATAAGTGCCTTGGCCATGTATATTTACAAAATAATAACAAATTTATGTACATTTATAATAACTACTTATAGTCTCATGGAACAAATAAAATATGCATATAAATATAATGTGAAATATAGAATAATTCAATAATTAGAATTGATTATAATCTTTTATTATATATAATCTTTTTTAATGTTTATTGTTTGCAATGAAAAATTCCACCTTTTCATTCATAATTTCAGTAATGGGCATAATTATTTTCTAATAAAGATTTGCATGTAACATCTTTGTATTTTTCAGATAAATATAACAACAATTCACAATTATTTAAAAAATATTATAGAAATTGTGATTATGTTGTATATAATAACTTCTACATTATATTTTTTTTACACAGATATTTGAAGATTTTCTCCAAACAACAGAACAATCATTAATCTCGCATAATTCTTCAGATGTAAACTTTTCTGATGATGTATCTATAGATGTAGTATCAAAAAAGGACACAAATAATGAAGAAAGACAGGATTGGTTATGGCTAGTAGTGCGTTGCAACAGTATGGATGAACTTATGCTATTTGCAACTGGACAAAATATCAGTCGCTCTACAATGGATAGGTTGAAACAGGTTTATGAATCTGGACCTGGGAAAGACTGTAATGTTAAATCCTTATATTGCAAATCAACAAATAAGTAAGAATATATTTTGCAAAATTAATAGTATATAAATTGCATAATATTATATAAATGGCTAGTCTACATAACTTTTATTGAGAACTAAATAATATACCATTTTTTAATATCAGGTATGACGATACTGCTGTCACGGATACAACATTTTTAGTTGGTTCAGAAGCTCTGGATGAAATTGTTGGGGGCCTAAAAGTACAACTTGCGCCTAAAACAAATTTTTGGTCAAATACTGCAGGAGCAGAGAATGTAGCAACTGCAGTAATAGATTTACTTGCACCTACTCCAAAAACAACAGTGCTTGAAATAGGATGTGGTATTGGCCTTATTGGATTGATGATGGCTTCTGTAAATAAAAAATATTTGTTTTTACTGTTTTTCACTGTACTTTGTTCATTTATAGTTTTGTAATTCAATTTCAGAAATGTCAACAAGTCATAGGAGTGGATTCTCCATCAGAAGTAGAAGAGGCTGAGATGACATGTGAATTAAATAATATAAAGAATGCTTCATTTATAATGGGGTCTCCTATTGAAGTAACAACTAAAATCATTGCAGCAGTAAAAAATCGTAAAACGTGTGCAATAATCAATGCAAATACTAATGTTGGTCGAGGTATGTAAAAAATATTACAATATAAACAAATGTTTGTGAGATGTTTGAAACATGAAAAAATATTTTATGTAATTTTATGACATCTCTTTTGATTTTTAAAATAATTTTACGATTAATTTTAACTTATTTTATTAATATCATTTCATTATTAGCTATAAAGATATAAGTAAATTCTTTTAATTTAATAAGATTCTAAATTAAATAGAGCTTTACAACACAAAACAATACATTGAAGAATAAATCGAAAAATGTTTTAATACTTCGTTGAAAATATTTTTTATTAATAGTTTTCTGAGAAATCATTCTTTATTGATAATTTTCTAATATAATTTTCTGATAATCTGATATATCTTCCAAATATTAATAAAAACTATTTATATTGTGTATTTGTTTCTATTTTATAGCAATTGAGGTTATGACAGCTCTCAGAAAAATACCATCCCTTAAACGAATAGTAATGATAACAACATTAACCAAGCAATCAGTGCGTGCTATATTAGAATTAGCTCGTCCCGGAGATCATAGTCATGGCTCACCATTTATTCCTATTGTGGCATGTGTTGTTGACACTTTACCTAATGGTCCTCATTTTGAAGCGGTTATTTTGATGCAACGACGAATGATAAACAAGTTTAATCAAATATGGTCACAAAAAACTGCAGGAGAAGATATAAAAAGTTCAGAAATCAAAATTGTTCACGAAAAAATAAATCAACAAAACACTAATCAAATAGGCAAAAAGATCTCAGGCAAACCAACTGAATTACAAACTAAAATGAACTTTAATAAATTCTTGGTCAAGAATCACGCAAGAAAGTCAAAAATATCGATAAAGAAAGCGTTTTACATAAAACATGCTGAAAATTCATCTATAAAAAATAGATTCAAAAGGAAACGTTCCCATTCGCCAGATAAAGGAGAAACGCCAAAAAAACTAATGAAGAAATTCAGTAAATCATGTGTTATAGCATGGCATCCTGGTAAGTTTATATTCAAATTATAGAAATTAACAACTTGGGAAGAAGTGTAAAGATATTTTTTTATCAGTAATATGTAATTTTTGGTATAATTAAAAAAGTAACAAAATAAGTAAATACCATAGTATAATACCTTTTGGTTCAAAGCTTCATTTATGGAAATATCAATTTATGAAATTTTGTTACTATTACTTTTATTAAAATTTGCATTTTTGCATAACACTGGTAAGATTTAAACAGTGTAAGCTGTAGCATATTAGTTGTTCCTGTTATTAAAAACTTTTTCATGTCAGTTTGTTATATACATGTGTATATATAGAGTGTATCGAAAATCTAGTAAGTAAAAGATTTAGTATTCATGCACTTGAAAAGTAGTAAGAATCAAGTGGACAAAACTTCAAACTTGTTTTTCTCGGAAACGAAGCTTTGTATCGACAATTGTCATTCTACTGTCATTCGACTTATTTCGCACAGGGAATTACCCCCTTTCCCCTCGAATTACCCCTCGAAAACGAAGCCGTGTTTAAAAAATTGTCGCTCTATATTTCCAATCTACTTTTACGTGGGAAATCCCCCTCTTTGAACTTGTACCTCGATTTTCAATACACTCTGTATAAATATCATATACAGGATGACTCAGATTTTAACAGCGAAACTTTATCAGTATACTCCATAGGTCTAAATAAGAAAAGAATGTTTTATAAAATTATAACAAGAAAACGAAATGTGAAGGGAACAGTAAAGAACTTGCGATTACTGTAGGAACAATACAATGTAGGAATAAATCAGCAATATTTCCTTTTGTTCTGTTCATCTGTAATTACTATTAATAAATCGCTAGACTTCGTATAAAAATTCCACGATTATTATAACGGTATGCAGATATACTAAAGGTAAATGTTACTGATCTGCTTCTGCATTGTATAGCTGCATTTTCAAGTTCTTTACTGTTCCCTTCCTGTTTCGTCTTTCTTGCTTTACATAGTCTTAAACGACCTATGCTTATATAACATTTTTTTGTTTTTAATATTAGATCAAGCATCAAAGAAGAAAAAGGAATGGGACACGGAAAATTCACAATTATATACGAATATATTCTATGAAAAAAAGATGCAAGAGCGTCCTAAAGAACAAACTGATTTAAGGGAGAGGTTATCTCATAATCGATTGGATACTGATATTGCTCAAACATTAAAAGAACATCAAGCACTTTTAGAAATAGCAAAAGAGAAGTTAAGCGGTCCAGCACCGACTGTTGATATGAATACTGCAAAACAATTGCAAAATATGTTAAATGTTGTTTTAGAACAAACAAATAAACTTCAAAGTCAACTTCCACGTTCTGTTTGGGACCGTATTGCTTCACCAGGAAATATAAATCCCGGTCAGAGGGAAAATAAACAAGATGATCCTCTTTTGAAGGGTCGTTATGTTCAAGAGATGGGTTCCCAGGATATTCTAATCACAATGCCAAATAAGAGATTCTTAGATAATGACGAGCCTGAACCAAAATCAATGTACAAAAAATATAACAATTTATCACCTTTAGAGCCAAATACAATTATGCCAGTGGCATATGCAATTAACTCTAGAGAAGAAACATCCTTCCGTATAACACCAGAAAGATTTGCCAGATCGTTCAGAGTCGAGGTAAGCCAGAATCGGGATCTAAGAAGTCGTAGGAATGAAATGGAAAACACGAAAAAACCAATTTCACCTGTGAGAAGACAAATTTCTTCACCAAAACATCGTGTAACTCCTCCAAAAAGACTTTCTCCTAAACGTCCATTGCTATCACCTCCAAGACGTCCATGTTCTCCTCCGAGAAGACATTTTTCTCCTCTTCAACGTCCCACGTCGCCTGTGTATCGACAACGTTCTCCCATAAGACGTCAAATATCTCCGTTACGACGACCAATGTCACCGAGACGAATGTCACCCTTAAGACAACCTTCATCACCGAGACGTCCATCACCGCCACGACGGATAGAAATGTCTATGAATCGTCCAATGTCACCATTGAGACATCAAGCATCACCACGACAAATGTCTCCCATAAGATCCACTGTATCTCCTAGAAGACAATCATCGTCGATGAAGCGACCGATATCTCCACTAAGAAGACAAATTCCGTCTCCTAATCGAATGATACTTCCTAACAGACAGGAAATGTTACTTTCTAGGAGACAGGGAATGCCACAAGAACGACAGCAGACATCGACAATGAGACGAATGGAGTCACATAAATTAGTATTTGAACGTCCTACATTATCACGACAGCAATCTCCTCAAAAACGACAAATGTCACCATCAAGATTTACCGATGATTGGGATATACCAAATAGAAGAGCCATTGAACAAAATATTTGGGTTCGACCTGTTGAGCAAATACCCGAACAAAATATCTGGCGAAGAGAACAAATTCCGGCATCTAGTGATAATTGGGAACAAATTACATGTAACGATAGACGTCGTAAGAGTTTTAATCAAGAGAAGTGGGAAACTGCTAAAGATCCTATGCGCAGTGATAGTTGGAATAATGGTGGAAATACTTGGAATTCCAAACAGATGTATACAAAGCCTATGATAAAAGAAACATGGTCATTAAATTCTGATAATAAATGGTCACCAATATCTATGCCCGGTAGTAGTAATGATAACTGGAATATTCGCGGAAAAGATAGCTTGTCTGCTTGCACAGAATCTTGGATGGACAATAAAAACCAAGGTAGATGGGAATCGTTAAATGTTAAAGATTCTTGGAAGTGCGACAAGGAAGATTTGAATGACTTACCAGAAGATGCAAAAGATCCTTGGGGTGATGATGGTATTTCAGATTTAAAAGAAAGATGGCATAAATTTGAAAGTACTGGTACATCAAATGCATGGATAAGGGAAAATGAACAACAGCGAGGAGATTCATGGAACTCAAAATATAATAAAGATAACTGGCAAAATAAAGGATTATCTTTTGTTACAAAATCTCAGTGGCAAAATAATGACAGTAAAAATATTGGAGAATCACGTTGGCTTCCCCAGAGTGATGAAAAGAAACCTACATGTAGTGGTTGGCAAAATGGGAATAGTGCAGGATCTTGGCAATTTCAAAATCCAAATTTTCAATCACAACGTTCTTTTCCTTCAACTCAGTTCAAAAGTTCATATTAAAATTTGTGATCTTGATAATAATGTTGATTATCAGGAATTAAATTTATTAGGTCATTCGTACCATATTGTAATTTTGTTAGATTATAAACGCGGAGTTCACACTTTTTTTCGTAAAGCAGATATTTAAAAGGTCATAAAATAAACAATTGTAGATGTAATTGAAACTAAAAGAGTGTTTAAGTTTATATTATAAGTTTACTATTCATTTCATCTTTTATTATTGTAGTTTCTACTTTGTTATTTCCAAATTAATGATGTTAATGAAATAATGTAAGTATTAAACATATGATGTAATGATTTTTAAATAAACATAAAACTTGTTTAATATGCTATCATAAAATTTAGGCAATGGTGTTTTCTTTCTCTTCTAAGACAATCTAAAATATAAGTTTATATTATACTTTTCAAATAAAACTGCATTTACATAAAAATTCAATTCACTTAACTATGTTTGATACATACATAAAATATTTATCTAAAAATTTTAATTACGATCTGTAACTAGATACATATATAATATGTATATATATATCAACAATATCCTATACTTATACAGTTTATTAGGCAGTAAATATATCTATCCTATAATTTTATAAAATAATATATTTAGGCATTATACGTTTGATTTCATTATTGAGACATTTAAGAAATACTCAACTGCATCAAGTTTGCGATTAACTAAATATCTGCTATTTTTCAGAAGTTAAATATTTTAACTAAGCATGTTAAACAAATATAAAGCTTAAGTAAACAAGTTTTTAAACTTTGGCGTTTTCTGTTTAATAGGAATTGACATGTCACGGAAAAGATTTTTTCGTAACTTAATGAGTTCCTTTAAAACATAGGAAGTTCTTCTTTAAAATATAGTTTCTCTAAAATTTTATGAAATTTGTATGTATAAAACATATGCATAAAAATTACGGTCAGTTTATTATTTTATAAATGTACAACAAAATCGTTAGCAGTTCGACATACTGTATTATTTTCACAATGCTAATTGATTAGTATTTTGAAGTAAACACAATATTATGTAAAAATATCTTATAAAATTAAGCATTTATTTCAATTTAGAAGTAAACGATTTTGAATAAAGAATAGGCGCGCATATACGTAAATAAAGTCTAATGCGAGTATACAAAATTCATTCAAAAGCCGTACTCTACATACACATATATGTATATGCATATGTATATGTGCATCTGAGTTGATAGTTGTTTACTAACGCACGTGTAATTTGCTATCTATTTATGATGTATTTACATCAAAGAAAAGACATCTACTTTTATATTTAAATTTAATTAAATTTGAGACGATAATATTTCAATTAATTTATTCCATATTTACATAAACAAAAGTAACAAATGTTTCGTTCAAAGGTATAACGTTTAGAAACACTTACTTAAGTATATGCTAAGGGTATTTAGGTTAAAGATAACCTCTAATATCTTCCAGGTATTTTCTGTTTTACGAAGTATAAACAGAAGTTCTTATGATATCGGACATACAAAATTATTACGAAACACATTATTTTCAACTAATGTTTTGCGTGGAGATTCAAGTGATACATCAAATGTAACTTTAAATGAAAACTTACCTATCACTTCACAGCAACCTCAAATCATAAATGAAACAATACAGAAATCTAAAACTTCAACTGAGGATGCAGAGGTTTTTTTAGAAGCTTCGGTTGGATCAAATACTTCATCCTTTCCCACAGAGGTATGTAATAATATATTGATAATATATTTTATATTAATAGATTTTAAATTAATATGAATATGTAGTGAACAAAATTATTGCATTATAAATAATTACTAATGTATTCTGTATAATTATGTTTGAATACACTAAGCATCATTTTCTTTAAAAGCAAGAATATGTCAGTATATTATTATTCAGAATAATAGATTATTCAATCATCAGAATAAAAGAATATTGAATTTAGAAAATTGATACCTATATATTCTACGTATACATTGTTTATTGTTTTAAAACAAGTTATAATAATTATATTGTGAATTAAAATATTTTTTTATAGCAATAAAGACTATAAATTTTAATCTTGTAAACTTATCGTGATTGTTTATAACACGTATTTTGTTACTATTATAAAATACATGTATTTTGATTAGGATATTATTAAGTGGACTTGTTAATAGATTTTCAAGTATAAATTATATAATTCATTAAATAATACTACATTCTAGTCTGAGCCTGATAAACTATATAAGAAACTAGAAATTGAAGTCAGAGGAAACGATCCTGCTGTTCTTAGAAGTTATGGAGAATTTGCTGTTATGGCAGCAGGTCATTTAGACATAACTGTAGGCAGACAGTAAGTTAATGCAGTGAAAATATTTTTAAATATCTATAAAAATATATACAAGAAGATATAAATACATAATACTAAAATTGACAGTGTTGCAATACGAAAACCCATATTTGAAAGATTAACAGTACTTAAGTCTATTCACGTTCATAAGAAACATAGAGTTCAATACGAAAGAAGAACATATTACAGATATGTCGATCTCTTTAATTTAACTGGCTCAACTGCAGATACATATTTAGAATATATAGAAAGAAATCTCCCAGAAGGAGTGGCAATGAAAATCACAAAGGTATGATTTAGATTCTTTATTTTTAACTACACATGAAAGATACAGGTAACCAATTTTACTTTTTGCAGGTGGAATTACAAACCTTACCCAAAGCAGTTAAACAAGCAATGCCTTCGCAACAATAAATGAAACAATTATGATGTTACCATTATTTTAGTAAATAGACAAATAAATTATATATGCATAATAACTTCGTTTGTCTTTCAATAATAATATTAACAATAGGCATGGTAGTCATAAAATCGATTTTACTGCTTCATCTTTAACTGTACGTGTATTATTTTACATCACATCATTGCTATAATCACGACATTATTATCTTTATGTTGCTGATTTAATAAGTATAATACTGTGTGATGAATTTGTAGTCTTGTTAGTGACCTTTTCCAATTCTGGTAGTAAATCTTTTTTTGTAAATATAGGTAACAAACTTTGCATAGTTTTAATATTTAAAGTCCTCAAAGGTGTATTTTCCATGCGTTTTATAAGATAATGTTCCATATCCACATTGTTATAGGTTGTTTTCGAATTGTTAAATGGATGACTATTATTCAATTTCAAATTTAGAGAAACAGTTGGAGATTGCACCTGCCGTGCAGTCGAATTTTTCTCTTGCATTGCAACTGAAACATATGCTTTATGTAATAAATTTTAAGTAAGTTTATTCGCAGTAGTATTTGATATGTCTTTACTTTGATGTTTTCTATTTAATTGAGCACTGGCTATACATTTATGTAAAATGAATTCATATCCTGGAAATATAGAAAATATACATAAATAAGACGTAGAAATATTTTATAAATAATATATGTGATATATACGTGATTTTTAAACAATAACATTTGCTTTATACACATTTTAATCCTCATGCAAGTATTAATAAAATTTAGAAAACAATTTCTGTATATTTCAGTCTTATATTTATTGTTATATCTGACATTTTAAAAAGATGTTTCATATATAGTTAATATAGAATAGTGGATCACGTTCTTAAATTATTATACTTACTAGAATATTTTGATTGAAAATGTAAGTCGCTGTCCAATCCACAAATTAAATGAATTATAATTATGGTGAGAAAAATAATTAATCTTTTCATTTGAAATATATTAATAAATTGAAATACAGTCTAATATAGAAATACTGTTTTTTTTTTCACGTTTAATATAGTATTTTCAAATGTTCTAGAAAATTTAAAAATTAAGTACACAAAGTTTATCATAGAAGAAACTAATTATGTGTAAGGATATATGACAAAAATGAAAATATTTTCACCTTTGTTAAATTTTTAGTAAGATAAAAAATATGAAAATCAATCCACTGTCGATTAACAAACTCTCTGTTACTACTACTATACAGTGAGTGGAAGTTGCTATGTCTTCATTTAATCTTTTTACAATGTTATTCAAGAAAAACCGGTTTTAAGGAAGAGAGTCGAGTTTGAAATTCTTCTACCGCTTGAAACAATTTTAGTATCTTTCTACGCGCGATCAACAAAATAAAACAGCTTACGAAATACATTTGTTTGTAAATTTAAATTATGCGCATTTTATATTATAAAATTTATTTTATTCATTAGAAAATGAAACCAAAACATTAAGAACATTCTATCGAAGCAAACAGGAAATGGCGAAATAAAATGAAACATATATATTTAAAATGTGATATGTATTTGTCACAGGAAAATAATACATTCAGTAGTAAAAATAAAGTTTACGCATTTACTTATTTAGTACGTGTTTATGATTATGAGTACAGCGATTGTAAATAAGAAAAAGTAAAATAACGAATGTCGTGTTATTACTAATAGCATTAATATCTAAAACATATTTGACGTATTATGCTATAAAGAATTATTTTATATTTAAATTTCAAAAATTGCAACTTGTTTACAAATTAATTTTTTTAATACACTTTTATATAAATTTTATTAATAACATAATCTTTTTTAAGATGACCATACTCGAATATAATCGATTTCGAATGTAGTTTTTTCACTCCAACTTGGTGACCATTTATCTTTTGCATGCCAAAAGTTCAACATTGCCTAGAATATATCAATCGTCGTTAATTAATTGTGCTTGATTAATGCTACAACAATAAAATAATATTTTGTTATTGATCATTATAGATCGTGATCTCAAACGTATGTATGTACAATAATTCGTTCTAAAGATAGTCTCACTAAGGCCATGTTTATACAGAGAACTGTGAGCGGCAAGACAAGCGGTTGACAAAGTGGCCGAAAATAAATCAAAAATTCAAATAAACCATACAGCGACCGAGAGGCAACGCGATGACCATTATTATATTTGCTATTTTAATAGGTATCCAAACGGTAGATAGATAGTAACGGTGAATACCAAGGATTATTTTGATATCGAATCCTTAATAATTGGGGTGCAATATGGATCGATTTTATGGTAACATAATTATAAAGATTATAGAAATATGTCTATGGCAGAAGAAATATGGGAAGGTGCGACACGATCTTGTCGCTCGTTTGTATCTGCTACGTATAAATATTCGTAGAATATTTACCTTGGCTCCAATGTTTTTCCACGGTTTTGTGTGTCCCGAGCTAGTTGTTTTATCAGGAAATACGCGAATACCGCCAACTCCCACACCAATTACGATATAAAACTGTTAGAGTACAATGAAAATCGTCAAAGTTAAATGTCTGATCGATCATTTAATATGTAATTAAATTTTTAGTAATCATAAAGATAATAATGATTGTTTATAATTTTATAGAAAAAGATTAATTACTAAAAAATATATGTAATACTGAAGAAATAAGCAAACTATCGATTACATATCGAGTACATATGTATTTGTCGTGGCGATCATATAAACAGATCCGAACTCTGGACTCTCCTATACCGAAAGCATTTACGAAATCTTTCGTCTTTTGAATCGATAAATGTCAAAATACATATATATTATGAGAGAGAGAGAAAGAGAGAGTGCTATCTCGCTTCGTTGGTCAGACAGTACGTACATATAGTAAACATATTTGTCAATAATAAGTTGTTACAGATTTCATTTCTTGCTCATGCGTATATTAGTATGAATTATATATTATGTAACTTCATTGTACAGAAATACATATAAATTTCATGCAAAAATCGTTAAACTCTCAAGAAATTAGTTTAATAATAATATATTACTTAAAAAAATATATTGAAGGTACATTACGAAATACTTAAAAATAGATTAGGTAGTTTTGTAAATGCATACCTTTTGATCAAAAGGAGCCATTTTGGTAAAATTATTCCCATACATCCAACCATCTGTTGGAGGATTTAATTTACCAACTTCTTCACCGTCTACGAAGAATTGAAATCCTTTGGAATTCCAAATTGTTGTGTAAACGTGAAAATCCTGCGTCCATCTTGGGCCATTCTCTCGAATCCGAGAAACCATGTGGTTTGTAATATTTACATTTGTACCTATACGGACTCCAAAATCTAATCTTCTTGAATCGTAGATGCTTCCATCGACAGTGTTCACTAAATTATCGTTTCCACGAGCAAGGCCGAGGGTAATGCATCCACTGGAATAATCGGGACCGTAATAATCGTACTTTGGTTTAAGCCACATTTCTGTCGTAAATAAATACAATATTTGGTTACTTTGTTTATTAATCAAACTCGAATTGAGCGAATTTAATGAAATTATTAATCAAAGTTGAATCAATCGAATTAAGATGTTATGTAAATAATTGAATTAAATTTGTTCATTTACTTCAATGTGTTTTACTTAAAAAAAGGTAAATAACACAAAATACGTATCTATGTACAGGGAATTCCATTGTATGTGGGAAGTTCAGCAGGTGTGAATTGAGCACATTAAAGTAAGAAAAAACGTACATATAAATATATACTAGATGTAATCTTGTTTTTAAGTTACAGCTTGTTTTGTATCGTAATAACTATTCGATGAAATTGCTCGAAGTGTCTACCCCTGACTCCAACACAAACATGATTACGCTTAGATGCAATTACATTTATTCATTGATGCATAAAATGATGGATATCTCATGCCTTATAAACAGATATGCTACGTAATCGAATTAATATTTACCTGGATATAACCAATCACCTTCAGGAAACTTTGCTCTTATTTCAATTTTTCCGTATTGGAAATAGAAACTGTTTTTCGTAATTAATCTGGCAGATATAACAGGCGGTAAAATACTGAATGACGTAGCTTTACGTTGGCATTCAGCTCGATTCGTACTACTACAACTATAACAAATATAATAAATAATAAATGTAATAAAAATAAATTGAAGTAACGTATCAAACAATCGGCAAAATATAGATAAAACGCATCAATATCGTGTAAATATAGAATCTATAAAAGTTGGGTAATTAGTTGGGTAATACAATTGTGTGAAAACCCTGTATTTAAAAAAGTCATACTACACTCACTCACTAAGTATTAGTGTTCCATACGTAGTAGCATTTACGCCATAGTAGTTTTCTAAAATCGCTGGTTTGATTTTAAGCATTCCGTTTTTAACGGATGCTACAAATGTATGCTGTTTATTGTGATAAATACAAAATTCATAATCCTATAATAGAAATACTATATAAGAAGTCTTACTATCCATCAGGGCTTAAGTACGTATTTCTACTTACAGGAGCTAACGGTATTTTGACTTCATGTCTCCAAAGGGAGTCATTAAAGATGTCGAATGGTTCATTGAACACTAACTCATTAGTAACTGCAACTAAAAAATACATACTTTTTCATATTCTACTTATATCTTTTTCTATTCTTTATATTCATAGACTTTTTTGTCATTTATATTTTATTTTTTAATTATTACAAATTTATTTTAAATTTCAATTCTCCCAATTTATATCATAGCTTTAACAGTTATTTTTAGCAATAATATTTAACTTTGCAGAGTCGTGCATTTCATTTTAATATACCTACTATTAATAAAATATCGAATAAACAAAATTTATATTTTATGTGATATACATATATACATGTATATTTTGATTCTGTAAGAAGATGATTTAACCATTTGTCATTAATTCGTATATTTTAGTAGCATTCACGTATTATTTATACAAATTAATCAAAATGTCCACATTATAAACAGCAATGTGGGTACAATATACATGTATACATACATAGATACATACCTGCTGTATACCTATGTATACCTATAAATACCTATAATATAAGCTAAATATTCGTACTTGTCCAGGTTTGTTCTCCTTTGTTATACATTATCCCATTAACTTGTACATAAGTCCAATAATGTATAACATCTCCGTTTGCTAAGTCCATATTTCGATTTTGAATGATCCATTTTCCGTTATTCTTCTTATACACTTCACCCGATATTCGTCCTATTTCATTCAACTTAATAGTCCTATTTATGTTTCCTTGGAACGCAAAAAATTGTAAGCCGGGCTCGTCTGTTATAAAATAAAAAACATACATATATTATATTCATCGCACAAACCGTAGTGTCGAAGTAAAAGTAAATTTCGGAAATATCAAGTTAGTACGTAGATAATAAAATGACCTTCCTTTCCGTTTGATGAGAATATTATAAGGCAGATATATAGTACGTAAATGGAAACGAGAAATATATCACCTTTGTACATTTTTCAAAATTTTCAAAAGAGACACTCTTTGATACAGCATATCCGCAAAATATCCACAAAAATAATAATATAAATAAGGTATATATATGTATATATATAAAACAAATAGAAACTCGAATATTATTTAACATTGATCAGTATCGTGTACTATCGATGAAAACCTTTTCTCTATCTTATGGAAATATTGCGTACGATAAGTAAACGTTTCATATTTGTTAAATAGATATATCTATTGTATATCTCGATCTGTTTATGCATTTACGTAAACGAGTTTCTAAAAAATATAGTTTCTTAGAACTATGTATATTACATAAACTTATAAGAAAGTTATATTTTTCTGTAATAATCTAATCTTATAAAGGATAGTTAATTATTACTTGTTAGTTTTAATTAAACGAACAATCTCAGTTATTTATAATTAATCGGTAGTTAAAAGTCGCGTATAAAATTAGAAATTAGACACAAATTTTTAAGATAAATGTTTACGATGGAATTATGGAATTTTGCAAAATACTATTCTATAAAGTCAACGTCATCGACTTTAATTAATTTGACTGGAATTTAAAAAAAATCACGAACTTGTGCATATAAATCTATAGCCGAGTATAAATATCACATAAAATTTATTTATAAATATTTCAATTGCCAGAATAATTATGACAGACCATTGTTTTTCAAGATAGATAATAATATTTAAAAAGTATGATTAATACAATATATATAGTACATATAAAATGCTAGTCAAATTTTATTTGATTGCAATCATGTTTTATTGCACATTACGATTTCATAGTTCTCTGATGTTTCAGAATCAATCCGATGTATTACTTTCTTGTATCGTCCACATTTATATTACTTAGTCATCGTTCCATCCAGAAGGAAAACATTAATCTTAAATCCGGTTATTCCCGAGGAATTCCAAATGAATAATACGAAGTAAATGACCACTGGCGATGTATATATATATATTATACGTATGATGAACTTAAAGGCATCAATCATACATATATGTATGTATGTTATTTTCCATTAATAAGACGATTACGACAAGATATTCCTTACTATTCTTAACTATCCTTATGTTTATTAAAATGAAATATTTCTATACCTTTGTGTGCGAATATTTATTCATTCATTTATACATTTGTGTATAAATATAACAGATTGCGTATGAATTTGAGCCTGTATAATGTGTGATAAATAATTAAGTACAGTAAAATGAGTAAAAAAATTAATAAGTAAATTTCTTTTACAACCAGTATTAAACCATTATTTCTTTGTAATTTAATATTAATTACTATTTTCAAAAATTAGCTTCAAAAAAAAAATGTAGCTTCAAAAATTATCTATGGGATAACTGGTTAATTTTTTTAAATAATCGGTAATCTCGAACATAACTTGATAAAATAATATTTGACAGCAATATGAAAATGACCACTGACAGAGATGTAGTGCTATATAAAATAATTGCATTTCCGTACGGCTAATTCGTACGAGTAGATATGTATAGATTATATGTCTATATAGTCACTTACCCGATATCGATATAAGAATTCCTTTCGGATTTAACACTTCAAACGTTGGCGTGGGCACAACATAAGAATTCACTAATGTAAGATAACTTGTCAAGTTCGATGATAATAATATGAAAATTGAAATGGAACAAATATCGTAATGAAACATGTTTCTTAAGAATGACAGTTTAGTTGATGTAACAGAAATTATCTACATGGATGAAGTTGCATGGAATGCTGCCGATGATACACTGATCTTGGTAGTGACGATATACATTTCCTTATACACATGGTTCCGATTTATGATTGCTTCTGCAGTTTTTCAAATCACTACTAGTCACTAGATAATTAGGCATCAGATAAAATTTCGCTGAAATAAACAAAGTTCTACTGCACGTATCGACACTACAATGAAAAATCGTATCCCGATCTACACCTACTATATTTTCGGCTATTGCACTACGTGCGTGTCCTCATAAGCAACCTATATAACGTAAAGTGTCATCCATTAAAAAAAAAAAAATTATTGATTTCTAAAAGTTGAATTTGTCTTTTTTCGAACCTCTACAATTTGAAAAATATTTCATCCCGTATAAAATTTCTTTAAGACGTTTTCGTTTATCGAGTTCTCTTAATCAAAAAATTCGATAAGATGAAACCTTCACAACTCAAAAATTTCAGTCTTTCCCTTCAGATGCGAGATATCGACTTTGTTCAACATGATATTTTTGTTCAATATGACAAGTAATTATTATAATAAAAGTCAAAATCATCACTATTATTATGAAGCTATTTTTATTCTTTATTTCATGTTAATAAAGATCTGTTGCTTATTTTTGCATCAACCAATTTCGATTAAATATTTAGCATGTGTATACCCAACGTAACTCTTCAGCGAAGATTCATTTGGCTAATTCGATTGAATATCTTAGAAACAGAACGTTTGAGCATGTAATCTTAGGTTGGAAACAAACATCCAGTTTGAGAGAGCCTACGTGACTTTAATTAAAGCTGTCAATTGTCTACGGTCCTAGATGAAGCATTTCTGTTCCCGAATTCTAACTTTTGCCGTACTACGTATTGAATCCTAAAATAGTTTTCTAAACATACGCGGTTGACAATTCAAATTACGCTCCGACTGTCTTTTGACTAAGCCATACTAAAACCATATTAAATTCATTACAAATAAGCTTATATCAGAGAGGAAACGAGTGTGCTCACACCCGTGGTCCTAATTGTTTCACAATACAGGTGCTGCTCCATGCGGTCAAGAGCTGAAGTCAAGTAAAGTTAGCATATACAGGAACCTATAAAATTAGGGACCTACCTTGTTTGGTTACAGAACGTGCTGTAAATGGGACTACCTTGAATTCGCTTTTAGTATTTTCATACACAGTGCAATAATAATTCCATTTTTCTTAATGTTCGTTATAAAAACATGTAAAGGCAATGCTAATGATTATTATATATATATATTGTCGCTATGTGTATTTGTTTATACTTATTTTTTTATTTTCGTCGTTTATTTATCGTTAGTCATAATCAATTTGCATTGCCTCTACATGTTCTGTGCAACCAAACAGGGCAGATCCCTAATTTTATAGGTTCTTGTATGTGCTACCTTTAGTTGACCTCAGCACTTCGCCGCATGATGTCGCACTAGTCCGGGAACGATCAGGTCTATAAGCACGAGGCATCTCATCAAGTTATATTATTCACGCTATAACGTAACAGGATATATACTAATATGTATGATTATACAGTCCACAACAAAACCATGTTTTGCGCATAGTGTACGCATGGCAATGCCCCCTTGGTATCTTGTTTGATCAATATATAATATAGAAAAAATTTATATCATGTTACTAACTAGAAGCATAACAAGAAGTAGCATTTTTAGAATTCTATCGCATGATTCGGTATCAAAAGTTATAAATACTTGTTTAATACAAGAGATCAATATAAAATATCCAAAGAATATAGGTTATCTTGTATTGCATTCTAAAAAGTATTCAAATAAAAGTAATAATGTAAAGACATTCAATTACAAATTAATAGCTTATCTCAGCTCAAATAGTAGTGTTGTATTTCCAATTACACAGTGAGTACATATTATGATAATAATAATGACAACTTATTCTCTGTTTTCATTTTCTAAGCTTAAAGTAGCTGTGCTTTCTTTAGATCTTTCAGTTAATGTTTTGGATTGGAAAATCTAAATATTACACGCAAATATTAAATACATAAAATGTATATGTATAAATATTATATATTACACTTAGTACAATCTATCGTGCATTTGACTCATAGGTACATACACATACACACACGCACGCGCGCGCGCGCGCGTAGAAATATTACACGATTATTTGTATGATTATTTGTTTATAATTTAACTCAGTTCTAATCCTTTTTGAGCCTTATTTTTTAACAAGAATGTACTAACAAACAACAGTAAATTATGAATAACACAAGAGAAATCTTTTCTTTTACATAGAGAATTGACGCCTGTAGAATTTGAGAGAATTTCTGACGAAACACTTGATTCTTTAACTGAATATTTTGATGAATTAATAGAGCAAGCAGCACATTTATCGGATGCAGATGTGTCATATGGGGTATGTTGTATCAGCATATATATGGTATTTTTATGACTATGTTACAATTATGAAGATATTACGTAATTGTGATTTTTAGATAATAATATCATACTTAATGTTGTAGGATGGAGTATTAACTGTCAAGTTTGGTACTTCTTATGGCACTTATGTCATAAATCGTCAGACTCCGAATAAACAAATTTGGCTATCTTCTCCTAAGTCTGGTCCAAAGCGATACGATTTTATAAATGGTAGATGGATTTATAAACATGACGGAAAAACATTACACGAACTACTTAACAGTGAAATAGCAGCAATCATAAAGAATCAAACAAACTTCGATAAATGTTCCTTTAGTGGAAAAGAAAGAGAAGCAACGACGACAGATCTTTAATTCCATTTATCGATGTTCAAAGTTGTAATATCGATTGAAATGGCTGAATATCTTCAGTTGGAAATGTACAATTTTACAATCTATGTATATAAATAATAATATAAAATAGATATGACATTGTAATATATTTATGTGAGTATCTTTGTAAAATATTGACACAAATATTTGCATGATAGAATGGCACATTTATAAGTTTGGTATTTATATGCATATTTATGTGCAAAAGAAGAAATGTAATCAAGAATAGTTTACTTTAAAATTTAATATAACAATATATACACGATCGCTATACGTTTTTATGTATAAATTATTTATCGAGTATGCTTTATGTAAATAAGTAATATTCAAGTTGAGTATTAATGAATATTATTATCTAAAATTTGTCGTTAATAAATATTTTTATATATTTATATATTTCTAAGAACGTTATTATCTACCAAAGAATCGACGAAAATGGAGATTATGGAAGATGGCAATTTAGTAGACCGCGTTAGAATCTTATTGCAACGGGACATGCAATATTATCAGGTATTATTATTTTTAATCAATAGTTCTGAATTTCTCGAATAATTTTCCACCAAGTTAAAGAACTTGTTTTGAAAACTTGATAAGAATACACTTTTTTTTTACTACAAAATAATAAATATATAGTGAATAATAAGTAAATTTGTATAATGGTTATACGGATTGTTATTAAAATATATTAATATTCTGTATTGGTATTTGATATTTGGAATTTTTCTAAGTATGGAAAAAGATAAGATTGCTGTACATATACATGTATATTAGCTTGGAAACCATCTTACAATTAAAATCGTATGACATGTGTATGATATATGTATGTATTTTCCCGAAGGGCAATTCGAAAAAACAAAAATGAGAAGAACATCTATACTGTACATCTATATTGTTAGCAACATTTACAATATATACATGTATGTATATTAGTCTCGATCTTTTTTTCCATCAGCCTTGAAGTTTTTTTAGTAGATGAAATGTACTTTTATATGTACAAGTACATGTTGCGTACGATTTCGGCTGTGACTCGTGTAAGTTTATTTAATATGACAATTTTCTATAAGGTGCTAAGTTGTTTAGCTAATTTACAAACGATAAAAAATTTCTATTATTGCGAATAAAGTTTTGCATATGAAATCAGAAATTTAGAAATCGATGCTAATATCTTTTCTCAATTCTGATAATATTAACTTTAATGTTGTTTTTGTAATAAAGAAGAAATACACGATTAAAAATTAATTGGTTTAGAACTTAGATCAAGCTGTTGTCGCTTAGTTCATATTCTTCATTAGTCATTCATATGCATATATTAGTTAAGGTGTACTATATATCTATGATAGTTCTTTTGGGATAGAAAAATTTTCTCCTTTACTATCGAGTTACTTATACAGAATTTTTATAATTATTGTATGTACGTAACATCGATCTGTAGATTTTAAACGCAAATACGAGTTCTTTTTACAATTCGATTAATAAAGCGTTAGTCGACAACCATATAAAAATATACACGTAAATATAAATTATCTCAATTTTATTTTTCTTACAAACTAATAATACCGTGAGCTTGTTATGGCATAATAACGTATAGTATATCATAATGATGCAGGAAATGCAAACTGTACTAAAGGAGCCCCTTTGCTCACGTATTAGCGGTGGAAAACTTGATTTTCCGAGACACGCGTCATTTGTCGCGGTTAAAATTGTTACGTGGTGGGAAGCAGATTTTCAAGCTGCTTTCAAACGTCATTCTGGTCTAACGAGTTTAATGGAAAACAAATCTTCCGCAATCGTAGAAAACGAAGAGAGAGTTATCAAAAAGATCTCACCATCCGAATTTGTGTTACTTGTTGTCGATACCGCCGATAAATTATTAGGTAAAAAAAATAACTTTGTTGGAAAAAGATGGGTGCTTAAGTCATCGTACATAATCGTACTTAGATAGATATCTGCTGTTGCTTTACTAAAATAAAACGAGCAATCAAACTTATTGCAAAATATATAATATTTTAATACACAATATTTTACGCATTTTGTAATAATAACATTATTTCAGAACATTTACATCTGCTTATTCAAGAATCATTAGATCATGCAGATTTAACGGTATTAACAGCTACTTTAGGAGCAGCTGCATTAATACGAAATTGTCTGTGGTGCTATAATAGACAAGCTAAGAATTTAATTTCTCCGCAATCAAGGTAATTGATATTTGTTGTGCGCGTATGGATGCGCGTGCTTTTTATATGATTGCACGAACTTTTGAATTACCTTTCATAAAGTCCAGTCTTTATGTACATAATTATAATTGTATACTTATCACAAGGTATAATGCAATGTTAAATTTATTATATAATTAAAATTAAGAGATACGCGAAGAATTAGAGAAATTAATTATATAGGTGATTTAAAAAATTTAATATTTGTAAAGCGAAGGAATTTCATTTAGTGAAAGACCTAACAGCGAATAACTTATTTTTTCTAATTTATACGAATCAACGGTTGTTGCTTATTCCTCTCTTTTTTTATCGTTTTATACTTCATTTCATTTAGATCGATAACTTTCATAGACGTGTCTAATGATAAGAAAATGACAAAACCTGAATTCTATACAAGGATTGTACATGTAAGTTTGAATGGTTGTGAAACATTTATTCTGAAAATTTTCGTACGAAGCATTATTTTTAGGAAATTTTTTCCACATGCAATTGCAGATATCTGCAAAGTTTGTGATTTCACGATATAACGTCGAATACTCAGAATATTCAGATAAAAGAAAAATCTTATTTCTATAATAATAATATCGTGCTAGTGTTCACAATTTCCAATTAATAGCTTACAGTGATTTAATTTCCAAATAATTTCCATAATTTTTCTTTGGGATAGCGAGAAATTAAACACATCGTATAAATGCTATCATGAAATGACTGAAGCTGTAGCAGAGCGATTATTGGATTTACATTGCCGCTTAATTTCGTTATATATACTTAACGAAGCTGATTCTCTCAGTTGGCACGATACTACGTCATTTTTTGAACGAGAACGATGCTCTTTCGTAATACAAATGTGGTGGCTGTATATGCAAGGTAATTATAACAAAGTTAGAAAGTAATATATCATCTATGAATCTAAACGTCGAAAAAACGAATTCGGTATTCGATATGAAAATATTAGTAGTTTGTAAAAGCTGTAGTTGTGATTTATACCTTTTACCTGATAACTCTTGATATCTGTCACGTAGTAAGACGTAGTTTACAGACATTTTTTCATACAGCAATAAGTAATTTCATTTTGGTAAAGGGATTTTTAATATGTAGCCTCTGTTACAAGACATTATCTTGATAATTAATATTACAGTAACGTGAATAGATAGTAGTTTCTTACAGCAACGATCGGGAAATATGATACAACAAATGGTATAAAATGGCATAAAATTTCTCAGCAGAAGGTATGTAACGTGCTTTTAACATTCCTTGAAATCTGAAAGTTGTAACAGTTGTACGTTCACGTAACATAGCATTTTATAATTTTCCTTCCAAAAGATTTCGGGGATCCATATTTGTCTTATCCAAAGGCTGCGTTTGTAATTATGTTATTTAAACACCTACGGATCGATACTGTTGTATTTTCCTCTTAATTATAACTATATTTTTTATATTTTTTATTTCATATTTTTAGGAACAAAGAGAGATCTATGGAGTACCGTATCTCCAAAAATGGCACAACGTGTTTTTTCTGGAATGTTGAACGAGTCTTTGTCCATTATTGTTACAAGATTTATTTATGTAAGAATATCTAACGATCGTATATCGCTTTCACTTGCTATGCGCATAGGTAATATCGATACAGAAAAATATAAACCAAAAATAGGGTCGACCGAGTTTGGCACGATCCGAACAATTCTGGGCGGATGCCTTTAACGTTCTGTGTTGTACCGGATATCTTGCTTTGGGTGCCTGTACAAGCGCCAACGAAATGATTGGAATGAAATTAAACAGATTACCAACTGCCATTAGGGACATACACGCGAAATGCAATGAATTGTTGATTTGCTTGTTATTAAGAGGAACCCCTCTTCGAGAATTATATCAGGTAAAATATTAATAGTTTCGAATAGTTGAAATACGATTAAATATATGTACAGGGTGATTCTTTGAGAGGTATATCTCTGGATCGGTGGACATTTGTAAAAGAAAAATTGATACAGAATTGATCTTGAACATGATTTTCGAGGATAACAATTTTTTTTATTACAATGTGTTCTACTGATCAGTAGAGTAACGTTGCAGAACGAGCCATGTTATGGCAGTGATAATACTTCTTTGTTGTTTCTTTTTTTTTTTTTTTTTTGAAATTTCAAGGTCATCTCGCACGATCTTTTAACATCTTCGCATAGTATTTAACAAAGATGGAAGATGATTAGGGAGTGATATAATAAAATCTTTTATAATTCGTCTTTTTATCGTTATTAGTATCAATGCGATTAAACAGAAATATAGAATTTAAAAATCATTTCTTCTGTATGGGGTAGAATAAGAATATCTTAATTTCGACTTTTACTTTAAGTTTTGTTATGCTATATACATGCATATAGCTGCATATGTATAGTTTATAATAGGTATACATAAATACGTAGGTATAGATCATACAGTTTTGTTTTAGATTGGTTGAATTTTTATTGTAGGTATTCCGTTTTGGACTTGAAAATTTAACAATTTTGCAACCTCGTCGCGAACCTGCCGCCTGGTTATTGGTATGCGCACCGAATTTATTAGGCTCCGTCGATTCTGACATTTACATTTCAAATTTGCCTAAAAATCGAGTTGCAATTTTAGAATTAAACGTTCTTAGACATCAACCTCAACCAAATTGGCCTCAGTTAATGAAGGTAATTGTAACGCTATCTATAGCATAAGAATGAAATAATCTCTAATTAGAGATATAAGCTATAAACATAAAACCAGTTTCTTTTCAATAATTTTTTTCTACTGTTGATGTTCGTCAAGTGGTAAAACAATGCAATCCATTTCCGCTACCTGTCCGCTTATTTTTGTCCCCGGCAAATGCATACATTTGCACGATTAAAAAAAGATGCTAATTTCAAATTTTCATAGGTACTCTTTATGAACGACTATGCTGTGGCTAAAATATTATTAAACACTTTGATCTACAAATGTGGTAATTTTACGTCTAAAAATGATTTTGATATTTTCGAAGAAATACAATCCAATGGAATGAGTTGCGGTGGTTTTTTATGCAGTGGTATAATGTGCAACGCATCGATGAAAGTAACGTCAGCGTTAGGCCTTTATAGCCTAATGTATATTTTAACGTATATAGCGCAAGACCCTGGTTGTGTTATCGTGACAGCTTTAAAGCAGATTCCTGATTGGTCGAGCTATCTGGACCGCCAACAGGTATTCGTTAAAATATCGAGAATAAAAATAAAATATGTAAGAATAAAAAATAATATATGTAAAAGCAACATAAACATATTTATTTAGGTGTGGAATCAATCAAGACCGCCCTGGCTGAATGCGATTTTAAGCCCATTAAAGAATATGATGCATCCAATTATCGAACTTCTTTTGGAAGCTGTAAGAGTAAGTTGCTGATTATAAACGTGCGTCTAATTTCATTTTAATAGTAACAAAACTACATCTCTACATGCGTACGTACATACATGTAGAGCGAGCTGTATGTTAATATTATCGCTAGTCTTCGATATGGTATTTATACAAATGTATTACCTTCGAATGTAAACGTAACAAGCAGATATTTGACATGAATTTGTCCTGCAATTATTGCTGAGAAATCCGAAAAAGAAACGAAAATTGCTCGTCATCCTTGAAACCAATACGTAACATAGTAACCATAAAAAGTCTAATAAACGTTGGTTTTTGAAAAATATCTCAATAATTTGCAGACAGGCGCTTCTATATATCAGGCAATGTCGTTGATAATTGGTTGTTTCGCTGAATTGTATGTAACGTTACCACCTGCAATCTTAAAAACTGTACTTGCATTACAAGATAATATCCCTGCCCATTGTCATCCAATTGGTGGGAACGTCCTTCTCCACGTTCTCTGTGCATCCCTCTATACCGCCCTTATCGAGTTTTCGAAAACTTGCGAAACAAAAATACAAGGCGATTCAACCTCTGAAGGAATAGATTACTTAGAATTAAATTTTTTCGACCCCAACGATGTATCAGCAACAGTAACCACCTTGGCCGAAGCTATTTGTAGTATCGACGAAGACGATAAGCATACTTCCCAAATCGATGATTTCTTCCAGCTTGTAAAAAAAAAGTAAGACTATTTTATAATCTTAAAAAAATATTTATATGAAATTTTTATATAAAATTGGCAATCACAACGCACTATTCAAAATAATTAGAGGTTCGCTTTTCGCGTGAATGATAATTCGATCTTTATATCGGTGAAAAATAAGGTAAGAAAGCTGCTACGAAATTCGCCTTTATCTTGGATTTTAAGGTCAACAATTTTTCTCTTCGATCTTGTTTAAATGTTTAAATTAATCTTTCAGTGTACAAACGTCAAATATAGATTCATGCATTAACGAAACGTACAACTTGTTTTCCGTTATCGAGGTACATACCGACGAGCTGTTGTTCACTAGTTCTGGACGACAGGCTTTAAAAGTACGTAATAAAACATATCGTGGTCTAAATTATCGCATGCAAAATTTAATTTCGCGCAAAATATTTCGCGTTACAGGTAACGCACGAATTTCTGATTCGCGCGTCTGATTTAATATTAAATAAATTACGACAAAATGATATTACGAAACTTGTGGACGATATACCGGATATGTCACCTCTTTTTAAACCACTAACGCATATAATGTTCCATATCGAAGACACAGCATTTGATCAGGTCAGTATATAATTGGAATAATCGTGATAGGATAAATAAATAGAAAAATCGAGGGAGCATATAGATCTTTATTAAAATAGCTACGTTACAAAGCTCGAATAAAATAAAGTTAAAAATTTAACCAAGTAATACAAACATACATAGAGTAGATAGAGTGGTTAATGTAAAATATATAATGGTATGTACATATATATTCTTTATCCATTAATCGAATTGTCTTATAATTAGAAACTTTATTCGCGAAACGATTTTAGTAAAGACGTTTTCGGTTTTCGTAAATAAAAACGTGATATAGTTCGTATTTAGTAGAAATAAAACAGTACGGCAAACAGGATAGCGGTAAGCAAATTTATTTCACATTTCTAAAGAAACAAATTAGTAGATATGTCGAAATTATGGATATATTGGCTAGTATAGTCTAAACGATCAACTACATGATACAATTTTTTCCCGGTAAAAGTATTCAAACTCTGTTGATATCGATATTTATGTAAAGTAAAATACGTATTATCATATTTACAAAGAATAACAAAGTCATCTTCTTACAGTTTCTTATCCAATATGAGAAAACGAATTGGAGAAAAATGTTAACAATGCCACTTTCTATCACCATAGACCACGCACGAAACCAACTTTTATCACGACCAGAATTTAAAAATATCGGCGAATTGATTCACGAAGACAGAGAAGCCGCGTGTTCGCTTAAGAAACTTTGTTCTTCCATAAAAACGGCACACTTTAAGTAACGATTAAATATCATGAAATCATATTAAACGTTTAAATTATAGCTCAAGATAAACTAAACTTTTTTAACTAATTCTAAGACTCAAACTCTGCTCCCTATAAAATTTTCTACATCGCAAACTTAGGGCATGAGCCAGAAATGTTGAGAAATTATACGTATAAAAATGTAATGCTTGAAATCTCTATGTGAGTGAAATAACGTAAAAGTGCAACGAATGTACTTAAAATTTGCGAAAGAAAAAACACATATAGGACGATAGAGTCGTTTAATTATAACGTTTCGGAAACAATTTATACCTTGCAACTAATTGTAAGTGTCAAGTAATTATACGTAGTTAATAAATTTTCACTCCAAAGTTTACAAAAAACCCAAACTCACATTTCTTCGTTTCAATCTGTTGAAATTCTCGATATTATCATATTATGCCTTGTTATTAAATATACTTGCATCTCAAATAAGCCTTGTTGTTATTTCCACATTCAGTACGCCTTATTATTAAATAGGTATACTTCCATCTCGAACATCCATTAACCGAATGTTTATTACATGATGCGACATTGCATAAATTCATGGTCCGAATTGACAGATCGACACCAACAAACACTGGAAATCAAGTCAAATAAATAATTCAATCTCCGGCATTTTGATCTTTTCGTTTCAACGACTCGTACTCGGAGAAATGAAATTAACGATAATAAAAAGTTGAAAATAAATTAAGTATTAGGTATATTCATTTTTATGTATACAACTGTTGCGATGGTTGTTTTCCATTCTTATCGTTAATTTTTTACTTCAGCAAAACGTTGAAAAAAATTGTTCTCTTCCAAGGGACGAACGTGTTGTTCCGATAAGCAACATCTTTTTTCAATTCTAATAATATAACGTAAATGATGTTGAGATATTTACTTAATAAAAGGTGTCACTGGATATATGTAGGTAAAATAAATAAAAATCGCTAACTTAATAAACAAGGAGATACAAATTAATCGCGTAATGTAAAAGACGTAGTAAATTTCTCTTGTGTCCCTTTTATTAGTAATTTCAAACGTCGATCTTCTTTTCAAACACTACACCGTCTATTATATTTTTATACTGCTTACAGTCAGAGCAAAAATTAACTTTACATAACGAACCATCAAAAATATAATATTTAGTATGGAAAATATTTTAATCATGGACAATGTTTTTAATTCTCGTGGTGTTTAAAAAGAATAAAAGAAGAAAAATAAAAATAATTTCTATTTTCTAGCAGATCGCGTAATGTTACGATATAATTAGATGTACGTTGTACACTCCGTACGATTTTTGTATATATGGTAAGAGAAACTGAAGAATGTTATTCGTATCCGTGTTCACTTGTCGAATCTCGATGAGATAACGCTTATAGGTTTGGTAGAATTCCCACCTGAAAAATACAATTTTCAAATGTTATTTATACAAATTCTATTACTATTTGTCCCAAAGTGTATCGCACAATTATTGACTTCTACATTTTTACGATTACGTCGATACGAATAAATATACAAATATGTTTTTCATATACGTCATTTCGTTCGCGATAGATCTGTAATTTCTGGATTTATAAGATAATTAGATGTTATAGTTTCTCTATTATCCTATATTAAGTACGAATCATTCCTCGAATAAAATTCCACGACTCGAGCGAAATTGAATAAAATTTAGCTCATTTAACTTGCTACACATACATACATATCTATGTATATTTTAGCGGATTATATTTTGCTCTCGTCGTGGTTAAAAAGCGAAGAAAACTTACAGGTAAATTAGATAAGAAAAATGGGTAAGTCTTGCTGTTGCACGAATGAAAGAAAAGTATTGAAAGAGCGTATTGTCCAAAGAAAGGACGAAAATATAGTTATTATTCTTATTACGTCGGTATTTCTAAATTTCTATTCTATGCGAGTGTTTATCCAAGAATGTTCGCTATCTAAAGATAAAAACGTTAAAAACTCGTATACTTACGGACGAACGAGGATCCGAACGTCCAAAACGTAAACGTAACGAAGGCGATCGTTGAGATTTACGGATCATCAAATGTTCCAGTGGAGTCTCGCCAAGTCCGGCATTCTCCAAAGCGTTACGTTGCATCAGAATTCTGTAAAGCTCGTGAATATTTTCAACTGGCGTTTTTTCTGCTACTTCATCTGTAAATACAACGTACAGATGAAAGTGACCAAGCGATGGTACGTTGTTGGCTATTAAGATCAGTGAAATTAGACAGTTCGACTAGTTGTTGGTTAATCATTGTCAGTCAAACGATAGTTGCTAACATCGTCGAAGATATTCGAGCATTTAATTTTGATAAATAATATTATATTTCAATTTATTAAATTTTCAATGTTTACATTAAGCGATTTGTATGTATAATAAAATGCAAAATGAAAATTGCAAAGTTACGAAGAAGTTATCATATCGAGAACGATTATTTAAAAGCTTGTCACAGGTAAATCTGACATCGAACGTCTGTAATTTTCCACTTTCAACGTTCGTACACGAGCTACGAGCTTTAAAGCGGTAATTATCATGTTTATAGGAACGATATAGAGATCGTTTCTTCGAAACAAGGCTTGTTCGTTCATCGTTTGAAGTACGTTGCTGCTGTATTACATAGCGATAGCAAAAGCAATACTTTCCTCAATGTGGTAATGTGGTCGTCTCAACTTATAGACTGCAAAAACTCTGTAACAGCTTGTAACCATCTACGTATAGAGTTTTACAAATTCAAAATTAAAATAAGCATTTAGATACCATATAAATAATACCAATAAATAATACGCGAATAAATATAAAAAGTATAAAATAAAAGGATAATATTATTTATATTCGAACGTTCATTGAACGAACATAAATAATACGTACATTCGTTCTCAGTCGAAGGAATATTCTCAACTTTTTTTCACCTACCTCCGTAATCTATGTAATTTTCAGCACCAACAACAAGGCCAACAATAATAAATAGGAAGAGCGATTTTGCGTAGAATTTGATCGACATCTTATCAAATTTCCTGAAAGTAAAATAATATTAAGCCTTTAATTGATTTTCATCGAAAGTCATATTAGTTGATCTTGAATAGGTTTATGAATTAAACTCGGTAAGAAGATTTTGTTAAATACATATAAGTAGATAATGAAATACTTTTCTCGTTTATTTATCGCATCGTACTATTTCTTATTCACCGTTATTTTCATTCGTCAGTCGATAAATTTTGTTTCTTTTCTTTGTTTTTACTCTACTTCTATTTGAAGAAAAATGTAGGTGATCTGAAATATTCAAAACTTTTGACCACTTTCGCGGTGGACATCCACGCTAGCCGGTTAAACTTTACCATCATACCGTTTAACTTTACTTAATCAATACGTTACGATCGTTCCGATTGTAAAAAAATAGTTTCTTCATTGAATCTCTATCGTATCGTAATGATGTTGCATTGCATTGTATTAGCACCGTTTGTTGCACATACTTTACGTGCTATCTTATATTCCAATCTTATCTGAATTTGCCTCTGAATAGACACCTACGTATCTGCTTCTAAATACCATCCTATTATAACTTTTCCCTATCTTCCTTTACTAAATTTATTGCGAGTTCCTTGATAGTCTTGGATTTTCTTGAAACCGTCCGAAGAAACCACGCGTACATAAGGACGAAACAGTTAGAATAAATAAGAAGTTTTTCTGGATCGTTTAAAGAACCTTTCTTGGACTTTTTACGAGACTCCCTGTTGGACTGCTGGAAAAACTTTTATCGAGTTTTAAGAAGTTTTACTACGTTCTTTGGAGAAAATATGCACACAAGATGGACATACCAGTATCTTTAATATACGAGTATCTTATTTAATCGTAACGATTCCAAGTTACAATATTATTACAAATGATAAATTTTCTATATTTATTTTTCATTACAAAACTATAACTTTACTCTTATATATAACTATACCTTTGCTCTTTCTAATATACAGCTATATACGTATATCTGTGTGCAGAAATACATACATCGACAAAGATAATCGTAGTATGTACCGTGAAAAATTTGACCAAACATCAAGTGCACCTATAATCGCTAGTAGTACGTATCGTCGATCGCAATCATAGAATTCATATACATCGATAGACAAGACGTTGGGTTGCTCGAGCACAGGGAGGACATACGAGTTACCTTACCTAAAATTTCATAGATGTTTCGTCAATGAATTATTTGTAGGGGCAGATATGTACTTAGGTTATCGATCAACTAGTAATATTTTTAGACGGGTAATATGACGTAGTTTTAAAGAAATTTGATAAAATTACAAGCAGTTGCACACATTTAGAGCGTGATTTATGGGCGTGAAATTGAATCGAACGATAGCATCTCCTTAATAATATCACTCTATTTTCCTATCCTTGATTATGATTATCAACCTTTTCGACGAAGGTTTTCGATTTTGGATAACGATTCGTGCGATACGATAGACGACGATAGAAAATTCGAACACATTATCGTACAAGTACACCGCGAATAGTACACCGTGGTACAAAAGACTATTCTGGTTTTCATTTTCATAAAGAGAAATCAGGATGTTTGCAACCCAACGAGGCAACGTTACGTTATTTCTGTATAAATACGTGTCAGATTAAACGAAATTGTGATAGAACTTATATAATAATTTTGGTAAAGACGTAATCTTCTACTATTGTCAGTCGTTGGATGTGTCATCGTCCAGGACGACTTCCTTGACGTATTGGTCCTTGGTACACGTTCCAAGTATTCAGATTCTCGTATTCGAAACGTTCTTACGTATCCATCAAAGTAGCTTTACTTTCCGCATCTACCACGTTATGGAAGCCAGCAGTAAGAGAGGTAACGACAACCATTCTCGTAGTCCGAGTCAAGATATACAATCAGGAAATTTTAAGTAATGTAATATCGTACGAGATAAAATACGTACACCATACGGACCACGATTACGAGAGCTCGGCATACTACTCGGCCATTAAATCTAAGAAAGTCTATAATGTGACTGATTCGAGTTGTCGGTATCGCTACAAGTGTGTCCTAATGTATTACGCGTTTCATCGAAGAATACATTTTATGAAAAAAAAAGGCAGTAAGTGGTTAGGCAGTAGGTGTTATGTCGCTATTCCAGTACAGTTTTGTACTTTTATTATTATTATTATCACTGTCGTAATCTATTATCTGTCTATTATCACTGTGTTGATCTATTGAAAATTTATTTAAATACATTTATATATTTTTTAAATTTCCATTCCTATAAAATGATCTTAAAACCGTTATGTACGAGTACATGTTATGCATGTATCTATGTACATAATGCGTAGAAGACACGTAAATGTGAACGACTTTTTCAGACATTCTTTCGAGTCACGAGTTCGAAAATGAAAAACCACTTAATGATGTTTCGTTCTTACGAAATAATCTGTTATTTCGTTCGAACTAATTGTACCGTAACAATGGTCTGTCGACATGTAATTGCCACTTAATGAACAAATTGTGGAAATTTAATAAATAAGAGGATAAACGAGGTAGACACGTTAACTCACCAAGTAAAATAGGGGTGAAAGAATAAACGAGGAATCGCTGCGAGTCCGTTTGTCGAAGCAGATACGATCTTGGAAACGTAGAGAGTCCGACGCGGTGGTAACGTTGGGAAGTGAAACGGTATCGAGAGTGTCTTCGTATATATAGTATAGGGCAGGGGTTGGGATGGTTTGAATGGGGTAGGAGAGTGTGAGCGCAAGCACAGGTGGCCGCTCGAAATGAAAGTACGCGGTCTCCCTTAGCGCAAGCGTCCCTCCTTCTTCGCGCTTTTGCATCCTCCGATGCGAATCACTCGCAACTCCTTCGCCAACGATCTCGTGCACTTTTCGACAACTTTCTACGATCGATTCGCAGCCACTACTTAGTTGCTTTATATCGAGGACGACGAAAAATCTTTGGTCGATCCGAGTGTTAATTTCAAAGCTTCGGTTAACAGGTTTACCTGGAAACGACCTGCCGGTGATTTACATTTAGCTTATCGATCAGTTCTCCGTATCGCGGACAATTTTACATTCGACTAATACAACGTTGAAGATAATACCATACCGATCAAATTATTATAATTGTTAAGCGAGTATGGTTTAACATAAATATCGTCGTGCAACAAAATATACAATTCCGATTATCGAAAAGGAATAGAATTATGATCTGACGATTTCGCTGCGTTAATAATTATTTGGAATCTCAAATTTTACGTAATTTACGTAATTCAAAATATTGCCCAATCTTCGTTATCGCGATTGATTCTTTTTAAAGATAAAAATGTCGTCCAAGCTCCAGAAACTCGACACATCTTTCTTGACAAATATAGAAAAAGTTTTGGAGAAGGATTTCAATATTTCGTCTTTCACTTTATTCGCATATACCTACACGAAGCTCGAGTTTATCAAGATTTGATGAATAAGGAATAAATCTTCGATCCTATTCGCGGTAGGGGTTCAATTACGTTTCAATCGCAAGCAATGAACGATGTTAGAAAAGACTACTTGATTAGCCATGATTAGAGCAGAAAAATACGCCTCACTTGTACAGTAGAATATTTTCTTTTGCTCTTGTTAGCTTCTTGCTCCAATTGACTTGATTCGATTTGTGTTTTATAAAAAGAAGATAATAATAATAGCGAGACATATAGCGAGACATTAGACATATAGACATTTCCTAAAAATGCCTGGTAATAACTAATTGCGCATTCTATTTCTCAATTTATCAACTCATAATTAGTTTCTATTATACGCGAGCTTTGACGTAGACAATTTCTGCATATAAATAATTTCAATACGCATCTACGTACGTACTTGTGAATAATCGTTATGCATTATAAACCATGAAATTTGCTCCGTACTTTCCAAAGCGCTATACAAAAATGTATTTATCAGGTAACCGCTCATCGTGTCGAAATTATCCAAAAAAAAATTCTTACACGCGCGATTAACTCGAACATATTTATGTAAAATTACAGCTTGATGATACAGGTACGTACAATGGTAGATATAAATACTCAAACATAACATAAATGTTATTCGTCGATAGAAAAATATAAATGACTGAAAAAAGATAATCGATAATTGAGCGAACGAAAGAGGGCGAACACAAGAGCGTATAAAATTACACGCTGACATTAATGTTAATGTCCACTTGAACATGTTGGACGTTAATGTCTGAATAAACATATTTAGCCAGAGTAATAGCTAACTTAATTGAACATATATACCGTAACAATAGACCACGATGACGATAAAAAATAAATATAATTTTCAATATATACGTGATCACTGCATAGTGTAAATTACTACTTTATTTTTACAAAACAGCTCTCGATAGATACGTTAAGTATAATAAATTTTTGCACATCGACTTTTAATGCAATATCATATATATATATATATATATATAAGTTTAACGCTATATCGTGTTAGTCATCTATAATACGAACGATAATTAATTAATTGTAATTAATGAATAATTTTTCGAATATTTTATTTACATAGAAACTAAGTCTAAGTCTGGTGGTATCGCTTCGCATGGAAATCACATTGAAAACGATTGAAAACGATTTGTTTCTCAACGATGTAACAAAGTAAAGCTTCTATACATGATAAATAATATAAAAGTGTCTGCCGAGCGGTAAGTTGGGCACAGTTTTGTGTACCTATAGAGTAAGACTAAAAACGGAATATGTAGCGTTAGAAAAAAGACTGATTTAGGAATAGATTAGATCTAGAAATGGTGGTAGCGGACTGAAAACTGACTAATTTTCATTCGAAACACAAGATTTGACCAAATCAGGCGGGTGGTAGGTGATTTTTTCTTTTTTTTTTTTTTTTTTTTTTTTTTTTTTTGAGAAATTCAAGTCTGAAAATTTGTAAAGTATACTTCAACTTGACTGATTATAAAAGAAACAAAATATGTGGAATAACATTTTTTCGTTTAAGTCCTCTTCTTGTTTCATTCTGAAAAAGATAGAGTTTGAATAAATTTCCAAAATTATTTTTCTCGGAAACAAAGCCTCTTGAGAAAAAAAATGTTATTCTATATTTTCGACTTATTCTCACACGTAGAATCACCTTGTGTCGATTATTTAGCCCTATTCAGTGTGGAATTAGCCGTGTTCAAGAATACTTGATAAATTTTTAAACTCGATCTTTTGTCGAAAACTAAGCCTCGGACGAAAAAATATTATTTTATATTTCTTTCTTATTTCTTCACAAGGAATCACCTCCCACCCGTTTGACACATTATTTGATGGCAGCCTGTATTAAAAATAGTGGTTGATCTTACTCTAATAGCGATGATTATCTTATTAGAGGATACAGCCTTACTTGGCCATCTTCTATGTGTGTATGTATGTATGCGTATTGTAGACTGTACATTGTACATACAATGTATGCAACATCTATTTAACCGTTAACTGATAAGAAACTCGAGGGGATGTAACTATCACGACAAATTGAATGTGAAAAATGTATGATTGTGTTTGTACAAAAATTTCAATAGGTACTTGTACTCTTATCTCATTACATTTGAAAGCCTCGATGTAATATGTATAATATTTAATAATAAGTAAAGAATTTAAATATGGATTTCTAAGAAACGAAATATCTGCTTGACTTTATAGAAGTTATTTTGATATTTTGACCGATAAATTTAAAAGAAAAAAAATTAAATTTTAGTCTGTGAAGATAACGATGTCAATTAGAGGTAATTTAGTAAACAATTAATAATATGTTATACGATATTTATGTTATACGATAATGTTATACGATATTTTATAATCATGGTAGAACTGAAAAGATGGTAATTTTATATGGAAAATCTTTCATACCATCACTATATGACAATATCTTTTGTTCATATTAATATCATGAATTAGTTATCGTGACTTGATCGTATTTTCAGTATAGGTACACGTAACTATTGTAATTAGTTTTATTTGCATTATATAGATACTTTATACAAATATTGCACAGTATGTCATCTCTTGATATGATTTCTATTAGTTCACGGCAATATTTGATTTAGATATGTCACATATGTTTCATGTCTATAAATTATTGCAGCTTATCAATCCAACAGTTTTTTAGAAAAGTAACGAGTAATTATCAATGATTAATTTGCATTTATTTTTTTGTACACGTATATACGTATAATATGTGCGTCAAGCAAACACGTGTGTTATGTATAAGTAAATTAGATTTTACAAAATTTGATAAAAATTGGATTTTTGCAAAAAGAACAGTTTACGAAAAACGAATGCAAAAAATTGCGTAACATGCCCTACGAGATGCTAAAGCAATCACCTTGATTGGTCAAGCCGTCCCGGGGGAACCGATGAACACAGCATGAAATCGGTGCAAAAATATTAATTAAAAAAATAGAGATAGATTACGATGATCAAATCGAAAAACATTTTTTAACAGGGTCGATCGGAGAACATGCCCTACAAGATGCAAAAAAAGATCATCCCGATTCGTTAAGCCGTTTCGGAGGAATTTCTCAAATCGGTATAAAAATATATATCGATATATTAACAAAGTCTTTAGCATTCAAAATTTTTCTATTTTGTCGCACGTATTCATGTACCTATCTAATTTTTCCGATTTTGGTATATATTTAGTTTTCGGTATATTTAAATATTTCTGCAAATAAAACAAAATGTTGTCCTGAGTCTTCTTTAAGAAGCTCTTTTCTTAACATGACTCAAATAAATTTAAGTTTAGCTACTCTATAAGATACGAATAATAGTTTTAAAAAAGCTCATCGGAATGACGAGCCGCAACTTTTCCCAAACAAGTAAATGCATATCCTTTCACTTGAAAATATTTCCAATTATTGTCATTGTCGTTACTTGTTTTTAAGACAATATTTTTCAGAATCTCCGTAACGAAGTGAATAAGATCTCAGAAATTGATAACATTCTTGTTATACTGTGGTAAAAAATATAAGTTAGCAAATACATTTTTAATCGATGTATGATTGCAATTATCTCAGGTGAATTTAATCGTTAACATTTAGTCGTTAAATTGTTAAACATTCTAAAACGCATTGTAATATATGTATACATGTGTACATAGATATGTGCATATCATTTCTAGTGTAACACGTAACCAGAGGGATATTTTTACTATAAATTTTTACTTTTGTTCAGTTTACCACACTCGTCTGTTACTTTACCAACTTTATTAGTTGCATCGAATATAATTCCTACACTCACTACTGTAAATCGCAGAGGGCGTAAGAAACACTCCGATTTTTTACACGATCGGTATTTTAGAATATGGGACACGATATCCCATAAGATGAGAGGTCTATACTGTATACTCGTCCGTGGTTTCAAGTGTTGTATGAAAAATAGCATTCAATTTGCACAATAAATCGAATCATTTTCAGTTTGTGTCACATTTTAATTAAACGTTTCAATCAGAAATTTTATTGTTACGAAATACAATATTACAATCAAATATTCATCGTATACCTGTTTGTGTGTGTGTGTGTGTATATATATAACATTTGTTTACATCGTTATTATTCATAATCTTTATTATGTGTAATTAATAACTGAATAAAATTTTATTACATTATAAAGTACAATATGAGATGAAGTACATGTAAACAATTCAAATATAATCAGTTAACAATTTATTAATATTACATAATACTATTATTAAAGATAATAGAAATAATAAACGGATTTATATTTACGTTTACATTTATGTTTACTCATTTGCCTTAAATTAAAATTACATGTGTATGTTAAGTTTGATCAACCTAGTCTAGTCTTCTTGATATTGCGCTTCTATTTCTGCAATAAGTTTCAACTGTCGTTTCTTATTACATTCTTCGATAAAATTTATTAACTCAGCATGTTGTTCTTTACTCATAGGCTCAAACTTTTTCATCTCGTTCTGTACCCATTCTTCGATACTATCTGCTTGATTCATATAATAATAAATACCAATGGGAAATAATATGTACGACATCATTCTCCCAACCTCCATTTGCCAATTTCCCATTTTTTAAAAATCTAAAAAAATTAAATTTAAGTGAAACACATTATATATAGTAATCACTTATAACAATCACGACTGTGTTTATAGCTTGCGATATTTCAAAGTACATACAGGTTCTTACTAAATAATGCAGAATGATTACTTTCGTCGTAAATAGTAAGGAGTAATCCTGTTGAATCTTGAGAAACAATACATAATATCAGATAATATTAAACGCTGTACAATGCTGTATCATATACTGTATTACTAGAAGAGATGTTTTCGTATTTCCATCTAAACAACTAAAAACGTATAATAACATCTAGGACGTACTTACTTACGAAATGCTTAAATTTATAAAAAGTTCCTTCCACTTTCACTGATATGGAGGAAAATATAAATAGTTTTAATGGTGGTAACATTGCTTCGCGTAAAAGGTACTCCATTCAACATCCTTCAAGATTTGTATTATAATATTGTTTCAAAGTGTACATTATGCTGTGATACGTTTTGTTTGAACATTTCTAAAAATGATTATAACTTTTCAATGATAATTGCAGACTTCAAATGACGATAAGCATTATGGAAACATTATTACCTTCGGAAATAGCTAGATTAGTTTTTGGTAAGGGTAATATGACATGTACTTATCTTACGCGTCCTATTATGATAACCTATTATTTGGCGGGAATATAGATAGTAATAAAACACAGAGATTCAGTGATATCATCTTTGACAAGATGTTAGAATTTTATAATAATAATATTGCTTTAATTATATGTACTAAAATATCGTAAGAAAAGTAACGCGTTTTACACAAATGAATGAATCAATGTTGCACCAAATACACACAAATATTAAATATAATAAATATAACATTATTATAACAAGTGATGTTTTATTTTTAAACATATACATATATATATGCATAAAGGATGTATAATTTACACAACATAGTATATATATTTTTCAAAAGTTTCATTGGATTTTCCTACATATGATTTGTGAGTTTTTAAATAATCAATTTTAGGGTACCTTGAAAGTCAAACATGTATGGAAGCTGCTAAAGTATTTTTAGAGACTTCTCCGCATTTACAAGAGTGCCGTACTGTAATTTCAAATGGAAAACGATTCAGTGCTAAAGTTAATGGAATGACCTTAATAGATGTCATTGACAAATTTTTTGCTATTAATTCAACTGGTAAGATTTCAATACAAATATAAAATTCCCGAACAAAAATATCGTTTGTTTTATTCCACTAGCATTTATTTTATAGTTCATGAATACCTTAGCAATATAGCTAATCACGAGCAGTCAAAGCACTGTGAAGACTTAATCCAACAGTTGAAATTTCTTATTGGAGAATCTTGGGGTCAAGATTTTAGTGCTAACAAAGTTAATGTTCTTTCACAGGTATATACAAATTATAAAAATTTATTAATTACAATTAAATGTTATGTTGTTCGTATTTCTATAATACCATATTAATAATCGTAATGTATTCTGCTACTTTTGTACCACGTATTTACATATTTACAGACTAATTCTCAAATAGGCAATGGCTCTCCCATAATATCTAGTAGTAGTACACGTAAAAGACGTTATAGTAATAATGAACGCGAGCGATGTAAACGTACAAAAGTAACATTAAACGCATCACAACAACCTGACTCACCCTCTGCTCAAGGTACATCAAAAGGTACAAGGTCAAGGACATGCATACGATATTAGGAGATTCTCTAATAATTTTCTAACAGTTTTTTTGTTGCTACAGCATATAATTTCGATAATGTAGAAGCAACTCCATTGGAAAGTTTACCAGGTCATATGGATATATTAGAATTACCAAAATCTATCACTAATATCAAAGAGAAGAAATATAATAACTGTATACAACAACATGAAGGTTTGTTCAATTTGAAGATAACAATAATTAGGACAAAAATAATAGTAACAGTAATACAATAAATATAATAATTTTTCGACATATATGTATAATCATAGTTAAGTAGTAAGGGTAAAGGAATGTGGAAATTGTCATTTAACTCTTAATGCTTGAATTAGGCGGCGATATAAACATTCAGAACATACAAGATATTGTCACAAGTAATGCATGTACAGAAAACGATATGAAAGATTTGCACATGCTTGATAAGTGTAGCGCGGCGACAAGTACGGAAGAATTATTGAGCTACTCGTGCGCAGAAGTTCAAACTATCCCATACGATACATTGGAATCTGAATCAGAAAGTAATGATGAACCAATAGAAAATCTTAGTGTAAGTAATAATAACGATATATCTAATACTACTAACGATCACTAATTATTAATATAATACTACTAACGATTTCTATAATAATAACTTCTCAATTGATTTTTAACTTTTTGTAATCTGTATTATAGTTATTAACGAAAGAGCTGTTAAACCGTATCGAGTTACAAGAGCGAATTGCTGAGAATATAAATAAAGCAATACTTCCAACAGATGTGTCATTGAAAGATGAAAATTTAAATGATCCTCTAAATGGTGAAGCAAACACCTCTATTATGGCAGAACTAAATAACACGATTAAATCAATAGTTGAAGCAACAGAGACTGATCCTGTGTTTGAAAAGTTTCTTGAAGAAATCATCGGGCCTCACACAGAAACTGATGCAAGTCATGATGAAGATACCGAAGCTAAACAAAAAGCAAAGTTCCTTGATGGCTCACAAGATAAACAAAGTGAAGTGATTGTAAACAACAATAATCCATTAGAATCTATAATATTAGATGTCAAATCGTCCACAGAATTAGATGGAACAGTAAATACAGATATTCCATTAAAGCACAGACTTCGTAGTTCTTCTAGACAACAAAATATTCGTAATGAAGACGAACAACGTGACCAAGAGAAAGAATATAATATGTTGGAAGATCAAAACGCCGCTGCAGTATTAAGTATAATAAACGCAAATATCGTTAACGACAAATCGGCAAACGATAAAAGAACGAAAGAAATTGTATGTACATTAGACAATAATAGCGAAAAAGAATTGCCAACATTTCAAATTCCTCTTGATAAAGATACAGGGCAAATTGGAAAATTAACAACTGACGCTACTCAAAAAGATGGTAGTAACGTTGTTACAACGATTCAAGGTGATAATATGGAGTCAAAGATTAAAAGATCGTCGGTAAAACGGTTACGACATACGAAGCTTAAAGAACAGAAACCAAAAGGTAGCATAAATAATTATACATCTGAACAAAACGTAATAACAATGCCAACATTAGTACTATGTTCGAAAGAAGAAATAAATAATATGTTATCGGTAAATTCTTACCCGCTGACTCGTCCAATAACATCTACTACAAATTCGAGGTTCATTCCTATTGTTCCCAAAGGACCGATAATCAATAAAACGAATAAAGATTTCGTGGAAACATTATATCTAACAACCGTAAATGTCGCTCAAAAAGTAACATCACCACTCTGTGGTACGTCAAACGATTTAAAAAACTGTATTTCTTGTGCAATAACAATGACCGCTATAACAACTACGACGACAATAACAACAACAACGAAGTCGACGATGACGACAACGGCAACGACTACGGCAACGACCACGACCACGACCGCGAAAGTACACACATCTCAAAAAGAAGATAATAACAAAATAAACAATAATAAAGAGAAAAACAGAACCACACATAATATTAATAATTTTATTGGCAATTCAATTACTAATCCCATAGTGTCCAATACCGTCAAATCAGTTGCTGGAGAATCAATAACCCTGTATAGCAATGAAACTAGCACCAAAACATTACTAGATAGTTCAAGCATGCCTATGATAAATATAGAAGATAACATTAGCTTATCCACTTCTGGATTATCTCCATACATAAAATTCAATTGGAATAAGAGCAATCAAAACTTATCAGATATTGACTTGACATCTGTCATTCAGGATGCAAAAGTTGTTGCTCCGTTAAAAACGAACAATATCGTTAATGATCACCATCTTTCAGCTTCAAAAAATACCGATTGTGATATCATTGATAAACGTACTCCGAGGTCGTTGATGAGGAGTAGATCGAAAAATTATAGATTAAGTTTATCAACACCAAGAAGAAGAAACAGTCATATAAGAGCTCTTGATTTTAACACGCCGATGAAGACAACTGTATCCGATAAAATGGTCAATGAAAACAAAGGGAGGCGTTTTTCTTCGGAATCCGCAAAACTCGTTACATCTTTATGTAGAACTACTCTTTACAAATCGTCACCGCTTTCTAATACTACCACATCTACTCATAAAACTAAGACTCCATTAAAACATTGCCAACTTCCGATAGCGACGAGAAGTCCAGTACCAAAGCTTATGGGCGAATGGGAGAAATATAACGGACTTGGGATAATTATAGGCGATGTCCCTCCATGTTCAAATATCAACGTTTCTTCGGAAAATAAACTTGTCAAGATCCAATCCAAGTCGCTGGAACTTACGAAAGGTACATGGGATGCAGATTTACGGAAAGCTCTACACATTGGTATAGACGAGGATCACCAAGGAACGAAGATATCCACAAGTAACAAGAGAACGAATTCTACAAAGACTGCTAAATCAAATATTGTTCTCTCACCGACAAAGAAGGGCAAGCGCAATTTACGCACATCGAAAGGAAAAAGTAAAAATATTTTGCCAAAGGAAAATAACGTTGTGCAAGATGCAAAAAACGAATGTACCATGGGAAAATGGAATGTAATGGAATCATCGAGCATAAAAAGCATAGATCGTAACGCATCCGAACCAAAGGAAAACTTTCTAGATTCTGGGATTAACAATACTCTGGAAGCAAATTTTTCTAACGTGAAACCAGCAGTAAATAAAAGTAAGCTTGTTGTTGAACAGAAGAATGCTCAGCATCAATTATTAGCAAAGAGTAATCATTTACATGAAAATGCAACGATAACAACAACAACCAATAACTTATCATTCGAAAGGAAAAATATGAAAAAGTATGCTCAATTGAAAACGTTGAAGACCAATTTAAATAAATACAATCAAATTGAGAGGAAACCATATTTAGAGAACGATATCGTTTCCGTAGACATCACACGGCATTCAGAACTTGCAACAGCTTCTGTCGATATTACACAGCAATTAGTACAAATACCTAATATGATCGATCACGAAACACCGAAAAAATTTGAAAATCCTTCTAGTGTTCCACCAACACCAAGATTGCTCAGTCCAAGCAGCAATGCAACGCCGTTTGTTAAATTTAGCGAAGATTCTAGTAAAATACGTTCTTTCATAAATACACCAGAATTTCCAAAAACACCTTGCATTGCATTGACTCCAAAAATCTCGGAAGAAACTACCACAGACAATATAAAAAAAGAAACATTTGATATTTGTTCTCCGTATTATAAACCAACTTCTGAGCAAAATCAACATGAAAAACAAACAAAACCGGATAATAATATCGAAAAATCATCCGTAGTACCATTACAATGTACAAACCAATCTATATCGAAAAACATTATCAATTCTACGAACACGTATCAAGCTTGTGTATCTACGAAATTAGAAATAACACAGTTCGAAGTAATCAAAGAGAATTTGCCGAAAGAAGAAGCAATAAAAGAACTTAAAATATCAGCTAATTCAAGAGATTCGACTTATTATACGAAAACTGATTGTATCGAGAATGGTGTTACTCAACAACATAACGTGAATAAAGATATGTATGAAAAAATGAATGTCGATAATGAAAAATATTTGCCGAATAGCGAAGAATCGTATGATAGCGATGCATCGATATCATCTTCCTCTTCATCCCGATCCTCGTCAACATCGTCGTCGTCGTCGTCTTCGTCGTCGTCGTCATCGTCTTCATCGTCGTCATCATCATCATCGTCGTCGTCACCACCATCGTCACCACCATCATCACCATCATCGTCACCATCATCAACTATTTTAACTAGTTTAAAAACTTTTAATAAAAAAAGCAAAAATATTACAAATCAAGTTTGTATCAATACAAACAGCGATTCGACACACAAAATTAAAAATGTTATAGAAACAATAAACGAAGAAAGAACTGAATGTCCAACAATTTCAGAAAATAATACTCTAGGATTAAAAATGAAACCAACCAATGCAGAAGAGGCAATTATTACTTTAAGAAAATGTGAATCTTCACCCTCAAAAGTGTTTTCAATATTAAAGAATGAAGAGGATTGTAAAACTAATACGAAAGAAACACCTGCCAAAGATGAAACTTTGAATGAAGTAGATATTTCTGAGACTCCTAATAGTTCAAAGATCGGTATAGAGAATCTAACTAATCTGTCTTCGAAAATTTCCGCATTAATAACTTCGGGAGATCGAAAGTTGTCCAAATCGAATCAACGTTTAATTATGGAAAATTCTACAAATAAAAGATTTAAACAGAAGCCCAAAGTGATCAATATACAACATTTAAGATCGAATTCTTTGGTTACTTTTAAACCAACTAAATCCATAAAACATTCTTCCATGGAAAAAAGGCAAAGATCTCTAACTATAGATAAAAAGTTAGTTGTCCAATTGGAGGCAAAAAGACAACGTATGATAGCAAAATTTCGTGAAATACCTAAAGCTAATCTTACCCGAGATAAAAGCCAGCAAGGTCGAATCATTTTTCGGGGTAAAAATAATATTAGTTTAAAGAAAAAAAACAATCAGCACAAATATAGTCAGAAGAGTGAGAATAAATTCAGTGAGATGAAAAGAAAGAAGAAAAGAAAAAAGTGGATGGAAGAATCAAATCATTCTAATAATAACCAAAATAATAAAAGTAATAATAATAATAATAGCAACAACAACAGTAATAACAACAAATCTAGTAATGGCAGTGACAATAATTGTGACGACACTGATAATAATAATATCAATAACTACGATGCTAGTAATGCTAGCATTAGTAGCAGCAATAATAAACATAATAATAATAATAGTAATAGTAATAATAATAACGATGACAAATGCACAAAGCATTTATCCATTGATGGTGCATCAGAAAGTAAACTATATAGCTTGGAAGATTCAGAAGAAAAAGATAATAACAATAAGCATGTACAAAATGATGATTTAGCACTCGAAAATGACACCAAAAAAATCATCGAAATAGCGGTTGATAACATTATGAGTGACGTTGAAGTTAATGTATATCAACAAGCAAATGCGCTTAAAATGGAAAATCAAACTTATAACTCGAGAATTACGGAAAACAGAGGAATAGTAGAATTAGATGTGACAGAGAATCCAGAAATGCAAAATGAGATTGACACGGAAATTGAAAAAGGCGACAGTAATACCATTAATAAAGTTATTTTACGTGGGAATGAATGCAGTGGTACAAAAAACAACTGCAGTTATAATGGAGAAAATACATGTAAGTTAAGGGAATACCCGAATTATAATAGTGGTAAAACAACAAGTACTTTATTAAAATCAAAAGTTGATCAAGTAAAGCGAGATTTGTTTAGTGACGAGGAACAAGTATTTAGGAGGGAAGAGATATCAAATGCTATCGAATATTCAATTAATCAAAAGAATAATAATGTTCCTCCTATTGAAATACACGATACTGTTAGAAGTACAATCACAGAAAATACCAACTCGGAAAATCCAAAAAGTTTATCGCGCGTTCTTCAGTGTTTGCAGCTCGTTCCCACGTATAAGCACGAGCATATGGTCGAATCTCAATGTATGAAATATAATCGTAAAATGGATCTTAATGTAACTATTCCTAACTCGGTAGAATATCATTTCCTATATGACGATAATGCATCTTCCAAAAAAAGAAGGCGTAGGCATAGCAATCATGAATTAGAATTCCAAATTAATATTGTCTTGAACGATAAAAATTGCGATGAAACAATTAAAGTAATGACTGCCACTGACTATGAAGAGATATTTAATTTGCCGCCAAAGACTAAAAAAAGATTAGGAAGCAAGAAATCACCAATTAAGCATGAAAATAATTGTGAAACACTGAACAACCCGTTTATCGATACTTCAACCAAAAAGGGAATGCACGTGAAACCTTTAGCAACTTCGTCTCCTTTGGACGAATCATTTGTGTGCACAAAAAATTGTGTAAAAAAAGTCGCTATTAATACTGCTACTGTCATGAATGAAAGAAATAACAAGATACTGCACAATAGTAAAAAACGGTTGAACGTAAACGGAATTCGAGGAGTTAATAAAGGTAATTTTAGTTTAAGGTAATTTGAGTTTGTTTATTAATAGCACAGATTTAATAAATTACTAATTTCAGCCAACACTGCTGCAAAGATTTCAAAAAGGAAGGTTTCAGATTTGAAAGAAAGCAAACAGGTTTGTGATCAATTTAAGCTTCTTTGTTCGTTCATAAAACTTCATAAAAAGTTTACCTGTTATTCTTTGTCTCTTTCCCTTTTCTTTTTATTCGTAGACTGAGAAACAGCAATGCACAACAGATCCACAAACATTATTGAATAATTTAGATCTGGATAAGTTTTTAACTTCAGTCCATGGGCCAGCATGAACAATAATTAAGTATTTTAACTTTTTAAAATTGTACAGAAACATGAAACATCATACGTGTGTGTATATGTATGTGAGCAAGCAAGCGCTCGCGCGTGTGTGTGTATGCTGTACAACATAAATATTCGGTATATTTTTATTATTATTTAATTTCCTGAGAAACTATAATAATATTATAGTTGTATTATATAAAAGTTAATCTTGTGAATAGAAGATAAAAGTAGTGATAAGTTTTTAAATTGTTTTGACATATGCATAAGATGGAAAACATGTTTTATTGAAAATACTATTTCAAGGATATAACGTAAACCGATACATGACTGTAACTAAAGATTATATATAAAATGTAGTATAGTTTGTCTATAAATAGTAATAGAAACATGTATTACATATTCAATAATCCCAAACCATTGAAATATTTACTAGATACAGAAGAAGATAAATATTCAGGATTTAGACTTTACTGCTTTATCGACATCATCCACAACAGATAGTAACTTTTGCCATTGACCTATGCTTAAGCAAATACCTACATAAAGAATAAAATATTTTTCAATCATTGTTATTTACGGCATATAAACATATACAAAAAATGTATTAGTACCTTTCTTTCCAGGCTTTAAATTTGCTTCTTTATCGTAATACATTTCTCTGATGTCAACATATAATTTTCCTTTAAAGTCTCTTATACTAATTTGGCGATTATTTCCCAAATCCCATACAGTATCTTCATCTTTATTAGATTCTTTCTCTGGCATCTTTTTTGATACCTTTCCTTTTTTGTCCTCAATTTCTTTCTTTTGCCTCTTTGTTTTTATTTCCTTATATAATAAAGAAAAAAAAAATATATATAATGTATGTGTTCTGTATTTACATGTATTTTAAACTCAAAGGAGTACTATATCAATCTTATTCGATATTATCTAACATATGCATGTTCATTATTTATATAATTTAATATAATATAATATTTAATATAAATATACTAAAAATTTGATAACAATACCTCATCACTACTGTCATCCGTGTAAACAAACTCTTTTGACTTCGGCATTTTCTATAAACGTGTTTATCTAAAATAATTTTATATACATTACTTTCAATCGAATTTTAAACGATACTAATCAGTATTTATACTTGAAAATAATCATTTTACGTCCAAAAGAGTAAACTAATAGTAATTTCTAGAGACTTAACAGTTTTGTTTGTTATAACCTTTCACAAGCCAACGCATTTACATACGTATATACAACAAATTATTTACGTGAGTCAATGTACTTTGACCGGAACATTGTAAGTAAATGTACCAGGTACATTATTGTATTAAACTTACCGAGAAAAAGTAAAATGTGGTACGAGTTATTTATTTTAATAATGATTCAAACAATCCGAAATGAATGTTACACGTTACACTTTATATGATTATATGGCTTACACACACACATGCATATCGCGCGTGCTTCTACGTAGTAAATACATACATATGTATAACACTTCCGTGTAGCACATTGATTTCCGTTCTTCCCCGTCTTTCAAATTTTGAATCGGTTGATATTAATACGTGTCTTGCTATATTTCTTGTTTTTGCAATGAATTGCTATGTAAAAGAGTATTCTTATAGTAGCTTTTGCAAAAAAGCTAAAAGTTGTGACAATTAAATACGCTAAACTTTTATGTGTTTTATATCAATCGGAGAACATATTTATACAGATAATTTTGATACTTGACAAAAATATAACAAAATAATAAAACAGTTATTCTCTTTTCGACTTATAGTTTAGAATTATAACTGTTAATACACAAAATGTTCTCAATTTATGTTATTCAAGAGTAATTACATACATTATACATTAGTATTAGCGAGCAATAGTGAATACAATAAACGCTTTGTTCTCGCATACGACCAACATTACGGAGACGAAATATACTTGATCGTTTTTTCACGCTTGTTTTCACATGTCACTCGATGCACTTACATCTCTATTATATTTATCATCAGACATTCTAACACAATACAGTTAAGATATCTTATTGATATATTAGTCGATCAAAAATAAGAAAAACATACATAATATCACACGTCAAGTAACAAGTAACTTGTAATTAAAATTTTATGCATTGAATGAAAGTATAATACATCTTGTATGTACACAAATACGTGCAAATAACGAATTACATGGTATTAAGTTTCGCTTAGGATAAATTATTCGTTTCCATGTATTTTATTTTACAACATATTTACGATTGCTATTTTTGACATTATGTCGTTACCGCATCCTTTGCTTTAAAAATGCTTCTTCTTCGTTCACAGTAATAAATTTAATTCGATTAATTATTATTATTCACAATTCGTGACGTTCGCGTTAAAGGTCGTCGACTTTCTTCATCTGATCCATATATGACTTCTTCGTCGGAATCGTTGATCATAGAAAACGTGGGGTTGTCCTTAGTTATAGAAGAATCTAATGTCGATTGAATTAATAATACAATGATCTGCTGAAGGAATATTTTATTCTTTTAAAGATACTCACGTTGACCATATACTTGTTGATACGCCGGTGCATATACATAAGCCATCGTATATAGATAAAAATTTAGAAGACCATATAAAGCCATAAATTGCGCGGATGAACGATAATAGGTGGTGAGACGAGAGGCAAAACTGTCTTCGAAAATACCAGCTCCAAATTGTCGCGCTGTCACACAACCACAAACCAACGAAACCACAGCGGCAAGCAGTGTTAAGAAACGTAAACGAAGATCTGAGAAACAACATAGAAATGAAGAAAAACCGAAACAGAATAGAAAAAAGAGAAACAAAGGGGAAAGATAATAAATCATTTGAAATCATACCAAAATACGGCATGGATCTCAATTCGCTGTACGCTCTCAATATTAAAAGAAGAAGATATGCTATGTAAAATCCTCCTACTGTGAAGAAGAACACCTTGAAACCCTATAATCATATAGATCCTTAAGTATCAACTAAAAATGTTGCATGCCAAAGATTTAACTATCAATTATCTTGATAACTTACAAAATAATTTGATGTATCTAGAACATAATTATAAGTGGGGTCTTCTAATTCTGTACAGCGCAACCATGTTGCTAAAATAAACGCGGAACACCATAGTAAACCCACTACCAAAACTTTTGGTAAATAAAACGTAATAAGACGCCTTTCGTTCTATTAAAATGTAAGATTTATAAGTACAAACAATACCATGATTTAAATTCTGCTAGGTCATATCAATTAAAGAAATGTCATACTTGTCTTAAACCATGGTAAACACATAACCAAAACATGAGGACTGCACAAAGGAACGTCGTCTGTAAAATTGCATCTATCATACCAGGTACCCAAGAGTTCACTAAAAACGTCATTGGAAATAATGGATCTATAAAGAAAGTGAAATAAATTAGTTTCTTGAAAATGTGTAAAAACATAAGTTAATTTTTAACATCTTACTATTATACAAGATTAACAAAGGAAGGAGTATAGAGATCCATTTCTGTTCTATTGACCAATCGTGTAATTGGTACTTTCGTAGAGAATGCCCAAACCAGCACTAAAAATTGATAACATTCATATATGGCATAATGTTTCCTTTCAAGTAATATGCGAATATATATTACACAAAATTGTTCTTTACCATAACTCCAAATGCAATTAACAAAAAGATAAATCGAAACCAAATCTCGAACTCCGTAAACGCTGGATTGTAATTCTTGAACTATGAACAGGTAAGAACATTATCAAATGCGATTATTTCGATTTTGAAAAATCTTATAACACAGTCATTTTATTTCATATAGTGCTTACTGACGTAGAATGTGAGATCGCGTATGTTATAGCGTTGGTGGAAGCTCTCGAGCCCATGAAAGTGAACAGTAATAATGTAATAACTGTAATCGAGAAATCCTAGATGAGCAACTACAAGTTCTTCGCACATTTGTCTTTCACATTTTAAGTGTCTGGTTCTATAAAGAGAAAACACACAATAGTAAATATTTAACATTGTATAATCTTGTCAAACAGTGAATTGTGCTATACAGGTTCTAGACGTACCTATTATGGCCAGCTTCTGAGGACAAAACAGGTATGAGTTTATGATCAATGGTGATACCATCTATAGAGATGCTTATTTGAAAACTTTTGTCATATCTTTCATCTGTAAAATTCAAAACATATAATCTCAATTTTATTATTTCTTAAAAATTTCTTCATTTTGTAGTTGTATTACCATCATTATTAGATGTTAATAACTTTGCGATGACCCATAGCTGTTGACTGTACGTAGATAATAGTGGAGTCTTCATCATAAAAGGACCAGTAGCAACTTCACTGCCATTTACATGAGCTCTTTGTTCGCTCGTGGAAGTGATAGGAGGGCCTATATTAATAACAAATCATCATTATAAAAGGAATAACAATGACAAAAGAAAACATATTTTTATAAATTATACCTTCTACTTCTTACTTACCTGCAAGTCCAATAAATACAGCTAATCCAAAACATGCAAAAAAAGCAGCAAACACCATAACAAATTCTCTCTTATGCATAGAATATAGTCGCATTTGAACTGATCTAAAAAATAAAACCATTATTAGTAAACAATATGAACGTACATAATAATTGATAGAAACAGAGGAAAGTACCTTTCGCACCGATCATGATGATAGGCAGGTGCAATGTATTTATTAAATTCACTAAAGAGATCACTGAACTGTGAAAGTACATTTCTAACTCGAAAATTCCATCCTGCAGAAGGGAGATGATACGAGTATCCTAAGCCAGGACCGTCCATTTCTATATTAAACCTATCATATTACGTATATTTTTAAAGACACATTGTCACCTTCCTTAATGATATTTATGCGATTATATATAGAAGGGCACAATGTAATACTCGTTGTAATGTAATGTAATCTCGCGTTGTTTAATGGTAGTCTTAGAGAGGCGAATAAATAGATTTCCTTGGATCGATTCGATTATTCCAATCTTTATACCTTTTTTAATAAAACGAAGAAAACAATCTCGCATCTCATATGACATAGACACAGACACGAAAGCCACGTGTTCGACGAAGATGTTGAAAACATATACATATGTACAACATACTTGAACAATTTAATAAATTTATTCGTATAACTAGAGTTCGTATTGGAAAAAGATATACCTAAATACTTATATACGTAAGTAAAAAGTTACTGTTACCTTCCTATTTAGTAAAGACTCTTGATAGATATTTATACAGTTTCAAGATATTTGCATGAATCGGTTTATCATGTTAGATTCCAATAATTTTGAAGAGAGCATATATGTATGTGTATAGTGTTAAGCGTTCGTAAATCTAACAATTAGATTCAAAGGATCTAATTTGATGAAGATAGTAAACAAATTCGTAACGACGTATGAAACAAAAACGGCGGACATCATGATGCGTATTATTGATTTTTACCACCGCCATGAAATAATAGAATTAGTAATTTATTATTTAAAAAGTATTTAAAATATATTTGTGATACAGCTTATTTAAGATTTAGCATTTACTTTAAACGGGATTGTAATATTTTCATTTCAACTACTTGTAAAAAAATTAAATAATCGTCAATGAAGTGTATTACCCTTATATGTACACTTACATGTATCACTTGTGTCTAATCAGAAACGTAATCAGAAATTTAACGAAAAAAAGTATGTAATAAAAATTGTTAACTAACGCACAGTAACATCTTTCTCTTAAATATTTAATACGGTGATTTATTATTTAAAAAAGTAATATATTTACGTACATTTCGTATCGTGTCAACGAATCGTCGCTCAAAAATTGAAAATTTCATTTTCAATTTCAATTTCAATTTTTTATAATTATGTATTTTTATTAATGGTACGTAATTGAAAATATATGTACAGAGTAAATCTATTTATACATGTTATATAAAATACAAATACAAGAATAAACAGAAAGCACAATAAATTTTGTAAAAACACGATCTACAATTCTTTTAATCCCAATATTTTATTTTTGCATCCCAACCAGCTGTGGCTAATCTCGAAGGTTCATGAGGATGCCATAATACATCGATACAAACACCATCATGTGCTTTCCATTTTTTATACAATTTTGTCGTTTTCCAATCCCATATATAACATTTTCCATCCGCATCTCCCGATACAAGGTAACTTAAAATTAGAATAAAGGAATTAAATTGTGCCATGCCAAAAGAATTTTACAGGAATTAATAACAATTTTATTACCTCATGTCAGGAGAAAAATCCAAACCGCACGCATAGCCAGCGACCATGTGTCCCGTAAATGTTTTCTTACGATTCATTTTAAATCTGTTTAATGCAGAAAATATAACAATTTTATTATCCATGCTCTGACACGCCAGCCACTTTTGATTAGGAGAGGGTGTAACTGCTGGCATAGAATGCATCGAAGGATCAGCTATGTATTTCATATCGACCGGTATATCCCATTCCCATACTCTCAGACTTTTATCGTCCGAAGTCGTTACAAATCTTCGATTTTCATCTACGAATGTTATCGTGTTTACAGCTCCCAAATGTCTGTCATATTCTTGTGTTATCTCACCGGAACGTATATCCCACTGTAAAAGGCATGCATAATTTATTATCTATGAAACTGACATTTATAAAATCCCTCAAACATCAGAATATAATGTTTATAACTTACACAGATAATCTTTTTATCACTAGTCCCTGCTACGAACAAATGTTGCTTATCTGGATCAGGATTAAATTTCACACAGTATGGAATTTTTCTGCTTGTAAATCGACTTACGCAAGCACCAGTTTCTGTATCCCACAATTTTACATAACGGTCATATCCAGCAGACAAAAATCTTTTCCCATCATTATCAAAGCTTATGTCTCTTACAGCTTGACGATGACCATAATAAGTTCGGATACATCTTCTTTCTTTATAAACTTCCCACAACTATAATTAATACCATATAAACAACATTACAACTTGACATTTGTTTTTCATATTACTTTTCACAGAAAATTCGAATACATACCTTCACCCTACAATCCATACTACTAGAAAGTAACAAATGCGCAGTATGTGGGAACCATCTGATCTGTGAAATACCTTTGGTATGTCCCTCCCAAGTATGAATTTGTGCTTTTGGTAAGAAACATCTGTCAGGTGGTGACTCTGACCTCAAATTCACCCCAACATCCTGTGGCGCGTGTAAAAATGATCTGCCCTGATAATCCACACTATCTTTAACTAAAAAGAGTTTAATCATAATTACAAAATTTCTCTCGTTATTCAAATAATTTACATATTTAAAAGTTATCACGATAGTACTATGTAATACTGTTTTTTCTTCAAGCGGTTTTTCCTCTGTTGGTTTTCCCCTTCTGTTTCTTTTCGCTAATATTTCTTCTAATTCCGCAGCTTCTTCCTCAGTTGGTTTGATAATTCGTTTTTCATCCACATATCCACCCCATGGACCCAAGAATCCTTCAATATCTGCAGGATCATCATTTCTGTGACGTTTTCTTTTGTCAGAAGCCCTTAATGTTGTATTTTCAAATACAGTTTTACCACCAGATTCTTCAGCTGCATCTTTTGCACCAATAATTGTTTTACCCTCGTCTGCACTACCATCTACAGTCGGATCTAGTGCATATCCTATAAAATACATTTGCAAAAACCTATAATCGTATTGCAATGCATGGTTCCTTTTAAGATTTCTATCATTACGCTATTATTATTATAATACATACCGTAACTGGCAAATGTTCTTCTTTGATTTTCAAACTGAAACTCACTTATATGAGCTTTCTCTACATATCCAGAAAGCATATTTTTTACAGCACGTTGCTGTTGCGTTTTAAATGGATTTTCTGGACCAACATCCGGCGCAAAAAGTTCTTCATATTTAGGGTTGTGCATTATTTCTTTCACAGTTGAATCTACATGATTCATACATAACTCAGTTCCCTGTAGTATAACGATTATAACAAGTATTAATTACTGTACTATTTAAGAGAATAATTTCAAAATTGTTTGTATTTTTAAATAATCCTTGGTTGAATCAATGCAACATAAAACTAATTTTTAACCTATGTGAATTAATGAAAAAAATTTATCAACGAATATTCACCGTTGGTATTACTTCTGGTGCAGAACAAATTTGCATATTTATAGATGCAGTCAAATTTCCTGCAGAAATAGAATTAACGACAGAAACGTTGGTAGAATCAACAATACAGTTAACCTCCCTCTTTTTAATTTCACTCTCATTTTCAGGTTCACTGTTATCATCACTACTACCATAATCTTTCAAAGCAAGCATATTGTATCGAGAAACTTTCGTGTTGTGCTATATGCTTAAAGTCAATCAGAAGCACTGTGAAACGAAACAATTGTTTACGGGGAAAAGACCAATTGTATTTTACTCGCTTTCATATTCTTGTTTGCATGCAACAATGTCAGACATATGTAAGTTAACTGGCCGATGAGATTTATGTATCACACGAAAACGTTATAAACAGTAAACACATACATACAAATACATATACACATATTATATTAATAATTTATACGAATTACTGTTGTAATAGGAAAACAATGCATAGAAAACGACCTACGAATGATATTAACTTGTTAACAAAATTCTCGGAGATGCTAACCTACATCCAGTAGAAAATGAGTAACACTGGCAGCGCTTCGTGTTTTATTCCGGATCTCAAGTCATCATACTCCGATGAAGATAACACGTTGGTGCGAAATTTGTCAGGAATGAATTTACCTGAGAAAATTCTATTCGTAATCGATACGACAAGGGAGAGAAATTGTACTCCTTTTAAACTTTCTACAGGAGCTAGCTATATGCCTCTGTTTATGATAAAACGAACTATTGAAAATTTTATTTACATTAAATCTATCATTCAACATAGTCATGAATATGCATTAATGATTTTGAATTCTCACAGCTCTCAATGGATATGCGATTTTACCAATAACACCAACAGCATTGTTAATCACTTGAATCTTATTAATGATGATCTTCTAGAAGAAGATAAAAAATCATACGATTTTGGGCAAATGTTTGATGAAATACAACGAAACTTACCTCTACCAACAAAAGAACATGACACAGCTGTTCCAGCATTTGTTGTCAGAGTAATTTTAGTGTATTCACGCTCCAACAGTGTACCAAAATTTCATATTGATAAAAAACCTTTAGATACTCTTACAAGAAATCCATATTTTTTTATAGATGTATTGTATGTACATGAACCACCTTGCTCAGAAAATTTATGCGAAGAAGTTTATTCTGAAATAGCAAAATTGGATACAACAAATTTTTCATACATATTAGAAGTAGGAAGGAACGCAGCAAAATTGCATGACAGTATGGCTAAACTACTGGCACATCCCCTACAAAGGCCACCTCAAAAAGATGTATGTTATGCAATTTGTCCATCTCCTGGTTCTCAAGAAACATGTAATGATATTTAACTGTATAACTTCTGTCTTCTGAAAATTGTTAAAAGGAACATTAATGTAAGTTTAAAAAATATAATCATTGACAATACATGCAATAAATAAAGCTTTGAAGCTTAAGAAACCTCTCGTACTCCTGATATTGTTACATGCTATATATACGCGATCAATATAAGCTTTTTGTTCATCGTTTTTTTGTTGATCACGTCATAAATTCTTTTTCCTTACATTGATAAAATTCAAAAATGATGTTAAAGTAGCTTACATGTGAATTTACACACATACATTTGTAATACGTCGACTATGTTTACACATAAAAAATTTTCAACAGATTGTCACGCACGAAATATTACGACAAGGGATGGATAAAACAACATTTTTTGATTTATCATAAATTTTATATCAAACTTTATAATCATTTACAAAACAATGTAACATAACATGAGAATATTCATCAACCATTCGCTCGCACGTATTATTAAATGTAAAAACAAGAAGTAAGTTAGCTACATACTTACTACAAGTAATGTTTCTCTGCAATTAACAGTATTTAATCTTTAATAGATATGCTTATAATATTTATATCACAGCGTAGAAATACTCAATAAATAGAACTACTTACAATTGAAAGTAGATTAGAACACAAATGGACGTTTCTCCTGTTTAACATTTCCTTTTTGTTACAATACTAAGTAATAAAATACGTATAATGTGTATTCAACTTCATTTAATATCGCAGTTTGCATTTAATAATACAGGTTGTCCTTTTTAACTGGAACCAGTGTGATATCATATAAAGAACTGAAGATATATATATACATATATGAATGTTGTTACAAATCTTTGGTTTGATTTGAAAGAGGATTGATTATGTGTCATATAAATAAATAGCTTTTCTGTAAGTGAAGTAATTCTTTTAAATGAAACGCTATATTTATGTATGTGACAATATTTACTGAAACGAATAAAACGATATGCAATTGCCGTTGACAATGAACGTGAAATATCTTTAAAAAGAGATACATACGATTCATGGGGAATAGTTATCTATATCAGATAATGCATTTTAATGTATGTACTTTGTAATATATTATCTCGATATCAGATTATTCTTGCAAGGACAGTTCTTTAATATCTTCAGCTTGTTATACGATATTCTACCGTTTTCCGTTAAAACATATACCCTGTATATCAAATATTACTTGGTAACACGATTGTTTGGTGATTTCAAATAACCAAGTGAAGTTAACATCTCACATGAGAGAATGTTACATATCACTTGTGTATCACTTATTTAGCTGTAATGGGAAGATTAATACAGTATATATATTTACAAACGACCTCCGTTTTTACACAATCTTATAGATTATAGCGATAAAAGAAGAACAAGAAATCAAGAAATACGGAATAACTGAGATGCTAGCCGAAGATGAGATATGTAACGTTTTTAGAATTTGCGGTAACACCTTTATGTATTGCTGTATACTGTTTTCAGTCATTTTATCCAGTGTCGTGCTTGAATTTTCTATTACGGAATTTTCCGCAGTGTTTAATAAAATGCTGGCGGCATTTGATTTAAATCGTATATCTTCAGGTTGCCAATTACCGCACAAAGGAAAATTATTTGGTACTGGCAACATATCTTTGTGTTCACCAACTTTAAAAATCAAGGACATTCCGACTTCCGCGTGAAACTCAATGTGACAGTGAAACAACCAATAGCCTAAAATTGATAAAAATGACCATAATATAAAATTTGTAAAGATATCGAACGAACGTATAGTATACTGTGCTCTGATTATCTGTCAGAAATACCTGGGTTGTTCGCATGAAATCGTACAATGGTATAACCACCATCCGGCACTGTTACAGTGTCTTTTAACGGAGCACGGTCAAGATTTCGTTGTATCGCTCCCTTTTTATCCAATGCTTTTATTTGGTCAACGGTGACGTTTTTGCCGACTCTCTGCATTGCAATCACGCGAAATTGATAGCCATGAAGGTGGAATGGATGATTCGCGTCATAAGCAAAACCTAAAAAATAAATAATGAAAAATCAAGCAATTTCAATCGTGTGATTTTTATGGATAGATAATATAAAATAATTTCCAAACCTTCATCCACTAAAACTACTTCCACCACGCTACCAAGATCTACTCGGAGCACGTGAGTGCAAGCACAATAATCTTGCACACAATGTTTAACAGTACTCGCATTACAAAATTGATCTGAATCAATGAAATCTCTTTGAGATAACAAAGGCATGGAAGGTAATTTCATTGATATATGGTTTAATTGAGGAGTGAGCACTCGCTTTGTATCCTTTACTAGAAATTGCATCAAGCAGACAAGAAATTTATCAAATGTTACTTACATATATGTCTTATGTTATACATATACATATATTGTATATCTATTACATCTTTGGTCAATATGGGCGGCATTACCTTGATCAAATCCATAAAGGTTGCTCCTATGAAAATGAGGATTATCTTTTTTGTAAAAGTCATAGGACACATAAAATTGATAATCAGGAGGTGCAGTATTAGATTCGTCATTTTTGTCCATAGCTTTTAACAGTGGTATACTGATACTTTTATCAGTTTCTGTACCCTCGTTTAAAGCATTTACTCGCTGAAAGAAAAAGACATTTGTTATATGCACATCTTATTGCATTTCACATGTTTACATTCGTATAAATATAGATATATGATAAATTGAAAAATTCGAGCAGGGTACACATAAACACACCTGACCCATAGAATCGTTGGATTCGCGTTCGTACGCAACCACACCCTTTGGATCTTTCTTGGCCGCACCTTCGTATCGTAATATAGCAACCTGATGGGCTTTGGTAAATCTTTCGTCACAATCCATTAATCCGCGAAGTCGTATCCAATAGTTGTCCACGTTTTGATCAGTTTCAATGACAAAGTCGAATCTTTCGCCAGCGTAGCTTATCAAAGATCCCGCTAGAATTATAAATTCTGCGTTAAGAAATCCCTTTCCTTATCATTTTCTTTCTCCCTCCTTTTTGCTTCCTTTTATACTTGTACGTACCTTCGACAGGTTCGATATCACGTCCATCTGAACTAATTACACGTATAGTATGATTGTCGATTGATAATTCGATCGGGCAATTAAGAAATTCGGCGTTGATAAGCCTAAATCTGTATCTAGCATTCTGTAAATGTAAATGTAAATTAAAAGAGACGTGATAACTGTAAATCTTCAGCATAAATTATTTGTTTATCTGCCTTAATGCTTTAAGGTTACCTGTTTAACGGTAAATGTTGCAGTTGGCATTATAGCAGATATATTCTTTCCGTGTCGATTAACTACGAAACGACCTAAACCATTAACCAATATATTGGGTGGTTTATTATCTCCTCCTGCATGATGATGACTTAAAAATTTATCAATTCCTAATTCGTGAGTCCAATCTGAGATCAGGATAGTATGTTCGTCGATATCGTACAAGATTTTATGCCAATTCACTTTCGGTGGTGTACGTACGATTAATGCACCGTATACTCCGTCACCTCGTTGGAAGCCTAAAAATTCGGATTTTCATTAAAAACGGTTGACCGATTTGACAAACAAACGAGAAATGGAACGTTTAATTGATAATGCTCTCGTACCTAAATGAGAATGCCAAAAATGCGTGCCTGCTTCTGTGGCAATGTAATCATAACGAAAAGTTGAACCTGGCGAAATCGGACATTGAGATACGTAGGGTACACCATCCATGTACGGCGTTTTAACATGATGTTGACCATGCCAATGCATTGTCGTACTCTCAGAATGCAATAAATTTATTACATCGACTATTATCCTGTCACCTTGGCACACCTACGACGGAGTAGATAATTTACTCGTTAATAAATAAATAGATTCTAATTTAGCTATGTCTACTACGTATGTAACTACGTATGTATATGAATATCAGTTAGAGTTAGGATATTACGGAGTATGAATTTTCTTCGAATATGCCAATATCCGTAACTAAATATGAATTTAAATCATTTCTATCAGGGAATGGTTACATATGTTATATATGTATGTTACATACCATGTCGTTGAACATTGTAAAGACTATAGATTATATATAGATCAATACATGTACTTTTGTGATAATTAATAACAATAAATAACAAACTAAACCAATTATTAGAACACGTATACACGGTTGTCATCGGGAGAGAAAAAGAAAAGGAAGACCAAAGTCATTAAAAAAATCAATTTTGATTTTTAGCATTTTACACGTCCCAGTATCAGTTTCAATCGACGGATTTATAACACGCGCTATTCGGTTGTATATCGTACATACATACCTCGATAGGCGGCCCAGGCATTTGTCGGTTTATTACTAAAATCGATCTTTGAATACCGTCTGCCGGAATACAATGTTCACGAAAGCAATCCGTAACATTGAATGGGCAATCGTAGCACGCTTTGCTCATTGTATAATAAGCTTCTAATCTAAAGACGTAACGACATTCCATCGGTGGATCATCGTCTTTGCAATTTCGCCGACAAGGATGTTTCGTCCAGTCTAATTCATCCGCTATCTCCGGGTCAATGTCTCCGAATTCAAAATCATTGCGCAACGTTACGATAGTTTCTAAAGAAATAAAGGATTATCCAATAATAAAAATTGTACTAGTACTTTCAAGTAGAAAGGTATTCGTGGTTCGTTAATCGATAGACGTATAAAAAAATCTTTTTAAAAATTGAAAAAAAGAAATTAATAATTTCTTAAAAAAAGAACGAACTCATTTTTTATAACCTTTGTTTCTAGACCAGTAATGAAAATTTAAACAACGCGTTTTGAAGATTTATTTTTTGGCAGTTATATACATGGTGAAAATTTCATTGATAACGCTGTTATGAGGTACAAACATGTACAAGTAAAAAAAAAAAATGGTAAAAATGGTGGTTTTTCATGACTTTCGGCTTAAAATCGAAAGATTCTTACATCTTTCGATGCCTATCGCTTATTTCCGTATCAATTGATTTCGATAAAATTTTCAACATGTATATGTATAACGGGCATAAATCTTCAAACCATGTTGTTTAAAATTTTATTATAGGACCAGATAAAAAAGTTATAAAAAATAAACTTTACTTTTCTCTTTGTGATTCCAATTGACTGCAATTTTTTCGAAATCTTTTTTATACATCATCTAGTAAAGTAATCCGTCTAACCTCTCGGAAAAAAAACACCAAATAGTTTGGTTCAATTTTGAAAAAGTTATTCTATTTTAAAGTATATACTGTATATGCTGTAGAAAATTAGAACTCTTCCCTGTTTGCGTGGAAATCGATGCGAATAACTAATGTCAACTAATTGACTTCTTTTATGATGTATGTATTTGTTTTCACTTACCCGAAAGAAAGCAGCGAAGCAGTAAAAAGAACTCTATCAAAAATAATGTCACTTTTTGATGCGTCATCTTCGGCACGATCTGCAAATTTACAGAGTTGCCCGATATTACGGGCATACGAAATGAATATTCGCACGATTTACAATTGTCCGATAGTGTTGCACTTTACCGGCAAAAGAAATTGCACAAACATCGCGAACAGACAGTGCATTCAATATTGAGATTGACAACGAACGAATAGAGGGAACAAATGCAATACATTTCACTTTATCTAATCTAAGTATCATAAAAAGCTGATGTGAATAAGTGTGTGTAAACAAGTGTTTTAAATTTCGACAAACCAAATAGTTAACGAGGAGTGATTTCGTATCACGCATATTATGTACGCGAAGTGGATACCAGTTTTAGATGTTTAATAGCAAAGTAACAACAATTTGATCGGACAAATGACAATCTGTATTGTTGATTGTTAATGTCTTGTTAATTTTTGATAATCTGCATAATAAATCATATACTTTAAAATCTCAAAATCAATATATGTATGTGAAATGTAGACACACACATATACCGCATTATATAAGGTTGTTGTCGGTACTTTCCGATCGTTTTTTATACATTTCGATATCCATATGCACTTCTTACATGAAAAAGCATAAACTTACGTCAAACAGTATTCCCTTCAAGCTGCTGATCAAATGTGATTATCCGACAATTTGTCTTTACGATTGACCGAGAATAGCCGTCAACGAATCTTTTTCTTTTAATGTTTCGTTGCAACAATATGCGGACATAATATTATGTGTCGTTTATCGCATAGAAAAAGGGAGAAAGAACGAGAAATAGAAAGAAAAAGAAAGCAAAGCATAAGTTTAATGATCTAACAGATCTAACAGTTTTACGATAACGTCGATCTCCTATTCGCGTCTGCTCGTCTCAATACGTATGCGGCTGTGTAAAATCAACGGTGTTTTAAGAAAGACTGGATGAATGTAGCGATGCTCGTTTCTCTATACAAGGATTTCCTGGAGGTCACGCGTACCCCACGATTTACCAACGGTCCTCTTACTTTACCCGATTAACGTGTGTCTACATCACGATGTAGACGTCAACGGTTTCGTGTTATTTCCTCTTGTAATTGTTCTTCCCCTGTGAGGAAACATCGTGGGAATTTCCATCGATATTCTTGAAAGAAATATTCTGGCGTATCGATGATACATTATCGAGTAAACTTCCCTTCTTGATGTACCTACAGTGCTATACGATGCTGCTGTAAATCGAGTTTAAGTACGAATGGATGAACAGAATATTCATGAAACAGATAATTCTTAATGATATTTGCTGTGATATTATAATCAGATTACGTAACTGTATTGTTTTATCTTATTAAAATGATAACGAAGCCCATTTATCTGACACTCCAAAAATGATCTTGTTCATCAGATGAAATAAAACCAGATTGCCCCGGATAGAACTGCATTTTTCTATATATGCAAATAAAGTAGAGAATAAACACTTTGAAGAATTCGCTTACTTGTTTGTTACTTGTAGTAGTTAGTTACTTGTATGTTACAACTAGTAATATATATATGTAATTAGTAACGGAATTATTATTTGAATTTTTATGAGAAAACTAAACGACAAAGATTCTCTGTGAAGCGAATGCGTTTCAAAGTGATTTTTTTTTTAAATCTGCGAGTTTCTCAATAAATATGAATGAAAAATAAACGAAATTTAAAAATTTGACAAATTTTTAGATAGAAAATGATTCGCGCTTATCATAAAATCGCCCTTGATACATAAGACAACACGATAAAAGATTTCATTTTACAGTCAGAATAAGGATCACTTTCTATACCTATACATACATAATTGCTCATATCACACTGCTTCGCACAACAATTTAAGATAACGAGTGTCTTTTTACATGAAAGACTGCAACGTATAACCTGAAGTATCAATCGTTGAACGATTTAATCATCATTCGTTTTTAACATACCTACATAGCGAAACTTTAGAGTTGAGTATGAATTTTTTCGAAGAATCTGGCGATCGAACGCGGACATGCGTCACGGTTTTCCCATTAAAATTACACGTGACATACATATACATATGCATAAATGTATAAAATCGTTTATCCCTTCTCAACCTTTATCGCATATAAATAGAAATAGCAATGATTTAGTAACGGCGACGATGACGATCGACTTAAATGACAATGACAGTTATAATTTTTATGAAAAATTTCTCACGTAATGTCCAATTCCAAGTATGGATACATATAAATAGATATATAATACAGCTAAAGATACAATCGATATGCTTATGGAACGGCAACATTAATAATCGTATAAAGGAAATATTAATGGATATTTCTATGATTAGATCGACGCAAGATGATTTTTCCTACGAACGTTTAAACGTTTTTGTTTGGACAAAAGCAGGAATTGAAATTGAAACGCGACGACAATATCAGGTATTCATAATCAAAATGTAAAACATTTGAGCATTTTTATTACGCAATTATTACATTTCTCGAAAAATGAGCTCGAAAGAAGGTCGAACATTACAAACATGTAATGAATAAAGTATATACATATGTATATAAGCATATACATATGTATATATATATGGAAGCATCGTAAAGGCTCGCGAAAGGAATTTGTTGCCTCAACCAGGAAATGAGACCAAGTGACTACAAAATTATGTTGAGGATCAAACGCGATTTTGACGTGGTCGTTTCCTTTTATCGTTCCACGCGAAAATTTCAAGAAAATTCGATGATATCGAATACATGCATTTACCGCGTAATGTCGTCGTTGATTATCACCGGCATAGATCAGTTTAGTCAATCTAGACTATAGATTCTGGATTATTATCATTGTTTTAAGGTAGAGAAATATAGTATAATTAACTTTGTTTTAGTTTTATTAATATTTACAATGAAGACAAAGAAGAAGAAGAAAGAGAAGAGAAAGTTTACGCAAGAACGTTAACCTTCGTGTAATAACGGTGATGTCGATAAAGTGACTACGCAATAGCAGGTGTATCGTGCGTAATCCACAAGGACGTTTTCCTCGATCATTCTTAATACGTTCTCATTTTAAATTCCATCATTTAAGATGCGCATATGTATACGAGACTTTCTTATTTCAAAATAAGGAAATAAATCTATAAAAGAACAACCATCATGCGATTATTTCAATTCCACTTGTAATTTGTACTATAAGAAAAATTGTATTACATATATAACTATTTGATAACCGATGCATACGTAAATATATGTGTATACCATGTAGGATCTCATTTATAGAGTACGTCAACCAACGTCTACGGTAACGCAACTCGTTTTTACGAATTTTACGATTCTCATACGCTACAATTAATCGCGTTGTATTACGTGCCGCTCGTCAGAAAACGCTGTAAATGTTTTAGCGGAATTGATCAAGGGATAACTGACATAACCTTTTTACGTACATGCATACATATGCGAAACGCGATAGTCACGATAAGCATTCATTTCTAAGGGATTTTCTTTAAAATGACCGAATTTATACAAGGAACGTGTTTGTTAATGTGTCCAGACAAAGAACGTTGGATGTAAGTTATACGTGTGCCAATTATATTCTATCATGTATTCGATCATACACGATTGCGAAATCAAAACAAATCTTGACGAAAATTTTCTTGTAAATTGTTGTTTATAATTTATACATCAATATCTTTTTGTGGTAGTTTAACGGTGACTATCTCTCTTGCATCCGTTTACTTTTCTATTGTTGATAAAAATTTTTGCATTAAATAGATGTAAATTATATTTGAATGAACAATTTATGATACTACATAATTTTTCATTTTATCACAAATAAAGGTTATCATTTCATTTCATTTCATTTCATTTCATTTCATTTCATTTCATTTTGAATGCTTGAAAGAAAAGACTTAATTAATTATAAAGAATCATACACAATTATTTTATTTTCATCGTATACAAATGTGAATACAAATTTAAATTATGCTAAGAATAAATCTTTAATAATTCGTAACACAACATACTTATAGTAGAGAAAAGGAGGGTCTACTACACAAGTTTGAGATCAATGAAACTACGAAGGGAGCAAAATTGCCGAAGGCAGATCCAGCAAAAACGATAAAATGTTTTAGCCGTCCAGCAGCAGGATTAGATATGACAGATATGAAACAATTACGTCCAGCACCAGTCTTATTATCAACGATTCGATATTTGTTTACCAAGTATTTACTCATACGAGTGAAAGCAAGTTAAATAAATTTATGGACATCAATGTACATATACATACGTATGTAAATTCATTTCAGGATAGCTACGCGAAACGATGTTGATTGGGTAGTAGTATATGATTTTATCTTTGATCGTATCAGATCCATCAGGCAAGATGCTGCAATTCAAAGGATAGATGCCCCAACGAACATTCGGTTGTTGGAATCCATAGTTCGATTTTTGGTTTATTCTGAGCAGAGGTACGATATATCGTATTTTTTAATGTAAATTTGGAGATTGTACAGTGTTAACAGTAGTAGAATGGATGCGGAGGAACAATTGCAGATTATGCGAGCGAAGTATTTCCGAATTTAATGCAAAAATCAATGAGCAACACCTCGCCGAATGTATAATGCGTTTGTTAAACTTATACGACGAGTTTGAAGATAAAAAAAATTCTCTGGAATTTAATAGCGATATGAAAAAATTAATGTTAAACGATGATCGTCCACAAATGGAAGCATTATACATTCTTTTACACATGGGTAACACGGAAGCTTTGATGAGAGGATTACAACTTCCTCCCGATTTACGGTACGAACAAAACAGAATAAATGATATATGTTCACAATTCATATGTTCAAATACAAATACATATTTCATGTCTGAATAATGATTCTCGTCGCTATTTATCATTTTTCGTAGAAAATCTCCAAATGTACAATTATCCATAAAAATATCATTCGCTTGGTATTTAAAAAATTATGTGCGCGTCTGTTCTTTAATTCCACAACTTCCTCCGTTACTTATTTGCGCAGCCATGACGGGCATACAAAAATTAAGAAGGTATGCATATACGTCCAAATTTCGACAGGCAAAATTTCCATTAACGTGCGATTGTAAAATGTTACAGGATGGCATTGAAAATCATGAGCTCAGGATACAACAATAAAGTTTTCACGTTTCCAGGACTTAAATTGCAACAACTTTTACTATATAAAGATATAGATAAAATTCGAGCAGATTGTGAGCTGTTGGGTCTTATATTCGTCAATCAAAATATTTTATTTCAAAAAGCGAATTTCAAAGATGAAGTCCAACTGGTAAGCAGAAGAAATTGATGAGGTATTATAATCTCTAGTAAGAATGGAAAAAGCCATTATCATTTGCTATTTCAGACACATCCAGAGATGTATTACACAGATCAATCCTTACACAGTATTTTACCAAGTGTTTTACTTGAATCTAATGTAATAAATGTATAAAAGGTATAATGATAATTTATATTGTTACATCCTCATCGCTTCATTTTATCAGGGATTAATAAATTTATAAAACTAATAATGAAGAATCTCTATTAATCCCTAATAAATCTAGTATCTCGTTGTAAAATACTTGTTTGGACGTTCATATGCATACAATTTGCTTAAAATCATACTGAATCCATAAAACAGTTTACTCAAACTCTACAAAAAATCAATATTCACTGAGAATCACTAGATGAGCTACTTGAAGAGTCTGTGGACATAACTTCAACATCTTCTGTTTCCTGCTTATGGGTATTCATGGCAACGCTTCCTTGTCCACTCACAGACATGTGAATTTCACCCGACGAATGCCATGCAAATTGATTAGCTTGCGATACAGGTGGTTCTGAAATAATCATTATTCCATTCGGAACGAAATGAGTTTAAGTGTACCAGTATATGTATATGCAAACATATACACAAAGTAAATTCCTACAAACGTACCACCTACTGGATGTCCAGGTCTATGCAAATCTGATGATATTCCAGGATGAGTACCTGGCATCTGACCATTTAAAGGAAGATCACTTAACCTTCCAAGATAACCTAATCTCATTTCAATATCTGTAACAATACATATAATTTTCATGACTTACAAAGAAATGATAGGAATGCAACAAATAAATAATATACCAGTAGGATAAGGTCTTCTAGGGTCCCCTTGTTGCCAGGTAAGTGGAGCACATATAGCATTTGACGCACTTATTCTATGTGCATATTTAATTAATTCTTCAGATGGTACAGGTCTCTTATTAGCGCGGGCAATGGATTGTAATTTTTGTTTAGCTTGATAAATTGCAGTGGCTAAAATTTGTTCTGCCTCTTTTAATTGTCGCTGCAATTGTTGAATATCTTGGTCTTGTCTCTCAACTTCGGCTTTTAAAGCTTCCATTTTCAGGTTAATTTTTGCTTGCTCGGCCGCTCGTTTTAGAATTGCTTTCAATTCGTTGTCCTTAGCAATTAACAATTCCGTTAGTTGAGAGTGTTCTTCGTTTGACAGTTTCAATGGTTTTTGAACTATCGTATTTTCTATCATTTCTCTAGGATAATAAAAACGGCAATAAAAGGACAAAATTAAACACAATTTATTGAAACATGTTTATTTTAAATATTTGTAGCAAATTTAAATCGTACTTCGCTATCAACTCGATGTCATCGACGATAGACAATAGAACCTCTTTCGTACTTTTACTGGTCGATGTCATGACGTTCTACACTGTCAATGATCGAAGTCATTCGATTCGAAAGATGCCTACAAAATTGTCTACTCGAAAAGTGATCCTTATACCATAAACATCTTTCTAAACTTTGAATTACTAACATCACTAGTTTAACACCATATTAACTTTACATTCTTCTTTCCTTTTTGTGTTAAAACACAAATTACAATACTTACTAGGAGCGACGCTACGATCGCCTAATCACAGCTCCACACCGCGGTATGATATATAAGGCGTTTCGACGCTCTGGTGATTAGTGATTATTTCCTGTTAGTTCTCTGGTATCCATTACATTGCATCAAATTAGAAAAGATATGGAGGTGTGATAAAATAACAAATAGCAAAATATGAATATATGGTGAAATATGAATATGAATATATGAATATATGATTGATAAAATAGAGAGCTTTCTTAAGTTAAAGTTGGTGCGGTGTGCTTCTTTGGCTTGAAGTTGGTATAGAGTAGCTCTGAAGTCTACTACAAATGCAGCCACTTTAAGGTTCTGTATTATTAACATCATTAATGCACACACGTACATGCCTTTCTGACAATGATGTCTCTAGCGACAGTCAGAGGAACTACCAACTAATGATAATTTAAATAGTAGATCTGCTCATGATCCTAATCTAAACAAGCGTGTCATTTTTAATTCATATTCTTCTGTCAAAATTGATTTGTTACAACAATTAGAGAATATAACTAATTGGTTTGTAATGACACCTTCTGGATCAAAATCTCCGCCTTGTTTCTTAGCATTGCGACAATCAGTAAATGTCACCGCATAGCTTTGGCGATGTTGTAATATCTTTTATGACTTCCTGCTTAAACACAGATGTTTTAAAAAAATTATTTTTAATTCTTAGAATAAACAATGGCGCTTACGATGCCAATCCTTTTGTAAAAGTAGTGCGCCTTGTCATCAGGAAGAATATGATGTTGAATTTGAATACTAATCCTTATAACAGTAATTGCCAACTTGATTCTGATGCAACTTTATTAAAAGAGGATGTATTGTTCCAATTTACAACCTCCACATCAGACGATGTTCCATTAAACAAAATAGAAAAAGGGAACATTAATGCGGAAAGTGAAAATATACAATTAGAAATTGACAATAAATTAGCAGCATTGTCTACGTCAATATGCTCTTTAGAGACGTGTGCCATTGAATATCTTGCCGAGAGCATTGAAAAAAGAAAAAACCGGAAAAATCTAAATGTGATAGATTTTTTAATTATCTTGTTGATAAAAGTAGGAAATTTTTGCGTGATGAACAAAGATCTTTCGCGACTTCTACTTTATTATTCTTTTTTATTCGTTGTCCTTTGTTCTGCGAACTGCAAACGTAAAATGTGAGATTGTACTCGGTACTTGTACGAGAAAGTACTAATAAAGGCATAAGCAAACATAATATGTATACAACATTCAAAGAATATTGTAAGAATAGTGCAATAAAATATCAATAGAAAATGCTAAAAAAACTAATAAATTCTATGGTAACTGTTTGCCGGATGTTGAGAAGACAGAAGTTATTCAATAAAGCATTAATAATTTAATCGTTGTTAGAGCGTTAAGCGTACATTATCATGTAAGAGAACCCTTTGTGCACAGATTTTTTTGATACGAATTTCTGTCATGATATCATATTAAGTTGTAACTTTCTATATAATAATTTACGTGTTGTAATCTAAGATAGGCACGGGATTAATTATGTACTCTATATTTCTTTACAAGTACAACGCCATTTTTTTACTTTTTAAACATTTTTCACATCTGTCTTAGAGTTGCGGTACAGAGAGTTGTACGCAGACTTTTTTAAACTACTGTGCCTACATATACACATACATTTATCAAAGAAAATATCTGAGATATGTATGCATGAAAATAAAAATTTTAAAAGGATACATTATTGTAGTATATTGAAATAAATTAAAAATATAAAATGAAATTATTTGAATCTTCTTTCTTTAAAATGCACATTCGAATTATGGAGCTTAAGTCTTTGTATTATTTTTTATGTCTATCTTTTCTTGATTCTGCAGTTTTAAGAGATTATATAGGTTAGGTATTCTGAATTCAAGTTAACTAACGTACTATCAATACTACTGCAGTGATACCAACACCACAACAAAAACTAGTTACAATAAAAGTAATTATACGGCAACTTCATCTACAACTTACCATACTGTCAACGAAACGTCGAAAATGTGGGAAAAGTGTATGAATAGTTATCACAGTTTACGGTGTATATTATAATGATTGAATCATGCAATCATGTGGCCGATGAGACACGAAACCATGACCCGCGATGAATGCAGAAAATGTTTACGATGTTTGGGTAAGGTTATGTTTCGTATAATTTTCTTGCCTCGGTAATATTTAGCTTTTTACAGTAACATTATCATTGTATGCGTTAAACATATATTTTAATTTTAAAATAAGCATTGAATATCAGAACACCCGTAACTTGTATGTTTGAAACATATTAAATAGAAATCCAATGATCTATATGCGATTATCATTATTATTTATGAATGTATTCAAATTTATTACTACTCTCTGAAAATGTATTTACATTTTATTAAATATAACTCTATTCCCATAAATTGTTTTCTTATTTTTAGTAGTACGTTTGTAATTTTTTTGTATATATTGTATGTATAAGATAATTTGTTTTTTAAAACCAATAATGTATTGCATTGTATTATATTCATACTCATTGTACTCTGTTAAGTCAGAGAAAGAAATCTTTATGTATATTTAAGCGTGTATAAGTTGTAAACTAAAAAAGATCAATAATTAAGTAAATCTTCCCAGATAAAGTTGTGTGATAATTATCAGTAACATAAATATTGGTTGCAAGTATCTCTAATGTAATGTAAATTTGTACAAATTTTTATTATGACTAAATATTATGGGTAAAACAATTCAGATATTGTTAAATATATATTTCTTGTATTTTAAATGATTACTTAATAATTAGAATAAAAAAATTATCAAATTATTTAAAATTATATTATTAGAAAATATAATTGTATAAGTGTGTATATATTTATACTATTATTTGATTAAGTATATATAATTATTTTAAGCTTCATATATTATGTTTATACATTGAAGTTGATTTCTTTGTAATGTAGAGTTAGAAGCTTATGGAAATATGGTGTCTGTCTTACGTGCTCAAGGTCCTTTCACTAGTGAAAAACAGAAATTGCTACAAGAACTTGCTAAAGTTTTACATATTTCTAATGAACGACATCGTGCTGAAGTACGAAGAGCTGTTAATGATGAAAAATTAGCAACAATAGCTGAGCAGTAAGTATTTATTAAAACAAGATACATTATATGATTTTCCTCTCTAAATAACATTTCATTATAATATATCATTCCAAAAAATTTTGTTCTAGAATGCTATTAATGACCCAAAATAGATTTTGCTTTGCAATTTCATATTAATTCTTTTAATGTATGTTTCCTTATCAATTTTTGTTTTAAAGATTGTTATTCAAATTTAACTTATTTTGTTGAGTTTGAACATTTTGCAATTGAATCTTCATAAGATGTCATTATATAGGCTAAGTGGTCCAAATACTGGTACTGATTGGACTATTGAAGGACGACGTGCTATTCCACTTTTACCAAGATTAAAGGCTCGATCTGCATTCACAACTTTAGCAAATAGCTTGTCCCTTGCAACAGTAGCAGCAAACAAAAGGAATCTTCATGTTCATGAGATAGCAGAGGATGCAAAAGGTTTTAAGGAAAAATATTATCTATTTTGGTAAATGTGTGGTTTTAGTCTATGTAAAATAATGTATGGCTATAGAACTGTAAGTTAAGCAGATTTAACCAATAGTATTTTTGAACATTTCAAAATGTAAAGAAACTTCATTTCTTGTTTTATATTTGTTTCCATAGATATTACAAATGAATCTCCTGTGAAGGTAAAAGTACAAGAAAACTCGTTTAGCAATCATGAGTTTGCATCTAGTGAAGATAAATTAAGTGATGAAAATGTTCTAACTGAGGTAATTTAAATTATATGATTATTTATATTGTAAAAATATTCAAATTTTGTTTTAATTATTACACATAATATATTACAGGTCACTGAATCAGATAGGAATAAAGAAGTTAATAATCACAGCAATACCTCTGATAGCAGTGAAAAATGTATTATACCTGAGAAACGTAAAGCCTCTTCTCCTCTCTCACCAGCACCTCCAAACAAGGTAATTAAAAAAAGAAAAAGAAAAAAACAGAGAGAAAATAAAATAATACAATTGAAAATAACTTTTTTAAACTATTTAATAATTATATATATAATGTAGGTTCTGGTAGTATCTTCAAGTTCAATAGGAACTTTTAATCATGGTACTGCTGATAAAGGATCGCTAGAAAATACTATTCATTTGTCACGAATATCTACAAATTCGTTACAGCATCAAAATGTCACTATAATACCATTAAATATTAATTGTGGAGAAAATATTACAGGTGATTGTCCTTAATTATAGTGTATTGATGGTATGGTTAAGTGATATACAATTTTTTTTTAATTCATTATGTCAAATTCAGAATCTAAGGAATCAGTAGTACAAGAAAGTGCCAGTAACCATTCAGTAATTCCACCTGGTAATTTTGTGAATACAGTAATCCCAGTAGGTACAAATATTACAAAAGCTAAAGGAAGAGTAATTACAACGCAAAATAAGCTTAATACAAAAATCGGATCTGCAATTCTGGTGTCCGGTAATGTGTCATGTACAACAGGAAATAAATTTCAGCCTGATGTTCAAGATGTATCTACACAAGATAGTTTAAGTATGGATACATTTATCTGAGAATATACAATACATTGTTTAATTGAGCCTAATTGGATTAATTTTTGATACTACTTCAGGTTCAAAAGTATCCGTATCTCACACTTTACAAAAACCATCAAGTTCAGAAAATTCAAATTCAGTTACAAGCAGCACAAAGTGCATTGTGCCAGTAATACATTCTAACATAAAACCTCCAATACCTAAAACTATTACCTCCAGCAAGTATTATCAAAATTAATCATGGTCGAATTCAGAAATTACAATAATTTAATTCATTTTTTCATGATCATCATTAGGTAATTCACATCGACTGATGGCTGTTTGTCCTGTTACAACAGTATCTAATGGACCAGGGCCACCTCAAGCTAAGCAAATAACAACATTAACTTGTAAAAAATTATCTTCAACGCTCAACAATCAAACCACTGCCAAGGTGGTATGATTTTAAAGATACACAAAGATACAAAGATACAAAGATACAGGGTGTTCGAAAATGATTTTTCGCGATCACCACAGCGTCGTACTACTTCTCTGCACTTATTACACCTCTGGAACGATAGAGATCTATACAGAAAAATTGCCACAAAATTGATGTTTACCGAGAAATTCAAGGCTAATTCTACTCATTGTAATGATAAAAAGTCCCAAAGGAACAAATTGGAAATACTAAAGTTTCGTTAATTTTCGAACTCACTTTATTTATAATCTGCCTATATATTATTTTATATAACAATTATTATTGTATGTACCCCAGTAGATATCCCGGATACACTATTATTTATCTCATACCTTTCTTTCTTTCTTTCTTTTTTTCTTTCTTTCTTTATATTTGGAGGATACACGACATAAATAGCTAGTTATCTTTAACAGATTGCTTTCACGCATAGATACCCCTGTAGCAATGAGTTTGCGTCTTCTTTCCTTTCTTTCTTTCTCTTCCCAATATTTGTACGAAATACGAGTGCACGCTCTGCGATTTCAAAATCAGTGAGGCGTCAGTCTGTTTTTATTATCTAAGAGTGAAGAGGAAAAAGTGGTGCATTATAAGAGAAACATTGCGTGCTATTGACGAAATATAGTGTAATTCAGTGAAAAATAATGGAAGATCACTACGTGCACGAGAGATTCCAGATCGATGCGATTTCGTATGATTAGATCATCAAAAAATAGCATTACGTCATACTACTAAACATCGGAAAGCAGTTCGCACAATCTCGCGTTCATTGACGAAAGGAGCAAGAAAAAAGAAAAATGATTACACTCGTTTGAAAATTTGATCAAAATCAATTTTCTGATCAAGGTCAATTTTGCGGCAATTCTTTCTTACAGATCTTCGCCGATTCGTAAGTATAGAATATCGCTGTTGTGATGACATATATGACAAATCCTTCTCAAACACCCTATACAATGAAATGGATTATAAAGATATTAAAATTAAATATAAAGATATAATGTAAATTAGATTTAAAAATTGGATACAAAAATATATGACAAATATGTAATGTTCTAGGGTGTTACACTAAATTCTAATAAAACTGTAAATATATCTCACCACCCTGATACAAAATTAGGATCTAAAACAAACGTGATTGTTATACAAAAGGGTCAAACCAAAGGTGTTACTCTCTCTCAAGCAGGCAAGGTATAGTAATAGTTTATCTGTAGAGTAATAATTATCGTGCATTTTATTCTAAATGTAAACACATTATATAATTTATATATTATAGGAAGTATTAGGGAAAGTAATAATGGGTGGAAAAAGTTTGTGTGTCACGAGTCAACACAATGCTCCTATTAATGTGGTTCAGCGCCATGTTACATTGAATAATGGAGATCAAGGTCTAACTATGCTATCCACAACAAACTCATCTCATACAGAATCTATAACATCTAATGTAAAGGTAATAATTACATATTTTTATTATTTACAAACCTATAAGTATAATATGTACACTAGAACTTCGTTTACATGAATTTGTCTAAGGGCAAAACATTATCTATTGTTGTTTTTCGTTTAATTAATAAGAACTCGAAACAATTGCTCTTAAATATACAATAATGTTGCAAACTTGTATCGATTGCGAAGAATGAGAGTGTGTCACATAACGCGCGCCCCTGCTGTTTATGTATTTCAGCAAATAGAAACTCAGCTAAAGTTCAGATAACCAGACACTATTAAAATTTCGTTCATATAAACGAAGTTCCACTATATATTTACTTACTTTCATTAATGTTTACACGTTTTCTGGAACAAATGACAATTTATTAATTATACATCTATCCTATGATTGATGCATAGAATGTCACCATAAAGATGACATGAACAAATATGGAATGACTTTCTATAAAAAAAATAAATTGAAAATATAGTATATAGTATAGTTCTCGTTTTAGTAAATGTTTAAAAATATCAATTTTTGAGCAATAATCAAGTTTACATATACTTAACGAAACATTTTCCTTGGATTTTACATATTATAATTATCATTATAATGCATAATTATAATTATGACATTAAAAATCGTACTCACAAATGACATTAAAAAATTATTTAACATTTTACAACAAACACAAAAATAAAAGACAAAAAAGTCGTTGACCAGAGTTCATAGATTTATTATTTATTAGTTACAAATTGCATCTGGTAATAAACCATTTATAATAATTTTTTTCTTGAAGAATTTAGTAAATCATTAATGTAGTTAGAAATCGATCTCTCATGTAATATTTAATAATTTTTAGAAAATAATATCTAGAATAAAAGATCTTATTTTATACTTGCACAGAATGCATAACCAATTGTACCATCAACATGTCTATAGCTTCTATAAGTAGTATGATACTTTTGCAAAATGATAAAAGTATAAATTAAAAAAAATTTTTTTCAGTCTGGTAATACTATTATGTTCAATCTTCGGCAGGATGTTTTGGAAAAAAATAAAGCACTCTCTCATCTTCTTGAATCATCTCATGTTCTTACCTCTGAATCTAAGACTGTGATACAAAATACTAATGCTCTTCTTTCAAAGGAACCAAGTAACAGTGATTTACATGTACAGGATAAAGAGCTAGTTTTAAAAACCGATGCTGTAATTGCTACTGTTAAAGATGAGAAACACAGGTCAGTTTGAAACTATCGAAATGTACTACGAAATTGTTGTGTTAAAAAGCGCATGTAATACCGACAACTAACTTTATAATTACTTTAAAAATTTTTGTAAATTGTTCATTGTAAATTAATAATATGTTTTATGTGCAAAATATTTTGCAGATTGAAATATACCCAAAAATATACGCTTCTTGAGTCGAATTAAACACTATTTACAAACTTTTCATGACATAAATGAATAAAATTAAGCGCATGCATAACAAATTAAAATATTTTGCTATTGGTGATTTAAAAAAGAAAAGAAGAAAATTATTTTATTTTGTGCTATAAAACTTTTAATTTTTTAAACCTATTTTATGAAGCGTATTCCATATTTTTTATCGTTTCTGCTACGATTAATTCATATTTTTCTATTTAAGGAAAGTAAAGATATATATGCAAATGCAAATTTTTATTTAACGAATTATATATGGATCCTCTGAACATTCAAAAAGTAAACAAATATTTTCAAATTCAAACTACAATATAAATACATAAGGTAAATTGATGAAATCCTATTTGATGGCTTTCATGTTTTAGTATTAATTTTACTTTTGTACAAGATTACGAAGTGTCGTTTATATATTTTTTTTATGATTTAAATGATTTATTACATTGCTTAAATCATTTTCTAAATCCCAAGTTTTTGTATCTGATCTCATGAATAGTATTTCATAATTTTCCATACTTATTTAATGCACATTGTCTTTAAATAAACATGATGATAAAACATGATAAGTAGAATTGCAACTATTTTAAAAATATTTAATACTTGATATAAAATTATATAATTTAAAAAAAAAATGTTTCTAATGTGCATTATTAAAGTAAACAAATTTTAACAAGAAAGAGTACTAAATAAATATAAAAAAGAGGAATATATATATATATATAAATATATATGCCTGTGTGTGTGTGTATATATATATATATATTCCTGTGCATTTAACATTTAACGAAATTTTAATCTTTTTAAAGAAATAAGCCTTTTGTCGGAGAGTTAATTTATACAATTAATGTTTGTATGAAACATGAAGAACAGTACAATTCTTCAGATACCTATAATACAGTATAATTAATTTACATTTGGTATGTGCCAAATTTGTAAGTCACTGGCAATTAAACATTTAATAGGAAAGAAACCTACTAATGATAATCGTACTTTATTGAATCTAAAAATAATACTTTTTGTGTCGTAACAAATTTTGTACACAAAATAACAAATTATATTAAATATATCAAACAATGCAAGTTTTCATATCCGTACTGTTAAACTTAAGTTCTGTATAAATAAAAAATACATTCATTAGATCATGTTATGCCATTCCATATTAAAAATTACGAAAATGGAAAACAATATGATTTCAGAAACAAGTCCTTTAACATCATTTAACATAACATAAATTGTATATTTTGAAAGAGAAAAATCTATCTATAGAAAATTCCATTCGTACTTAGTATTGCACCTGACTCACATTTTAAGGTACTATTTACGTAAAGCCTAATTTTACAATTATTAATGTAATTTCTTACCGAAGCTGCCCAAGGTATTCGGATTCTTAGAAGATGTTAGTAGTATCTTATTTAACGTAAAATCTGTGTGACCATGGAAACTGATATTGCATATTTTTTATTGTTGCAGCCAAATCGAATACGCATCGCAATTATATATATATATGTTAAATAGAGAAATTTATAATTCTGACACTTGCTCACGCTTTGTATCATTAAAATAATGTATATGTAAGATATAAACAGAATCTTTCAAGAGCCAAGTACATAGAATGATAATCAAACTTTATATACATATATATACATATAAATCATAGTTGTTCCTTATGAACTCCAAAATGGTTCTATTGATTCTGATTTTAGGACTCTAAGTTAACCTAATACATAGAAATAGAAATTTAAAATATTGATAAACATGTATATAGACTTTGTTAAAAATAAGAAAAGCTTTCATTTAATTCAAAAAAGGAAATATGATGATACAGTTCTAAATGATGAACAATTTATATACAGATAAGTACAGACAAGGCACAGAACTGTATCTTGTCTTTCAAAAAATCAAAATGTTCATTTAATGTTGTTGTATATATACATATATGTAACTTTAGAACTCGGCTATTCCAAGACTAATATTGGTATTGAAAGTATTAAATCTGTGCAAAAAAATAAAGAAATACTTTTTTTATAAGTTTTAATTCAGTTAATAATCTGTTTTTAATTGGGAAATTTTAATATTTAGATAGTATTTCTAATTTATTATCAACTGGCTTTTTGATGGAATGGTTGAAGTGTGTAATAAAAATTTATATAGAGAATCAGCTTTTCATGCCTTTATTATCCGTGATTTGTTATTTCATAAAAATTAAACTATTAATTAAAAAACCATACAATATTCGTCTCTCATTTTATTGTCTGTTACATGTATGCTTGTATCACTATTTTAATATTTCTTATATAATTTTTTCTTTTTTTTTCAATTAATTTTTGAGTACATATACTTCAATTTTACAATTACACATTTTTTTACTAAACGTCGTTCTTTTTTTTCTATTAAAATATCTGGGAAGTATATATTCAGATTTATACAAAATACTTATCTTTATCTTACATAAGTTCTTTATAACTGGTAATCAAAGTTACATGAATGGAAAAGATATTAACATTATAAAAGAGACCTTTATTATCACCAGTTACAATATTGTATTATGTTAAAAAGTACTAATATGGACGAGGGGGTGGTCCACCACGCATCATACCTGGAGGTGGACCTCTCATTCCTGGTGGTCCCATTGGTGGACCTCCACGTCCCATGGGTGGCATTCCTGGTGGCATTCCTATAACCAAGCAACCAAATTTCAAACTTTAACACTAATAATTTAAAATCAAAACAATTCTTAGATTTCATAAAGTTGTTGCGAATCTCTACTAACAGTATAAAAGAAGACAACTAAAATCTGTAAAATATCACCTACCCATCATGCCTGGTGGTGGACCCATCATTCCAGGTGGAGGACCTCCAACTGGCATACGTGGAGGACCACCTGGATGCATCTGCGGTGGAGCAGAAACTTGACCTCTACCTCCTGGTGTCATTATTTGTTGTGAAGGACCTCCGACACCTCTAACAGGACCTTGTAAACCAGCAGGTACTCCAGCAACATTAGCAGGCATGCCACGTCCCGCAGCACGACCCATTCCAGGTCCAGGTGCTGCCCCAGGAATTGGTACTCTGGGTAATCCTTCTTCTGGAGGTGGAGGACCTTCCACAGTCAGAGAAACAATGTTTTCTCCTCTTAAGAGTACGAAGCCCAATACCCGTTTATCTTCTCTCTCAGGTTGCTTTGTATTTTTTGGTTTAATCTTACGAAACTCTTCACAATCACCAAGTATAAGGTTCATATGTTTATCGAAGGCTTTAAATGTGCCTATGAATGTCCTTGAGTCTTGCAAAATAATTCTGACTCTGTAATTGATATGCTGCAGCATCTTATTATTTTTACCAATCGTCTGAAAAAAAATTGTTTTAACTTTTACAGTTAAATATGTACAAGGCGAATACTCAGTTTTAATGAAAATATCCGACTTAAAAAATATACAACTTTAAAAAATCATATTTTCCTTTATATTGCAATATTTTAATTACTCATAAAAAATAATTTATAAAAAAAATATTTATGATTTCTTTTTGTTTAACATTTACCATAATGTGATAAGGTTATGTTACCACTATTTTCAAACACTTTTAAAAGGTATATATATTTATTATTTTTCACTGGGTTATCCAATTTTTTTGGTCGAGTCCTATATTTACTGAAAGTACTTATCGAATAGAGTTTAATGATGCCAGTTTTAACTTTAGGAATATTGAATAGTGAATATTGGGTTAAGTTAGGGATCACTTTGAAATATCCTTTACTCTCCGGCCACCGTAAGGCGGCCGGCTATGCTTAGTATACAAACTTTTCGGCGAAGTTCAGTTCATCTGTGCGGACCAATCAGATGATGGATAAAAGCAATATGGCATTAAAGTAACGTGTAAGATATTTAAAAACTACTCAGTTTCTTCTCAGTTTCAGATTCTTCGCCATAAAACTTGTATTTTCGAATTCTACACGTCGAAAACTATATGATTGCAAAAAAGTCAATAATTTTTGATCCCCTCCGGGTTGAAAAAATTGGGTACCCGGAGGAAAAGTTTATCTTTCTTTCACTTACCATTTTGTCTGCCTTTATCAACACCAAACAAAATTAGGAACAAATTATCGTCCTTTAGCTATTTTATAACTATGCACCTATGTTAGCCGGCTACTATCCGGTTACATCAGGTGAAGTTGTTTATTCTAACAACATAACCTTTTTATATAAGCAGATGATGCTATCGTAGAGTTTAATGCGTTTAATGTATGATCATATAAGTAGGTTTCTATACTCATAAATGGAAACAAGAAAACTATCCAAAAATTGAGTCCTGATTAGTTGCGAAAAATCAACATGGAAGATTCTCATTCTGCCCATGCGTGACATGCTATGAATGTCTCAGGTAGAGACAGAGACACTCTACTCATCTCTGTTTGTTTCACAAGGAGGCAAATTTTGTTGTCTTCCATGTTGATTTCTCCCAACTAGTCACGATTCAATTTTCGAACAAATTTCCCTAGGGAGTACCGAGATCAGTTTATATGATCGTGAACAAGGTAGAGATAACATCAGAGAGGAAATTTCTTCTTTCATAACACATATATTTAAAATCACTTTGGAAGATAAGTATATATAATAAGTATATATAATAAAAAATGTAAAATGTAAAAAATAATGTAACGTATAATCAGATACAATTCACAAGAACTGTACAAAGATAAGAAGCATTTAGTTAGGTTTTATTTATATTTTTAAAAATTAGAAAAATTATTTATTTTAATGGAGTTAAAAATATATTTATTGTTTTTTTATTGTCTATGTATAATTATGTTCTATTTTGAAAAAACATATTTTATATAATTACAATTCCAATTATTAACTGAATCTCTACAAAATACTGCTATTATTAAACAAAATATTAAAATTAAAATATCAAAAATATGAAAAATATTTTTATTTACAATAAACAATTATGAACTTTTATATTTATCTTATTTTACTTTCCAAATCTTTAGTTGTTCTATAAATTTATTTATCTATGAAGTTTATATCGATTTATAAATCTAAAAATTTGGATTAAATATCCTACTATTTTGAAAAATTAAACATATTTGGAGTAACTATTTATGTGTTTTTTATACACATACACACACACGCACGCGCACATGCACATACACTGCATACTGATTAATACATACTTTATGGCAGCATTGAAAATTGCTTTAAACTTACATATATGATAATTAATGACATAGTTTTATAATTGTAGTAATGTAATTTAAAATGAATCATGCAACTTAAATATGAAATTTATTAAAACTAAAAAGAAAGCATTAAATTCATATAAAACTTAAAAACAATGTATAGTTTTTAAAGATATTTATTAGAAAATATTTATTTTTATCAGATTTTAATTTATTATATTTTTGATATTGTTTTAAAGAAAACATCAATTTTCATTATATAATATACATAAAAGATTAAAAATTTTGCTGGATTTATTATTTGATCACACCAAAAAATTAATTTTGATTTTATTGTATACATATTTGAATCTGCTAGCTTATATTGAAATATTTTCTCATTTTTTTGGAAGAATATGTTTTTGACTTACAATGCTTTATAATGATATTCCACCTTAATACTGTACTTGAAGGATCAGTGTTTACAATGTTTTCAGATAATGTTTTAGATTGCTTTATCGAAGATTGGTGATTATATTGCAATCGTCTATTATTTGTTTTGTTTTCTATATTCATTTGATTCATATCAATAATTGGTTGCACAAAATTTGCTGAGTTACAAGAAACTTTATGAACAGATTGGATACTAGACTTTTTAATTTTAGAAGAATTAGCTTGAAGATTATCCAAATTCATATATTCCATTTGATTCAAACTATAAATTTTTTGATCATTTTTTGATTTAATTTCATCTACATTCCTAAACTCTGAAAGAATACAAAATTTAAATAAAATAAATAAATTTATTAAGTTTTTCAAAGTTATTAAAAGAAACTACAAACCTTTTTTCTTTAGAAATGCTTCTTGAATAAAAGATTGTGATTTAAATATCTCTTGCTCCTGAGGTATGTTATTTCTTAATCCCTTAAGAGACATTTTTGCAGACATAACACTTTTGTCTTTTGGCATATTTAAAGGACAACAATCTTTTGGTGGTCTTTCATGTTCTTTCAAATCTGGATGTAAACTACTCATAGTATTCATCAATTCAGTTATTCTAGTATGGTAATCATTGGATAATGTATGTTTTTTATTTCTCTCATTCAATGTAAATGTATTTTTATCAAAGTATAAACATTTATTAGAAGTTTGTAAGGATATCATATTTGGATCAAATCTATTAGAATAATATAATAACGATTGGGTTTCTGACACAGCTGAATGTGTACTATTTGATGTTGTTTGCAATTGCAGGCCATCTTTAATAGAATTACTTTTACTTTCAGGATTAATTTTGTTCTTTAAAGCGTTCTCTGACATAGAAAAGAAAATGAAAGGTACGCGTTTTACTATAAGTTTCTCAACAATATAATCATATTCTTTGGCATTACTATTTACAATGTCTTCTAAGGACTCCTTTTTGGAATTAATTCTAAAGCAACTTAAGAACAATTCAAAACATTTATTGTTAGCTTTAGGATTAGAAATAGCACTGGCCTTTGATGAACTAGAAACTGCAATTTCATGTGAACTAGCAGAAGCTTGTAATTTACCACTCATTTCAAAATCGTGTAAATATTTTCCAAAAAATTCAAATATTTAAAAAAATATATTTATCGTTCTTTAATATATTTTAATTTTTGTAATTCAATCCAGTTTATTCAGGGAAATTTGTAATTCATAATTCTTCGTGTGTGTTTTTGCGATATGTGAAAGCCATAATCATGGTATTTATGTCACAAATATTTGACTTAACAAAGGGTTAGCACCATATTATGGTTTATCAAAAAACATTATTTAGTAGAATTTGTAAATTGGTATGCATATTTTATATTTACATGATCATAAATTTGCAATCAAAATTTGATGATACCAAACTTAGTTTTGAATTGTATCTCTTTTACTAAATACATTTACTTTTTTAAAACATATATAAATGCGCTTATAAATTTAGTTTTTGATTATGAAATTGTTATGATTTGCTTCCTATGTAAAGATACTATGAATTATATTGAAAACATTAATGTTAAATTTTAATTAGACAATTTAAAATATCAAATAATTTTCGATATATTGAATTATTTACATGGGGATAGATGGCGACAGTTTTGTTGCTTCGAGACTGTTTAATGATGTCTTGTGTGGTTAAATAAAATTGAATGTCGAGAGATTACGTGCCTTCACATTTCTAAGTGTGATAAGATTACTAAGGAAAATAGTTTCATAACAATTTAAAATGGCCACAATAAAATTAAATCCATCAACTTCGCCTTCCGTTGAATTAAGTTCATATCGCGATCAACATTTTAAGGTTAGTTTTATAACATATTCTTCAAATATTTCAATTTTAATATTTCATAAAGAGAAACTTTTAATACCACAAGATATAAACTACATGAGATTTAAATTCGTATATTCTTTAATTATTCACTATAATATTTGTATTTCTTGTCATTGATTACTATAGTATCTTATATTTATAATATTATTTATTTCAAATTGTAATGCTTTACATCTATTTTGCCATACAGGGTGTCCCAAGAGGAAATGGAATAACTTCATCAGTATGTTTGGAAATCAAAAAGGTCATACACACTATGGATCCTGCTCTACTGGATTTTGATTTATTTGAAAAAATAGACTCCACATATACGTAATTGGAATAGAGCAATAGTTTTTTATTTTTTATGTATTTCTTACTGTTTCTTTCTTTTTTACCTTGTATATGTTAAAGAAGGAGTTCAAAGTGAACAAAATCTAGATATCTGCATAGTTTACATTTAAAAATATAAGAGGCATTGTAAATAGAAATTAAATCGTCGAATTGAAATGAACAATTTGAAATATAGAATTACATTGAGTATCAAGGAGAAGGAAACACTTCTGTAATGATATCAGTACATGTGTCAACGTTATATTCCTTTCGATATTTTTCAAACCAAAGTGATAAAATTGTTTCCAATTTTTTTCGATATAGAATGTAGGAATCATAGAAATTCTTCTACATAGAATGTGTTAAACAGTCTGTTATTTACTTTCAACTCCCATTTTGTGTGCTATTTGAGTAAAGTAAGCAATGATTATCTCAAAAACATATGAATCTAGACCCATAGTATGTATGACCCTTTTGATTTAGATTAAATTACCTAACATAATGGTAAAGTTATTTGATTTTTCCCTAGAACATTTATATAATAATAGTAATATTAGGCACAAAAATTACATAAAGCAATAGCAAAAATGTTAATTGTGATCATAATAACAATAAACGATTTATTAGTATTAATTTCTCTTTAATAATAATTTATGTTTGCAGGGTTCAAGAGCTGAGCAGGATAGGCTCTTAAGAATTTCGACAACTTTATATGTTGGAAATTTATCGTTTTATACTACAGAGGAACAAATATATGAACTATTTTCAAAATGTGGTGATATTAGAAGAATTATCATGGGATTGGATAAATATAAAAAAACACCTTGTGGTTTTTGTTTCGTTGAGTATTATCAAAGGGCTGACGCTGAAAACTGTATGCGATATATTAATGGTACTCGCTTAGATGATAGAATTATTAGAACAGATTGGGATGCTGGTTTTATTGAAGGCAGGCAATATGGAAGAGGCAAAACTGGAGGACAAGTGTGTACCTTTATTTTCTATAATAATATAATTATAGAATTATAGCGCATTAAAATTTATCAATATAATAAATTATATTATTATAGGTAAGAGATGAATACAGATCAGACTTTGATAGTGGAAGAGGAGGCTATGGTAAAATAATACAACAAAAAGTAACTCCACTTTCTGATGGAGCTTTTGGACGTTAAAATTGTATGAATATGACTGCTTCTTAATTTTAAATTTTGTATGTATAAGAAAATTATTAGTATTTAATTAATCGCATTTAAGGATAAATAACATGATATATAAAATAGTAACTATAACAAATGTACATACATAGTAAATAAGGACAACTATGAAACATAAGTAAAAATTATTTTTTAAAAATTATACGTAATATAGTGGAAATTTTATTTCTATTCCAATTTGTTACCGTTAGATGATAAAGAAAAAAGGATGTTTTAATAAGAAATAGTCCACAAAAAAATGACTGTTTAATAATATCGATGAAATAAATTCCTTTTTATTAATGGTATTCTATGATACAGATGTACAATGAAGTCTACTTGATTCTGTAATCAGCATTAATATATTTACAAAATATGAATTATTTGTTGTTTGGTATTATTTATAATCGTTTTATTAAATTTTGAATGTTGGAGGAAATGTAGGAAAACTGTAGGGTCCAAAGATCTTACAGTTAATATTTTTATCCATTAATATTACTATAAATCAATATTTACTATTAATTAATTATAAATATTATTTTATAAGTTAAGCTTCAAAATGAACAACAAAGTTTGCTTGATGGTTTTTTCAGTACTGCTCGAATCGCTTCAGTGAAAACTTCCTCTAAGTTTTCACATTTCAAAGCAGAACATTCGACATATTTATAAGCTTTTACTTTCTTTTTCATTTTTTTGCATTCTTTGAAAGTAATTGTATCCACATTTTCTTGATTTCTAAGATCCCCTTTTGTACCTATTAGTAAAATAAAAAATGAGTTTAGGAGACTTTTGCCTTTCATGGCACGGATTCTGGTGCTTAACGCTGTTGTGAATAACGCTGTTTGAGACTTTCATGTAAAGGCCATGTCTAATTGGAATTTCTTTCCAACGTTTCAGCAGTATTGCAGCTAGCTTATACAGAGAATATAACGATGGTGAAACTGTTTCAGTGTGTCATTAGACCTCGTGAGGAAGTTTGCTGCAATAGAAATGAAATTGAACGTGTCTTTTACTCGAAAGCCTCAAACAGTGCTGTTCACAGTACTATTAAGCATAAAAAAATTTAATTAAAAAATTTAATTTAGCCTTAATTCTAGTACATATATTAGAGTTTAGAATATAAATGATAGAGTTTGTGAATTATCTAATCTTGCAACATATTTTGTGTGAAAAAGAGTTTTAAGCAGCTCTAAAGGAAAGGACATTCACGCTAAATGATCGATATGTTGATCTCAAAAATATATTTGTCTGCATAATGGAAAATTTATCCTTCTAATTATCAAAAGCCTTATATGGTATGAAACCTATTAAGAAATATAAAATATAAATATAATATATGATATAAAGTAAGATAAGACCTTTTTCATATAAATTAGTAATAATTAAGATATTTACCAACAAGCACTATAGGTGTATTTGGACAGTGATGTTTAATTTCTGGATGCCATTTGATCGCAACATTTTCATAAGAAGTGCGAGAATTTACTGAAAAGCAGATCAAGAAGCAATCAGTCTGAAAATGAAATGAAATAGTAAATTGTTATAACACAAATGTTCAGCAAAAATAATTAGTATATAGGGAATATCGATAAAATAAATAATTAGTTGAAAGATTCGCTCACATTTGGGTAAGATAAAGGTCTGATTCGTTCATAATCTTCCTGACCAGCAGTATCCCATAAAGTCATATCAAATTCTTGTCCATCTACACATATTGCGCCTGCATAGTTATCGAAGCTAAAACCATTTTAAATATCATCTTCTATCTTAAAATAAGTATGGGATCAATTTTTCATTTTGTTATTAAATTTTTTAATATAAAGGTACACTTATTTAGAAACCCAATACTTAAGTCAAGTAAGTATTAAAAACTTAATACTTACACAGTAGGCACATATTCTGAAGGGAATTCATTTGTTGTATATGTAATAAGCATACATGTTTTGCCTACAGTACCATCTCCAATTGTTGTGACTTTGATTGGCCTATGTCTGGAGACTGTATTTTTATTTTCTGAAAAATAAAAAGATAATTTTATCTATATTATATAGAATATAGTTATATTGAATTTTTTAAAAATTAATAGATCTTTTTCCACTTTTCATTTTGTTTTGTTCAATTTTCAATCATTTTTATCACATTAAACGTAAAAAATATGCAGTTGATCAAATTAAATATAAAGAAATTAAATTTTTACTCTGATAGAAATATTAGAAAACAGAATTAAAAAAAATTAGTTTGTAATTTTGATGCCGTTTTTGTTGGAAAGGTAACCAACACATCCGGCGACCATATACCAAGGCTATCCTTGTCGTTGCTTGCTGTATCGCATATTAATTGGAACCGAAAGGTAGTATACTTTTATCATTTTGCTATAATAATGAAAAAATTGAACAAATATGTATGTATTGTTAAACATGTATTGTTAATGTATAATACTCAAGATTGATGACATTCAAAATATAATCTTATCTTGAATAGAAAATACATTTTTTTATAATTTTTATTTATTATAAATACGGATTACATTGAAAAATTTATTAATTTGCATTATTCTATAAATAAATAACTGTACGGTATATGATAAAATATGTATACATATTTACTAATTTAGTTTTACATAGTATATTTTTTGTGCTAGAATTTGATTTTTTATATAAATAGTAGATAAATTAAAGTCTCGTGAAATATAAGTAAAGAAATATATCGTTATTGAAAATCGAAAGTAATATTTTTCTTTACAAAGCTGTTGAAATTTATTATCTTCTGTATATCATATGACTTAAGTATGTATATCCGCGGTTCGTCCTCTATAAGTCATCGTCTGAATCAGATATGCTGTGTTCGTGCGTTTTCGAAGTGCATGCCTTTGCTACTGTATATCTTGAATCATCAATGTCATTCCTTTTCTTTCCGTTCTATATGTCCCCATCTTAATTCTTTTTGTTCTAACAAATTATTTAGTTACATATTTTTTTCTCAATAAAGTAGTTTCATTTAAATTAATCCTTTAATTGGTCTAATTCAAAATTTTAAGATATCATTTATTTCGAATAATAATTTTTAAGAAAAGTGTTTTAAATATGTAATGTCAATTATTATATAGTAAATAATGTATTTCTATTGATGTTTTGTCCCTTCTTTGGTCAATTAAATAAATTTAAAATTAGGCTATATAATAATAGATTAAAAACGTTTAAATTTTACTTTCTTGAAAACGAAGTCTTAAATGAAAAAATTTTGTTCTACATTTTTTACTTCTAACTTCTAATTAAAAAAATGCATCAAAATACAGTTTATCCTTTTACTAAAAAAGAATTAGGAACGAGCATTTTTTTCCATTGTCATAATTTTTCTTACCGCCTGTTGATAGTTATATTAATATGTACATACGTATTTTCAATCTTCAGCACGTAATATTTGAAAATATTTGAATTCCCCATAAGTTTTTAGTTTTCTTAAACCGAATTAAATTAAATGTCTGCAATATAAAAAATCGTTTTATAGATTTAAATAGGATGTTCTGTTTGTTAGTTACCCTTATTGTTATTGCACATCGCGTACAGAAATAAATTCAATCCCTGTGAGTCTACTACAATTTCGTTGTCGACTTGCCGCTTAATTTGGGGCCGTTTTTATCAGTAGTCAACGTTGCAAGTTATCTTTTGTCATCCGGCCAATTCCATTATCCGCCACATTATTCAGCTGTAGAAAAATGAAAGAAATTGATAATTCATATCAATAAAGCTTAATGATATGCGTACATTGATCTGAGATGTATAATTAAGTAAAAGTACATATTTCCACTTAAACGTTATAAATGTTCTTTTAATACGCTATACACTAACAAAATTAAGGATTCTTTACATTAATTTACATTAATTTCGAAAAATAAATGAAATCTATTCTCTTTTGCTCTTCTTTTAATTCATAGCTTTTGCCATTAATAATTTATATGCCATAATTTATATGCCATAAATATATTTATATACATAGATGTTCCTAATTTTTAATTAATTTTAAATCTATTTTGATTTTTTGCGAACTATTATTTAGTCGAAATACTATTATATTATTATTTATTGATACCTCCCCTCCATTTGCCCTTCGAGTCTTGAGTGATTTTGGTTTCTATGTCTTTTATGAAGTTAAAATACAAGCTTGTAAAATGAAAGAAAGACTTTCTCTAAGGTCATAGTACCTACGTTGGATACTATAATGACATTTCAAAGTAATTTTAATCAGCGTTGATATCAATGCGGTTGAAATGGTAACCACAGAATACTTTCCGTCTGATTCATTGTAACACGACGATGAATAATTGTTTAAATTGAAACGATGGAATTATGTTTCCTAATTTGTGAATCCACTCGACCCTATGAAACTGAGATCATCACACTTTCCTCTTAGTTATATCAGTACTTTACATCTTTCACAGAGAAAGTGGAAAACCGTCACCAATTTCTATCGTGTACTTTATATAATAATCTATCAAAGTACAATGTTACGTTACGTAAAATCAAAGCTAAAAAATATCGAAAAGGTTAAAAATGTAAAATTATCGAATCTTTCACAAGTTCTTAGAAAATACAAGGAAATACAAAATTGTTAAGAACCTACTTTACAAAAATAAAAAATATAAAGAAAGATAGATGTATCAACTCCAACAGTTTGAGAATTTTTCTCCTCGATATTTGTGAATTATAAATTAAATATAAAGTATAAAAATATAAATATAAAGTAAATTATAGTATATTTAAGCATATAATAGAAATTGATTGTTCTAATGATAAATTATTATGCGCTTTAAATGGTAAAAAACAATAAAATCTGTACGGTGGTTATGTTTATACGACGTAAGAGAAGAACAGGTCGATAATATGCGAAATATGAGAAAATTACAGTGAGACAAAAAGGTGGGTAGTACGCGTAGGTAGATCGAGGGTGTGCCTCCAACATACGACGCATGAAATAATTCCATATAACCACGCCCTTCCTTCCGCATTCGAACTTGTCGTTAATTTTGGAAATCCTGTAGTATAATCTTTAACAGAATTGTGCAAAATTTTGTTTCAGTAATATTAATTCGGATAATGGGTAAAAATAAAGAATAAGGCTATGTTCGTCGTTAATGTATAAATATTCCATTGAATAAGAAATTATTTGTATTGAAATTTATTTATCTGGATTTCTATCACAAATAAACCAAGTAAAAATATGTGAACTATACTGAACTGTGTAAAATATGTTTTCACGTTTTATTGTCCAATTGTTATTATATTGTATTTAACAATTATCTCTCTCGAAAGCCGAGATCATAAAGTACATCGCTCATTGATAAATTAATCGTAAAAAGTCGTATAAGGATACTCTTACAAAATTAAGAAACGGGAACAACTAATTATTATTCGAATAATTTTGCAATCATTATTCAAATAAATAATAACGAATTATTCGAATAAATAGAGGGGACAATTTGTTATGAGCATGTAAATAAAATATTTATATAAAATTTTTCTCTAAAATTTGTCTGAATTTATCCTGATAATTGTTGTAAAGAAATATTTATTCGAAAGAACTCAAGTAAATGTCCAATTCTGATCTTTAAAAGTGTGTAGTAGAATAAATTCTTTTCATTTGAGGCCTTGTTTTCGAGGAAATCGAATTTGAAAATTTGCCTAGCATATGTGAATTGGTCTAATTACCAACTGGGCACGAGTTGGATAGCACAGCAGCAGGTTATTCCACACGCGGAAATAAGTGAATAATGTACAACGTTTTTAGAAGAATAAGCCTGGCACACGCGTACTTGATCAATTTTCAAATTTCATTTTCTCAGAAACGAATTTTTCTCAGAAACGAAAGAAAACGAGCACCCTATGAAACAATTTGGTTCTACATTTTCGACTTGTCTTCATCGAGCTGATCTGTGCGAACAATACTTGTTTTCATCACTGTGTCTAGGTGCCTATAGTGCGGCAATGTATCCATAAAGAGCAACTCTATGTCGTAATCTATGAGCTATAAGCAAGAACATTTACGTTATAATGCAATGTTTCACTTTAAACAGTAGATTATGTTTCACCGCATTTTAGAAAAACACAAAGATATTCTAACGTGAATTTATTTTAATATAATTTTTACTGACAAAGAGGAATGAAATAAATTAGCCAATGCAACATAAGAGATACAAGTTTCTGGCAACTCTTTCTGTTTTCTTTCAAACTAGTAAAGTATGTATATTGAATACAATTCAAAAAAGAAACAAAACACTATATATTTGAAAGTGGACAAAGTAACGAGATATTTCCCTATATACATGTAAACACACTTTTGATTTTCATACACAGTGGCTACAAAAAGCATTTGTGCATTGTTATATTTATTGTAGCATTTACTATATATTGATTAATTAGGTCTAAATATATTAAATTGCATATCATGTAGTAGTATGTATTTTCATATGACTTCATATATGCGTGTGCGTGCGTGTAATTTGGTAGTGAAATGTTTCATTGAAAAATACATGCTTTTTATAGCCGTTCTACATAAATACAATATGCAAATACACATATGTAATCACATAAAGATGTTTGAATGCAGGATTGAGCAGTTTTTACTTGAAATGAACATAATAAACGAGGAAGTCAAATAATTAGACCAAATAAAGTGACAAAGAAATTTGTTTGACAATAAAGTTATTTGCAAATTATTTCCAACATTTCATTTGAGAAATAGATTAGTTTCAAATAATTTATTCAAGAAATATTAGATTATTTCAAATAATAATAGAAGATAGAAGATAAGAGACAAATGTTTTTCGTGCATAAGAAATACATTTACAATGAAATATTTGCCTTGGAAACATTTCATTTCATTTCAACTGAAACATTTCATCGAATCGCATAATGCGGAGGTTAAGAAATACATTATTACTCAAATACTATCTTACTTAAGATAAAGCAGGATAAATTGAGATAAATTAACTAAGCAAATAACAAATGAAATCAAAATTTTATTTGAATAATTATTTAAACTTAAAAATTTATTTCTCTAATGCCCGATATATAGAATTAGAATTATGTAAAATGTTTCTTGTTCTTTTTGTATGCATATACGTGTATCTATGTATAGATATATAATAATAAAATGTGTTTCAAAGATTCGCAATATTTACCTTTCTCTCACACAATGAGGTAAGACTTTTTATGTATGTAAATAGGTTGCAGACACGCAACTATGGTAGTGATGACATAATCTGTTCATGAACCTGCGTGTTCGCGTTAGGCCTTCAAGAGCACATAATTAAAAACTACAAAACATCGTTTTTTACGTGACTTGGTCGACATTCTAATTATCACGTACATTGAGTAGTTATCTTTACAACCTCATTCCAATTGAAGATAGACTTTTATCTAGAAAATATTTTCCATTATTTCACGTTTCTAAACCAAAAATTTATAATTTTAATTTCATTATTACGTCGTTAATCGTTTAATCAGTTATCATAAAAACTGTAATGGTTTTTCTAAGAACTTGAAATTGTTGTTTTTCCTGTAGCAAAATGAAATAGTGTCATTTCCTGGTAGATTATCATTTCTCATCCTGTTTCGTACTACGTATTCTCGTGAATATGTATAGTTCGCATAATAAAGTAATCGCATGAAACCTGCCTTCCTACAAATTGCTCGCAATTAATGATGCACTCAAGTTTGAACGTTTAAACATCGTCTAACATAGATTCGAATCTTTCACGAATGCTTTGGCAAAGAAAAAGGGCAATCTCAAATAGAATCGAACATAATTTGCTAGAATAGAAATTTGAAACTTTACGGGCAACCTATCAGAAATTCTCTATTCCCTTAAAATCAGTTTTCTCGGCAATCGTTCTGAAATAGTTACATACAAGTGCAGCCATTTAAATGAAATTTATAGCAATCCCGTTTATCACCTATAATTCTAGCAAAATTAATTTTTTAAGCTTGCTAAAAGAATTCACTGAAACGATAATGCCGATTGTTACTCGATTGTTATCTGCAAGTGATTAATCAGATACGTCGAAACGTCCAAGTAGTTAGAAATAGATTTTCGAAACTTGCAAATACTTGATTCGCGGTTCGAATCCACTTTGTGAAGATTCACACCTGACAAATACAATCATTAAACCATTATATTGAATCCTATGAAGTGAGCCCTGAGCATGAAATTTGTTTTAAATCTATAAATACATAATGAACTTGTTCCCATGACCACTAACAATCACTTGGTATAAGTTCGAAATTTGCAATACACTATATTAAAGTGTGTTGTTTCTTTTATTGAAAAGACTATTTATACACGCTATTTATACACAATTTTGTATTCAATATACGATATTGTCAATTGTATGTTTAATATATTTAATTATTATACAATTATATACTTAGTACACGCATACAGGAGTAGAATGTGACGGGAGGATTCAATCTGTACATGTGCGTAGATAAATGTAAGTAGTTAGACAATAATACCATAGGTGTAAGTTAGTTGTTAAGTTAATGTAAAAAAGATGGTTTTTGATATAGTGTGTGAGATAAGATAACGTGAGCCCTGTAACCTCATCGGGGAAACAATAACTTACAATATATACATTTAATTATCATACAATTATACACATATTTAATATTTAATATTTCGCCAATATAGGATAGAAACGAAAGTGGTAAGTGTGTCGATTTCTCATGCTGATAACGAGCGATAACATTATCAGTTACGCGATCAAATGTGATCACACACGCCACATCGCACATAGGAAATTCCAATTACATGATTACGCCAAATAAAAATCAAAGAAATTAATTAAATTCCCAAGAAATGATCTATTATCTTATTTATGTATTATGTTACGATAAGTTAAATAAAAATTATAAAAAAACTAAAACAGAATAAATCCTATTTATCCTATTTTCTACTTGAACATATATGTATGTATACATACAATCGGTCTTCAAATATCCGAGTCTTCCTGTACAATAATGTACTAACTAATAATATTAGTGAATTGACAAATAATAGCTTGTAGTTTAATAGTAATACTTTAATAGTTTGTGGTTAATAGATAATATTAAAAATATTTGATAAATATGATTTATAACAGAATTCATTAAATATTAAGATAATCGATCACTCTCTTCTTAATTAAATTTTATACAAAATATGACTATTGAATGATTGAATATAAATTGAAATATGTAAATTGTAATTCGTAAAATTTTATTTGTTTTGTTATCAAATCTATAGATATTTAAAAATTGTATACTGTACATATAAGAATGCTCTCTGATAATGCACACAGTGAAAAACAATATTAATATTGTTATTGATAGAAGAGGGTTTACAATGTGGCTTTTTTCTTGCACCTTTTCCACTCTTCTACACGCTTGTCCAAAACTACCATTAAAATAAATTTTCTCTAAAAAAACAATATCAAACAATATTTACCAATTTCCTACTAAAAAATTCCTTTCTTAAAATGAAGAATATGATGTTACCGATAACTTCGCAATTTCAACCTGTCTCTCATTGCTATTAAATCATCAGTGTTAAACATCGGTGTATAAAGTATTATCAATGACTCACCTCGAATTAGAAAGATTTTGATAAAAACTGCAATTGACCAACCTTGAGGTACATGTTTCTTTATAAGAATTCAATTGGATAAAGAATAATTTCTTTCTTGTTGTATGGTTTTTAACACTGAAACTAATTGAAGTTCTCTGAAATTACAAGGAGTATAACGGAAAAGCTCGATGAATGCAGTTTGCGCGACGACTACTCGGCGACTACTTACCGACTACGAAACACCGCCAACGCGTTTTACGAGTAAACGTTCACCGAGACGTCGTCAATTACACTACACGCAACGCTTAGGAAAATAGAAACATGCAGTACAAAACCCTCGAGCTTCCAATTCGATTTTTTAATCGAATCAGAGCCCTCTACCACTATTCCATTGATATTATTAGTGAAATGTTACTTCACAAGTTATTAGCATTTCTAATCAATTTTCTTTATTGTTATATTATCATAACAGAAGTACAGTTATCCTAGTTGACGTAGAGTTATAAAAAGAAATCTATAACCTATAACTCGTAACTTGTCATTTCGCTAATATTATTAGTATTAACGAAACTTTATAAGTTGCAGCTGTTAGAAATTTCGAGCCATTAGTATTAATAAATTCTTTTGCATAATAATAACATGTTTGATAATAAAATTAATGGAATGTTAAAAGTAAGTTTTACAAATTACTAGTTATCTAGTTACACTGTTCAAGATTGTAAGATCGTGAAAAAGAAATCTATAACATACTACTTCTAACCTGTCAATTTACTAATATTATAAATTGATAAATTATTGCGTAAGAAGGTCCAAGTCGAGTAAATTGAACAATATTGTTGTTTTTTGAATTATTGCATCTTATATCGGCTTAATTCCATATTTATAATTTTTTAAGAAAAAACTTATTTTTTTAAGAAGAAATCTCTCTGAAAAAGCGTATTATTGGAAAAATCTAACAATATTTTAACTTTGTCAATATTAATATTGTGAATATCTGCACAGCTGAAATAAATTTTACGTAAAATTTCAAGCGCCTTAAAAAGAAAAAAAAATCTTTTCATCAAAGATGCGACGTTACAAGAATAATAATCATTGAAATTTATTTAACAGTATCAATTAGTAACTAATGAAAAATTCCAATTTTCGCATATAATTCTTATTCGTGTAATATTTTCACGGTCTTTAAATAAAAGATTTTTAAAAAAAGTTTTTTCAAACAAATATAAAGCTTATCGTGTTATAGATATTTAATAGGTAAATAATTAATTTCCAACTGCAGTTTTGACCGATTAAAGAAATTTTAATCTCTTAATAACGACAAAATTATGATTAGAGGAAATGAAATGTTAATTAGTAATTAATAAAAAACTTTGATTTTCATTCGTGATTTTTATCGACTTATAATTTTAGAAAATATGGAACCTTCCTTGTTATATTCAATAATTAGATTAGACGTTATCGGAGAAACTGGATTTTCGAGTCCCAATTGAAGAGTTTTAGTGACTATAAAATTAATGTACTCTTTTGGTCATTATTCGTTATCGATTTTGCTATCATGTTTAGATAAATAAATATCGTTGTTGTTTATATCGCTTTATTAACATTGCTTTCTTTTTCTTATTATAAAATTAAATATAATTTAAAATATTATTAATAATAAAAAGCACTATTTTTAAACGATTGATAATTGTAACTAATGTGAATTTAGTGTAATATAATTATTTATAATAATATTACTTTCATTTACACATACAATTATCACTTCAAAATACTTAAATAAATCGCTATTTATATAACGACGTTATTCCTATTATTTTTGTTAAAATTTTCACCATATAAAATTGTACATTTTATTACTTACCATTTTATATTACTTAAATAGAAGAACATTTTTTCTAATTTCATAAATGAAATACAAACTGAAAAAAATGATTATTCTACTCATATATCACTAAACCTTACCATGTACAGATTACAAAAATACATACTTCAGTTTTGATTTGATTTTCACGGGAAGAAGAGAAGAACTGTGTTGAGAATCTTTCAAGTATTACATACTATCGACCGAAATGAAGTTAAAAATATCGTTGTGAAAATGATCAATCGTTTACGATTTATAATACGTACATAAATTAAAATTCTAAATTACACGTTCCCTATATTTGGAAAGATGCATAGATTCATATTCATAAATAGCATTCGTCTGATGACGCAGACGTTTTAATTACTAATCGCACAGCTGAACGTAATCCGATTGTTTGACAAGTTTGGTACAATGCCGTGATTTGCATCGTTTCAATAATATTTGATGTATTTGAACATTAAGAACAATTCGATTCGTATTAGTGGCTCTCTTTCTCTCTCTCTCTCTCTCTATATATATATATTTATTTATTTATTTATTTTTTTTTTAATGATAAAAGTTATATATCTATAATAAATAAATTATTTAAAATTAAAAATGATAAAAAAAATTTGGAAATCATGATTTGCATATCCCATATTTACGTATATAAGTATGATTAGACCATGTCTTAAAAATATGTTTATGAACATTTAAAAACATTTTTAACCTAACATATGTGTTATCAAAGAAGAAATTTCCTTTCTGATATTATCTCTACCTCGTTCACGATCATATAAATAGGTCTCGATACGCGCTAGGAAGAACCGTTCGAAAATTGAGTCAGGTCTAGTCATAAAAGATCAACATGGAAGGTCTCTAAAGCCGTCGTTCTTGCAAAACAGACAGAGATGAGTAGAATATCTCTGTTTTTGTTTGAAATATTTATAACATATCACGCATGCGTAGAACGACGACTTCCTTGTCATCCATGTTGATTTTTCGCAACTAGTCACGACTCAATTTTCAATCGGTTTTCCCTAGCGAATATCGAGATTTGTTTATATGGTCTACATACATAATATTTAATATAATAAATAACATGCGATTACATACATACAAACATATATATAGATATGCATGTAATTTGATGTTTTCTCTATAGAGGTCGCGACGGACGTACTTTTTGTAGCTATAACATCTTTTCAACAGATAAGCATAGATAAAAATTCAAAAAATTTGATGGATCATCTAGTAGATTGAAAGGCTTAAATTATATTAATAAAATAACAAAATATGACTGAATCTTCGAAGAAAATGGAAGATATTTACGAAGAATTTACTAACCAAGTAGATCGAATTAATTATCTAATTAAACAGGTAGTCGTTTTATTCATTTATTTTTATTTTCCATTTGTAAGAAATAATGTTGAGTTTATTAATAACTGACTATACATTTTATTCTTTCGTTGAAAGTTCACTGAGTTAGAAGAAACGAATGGCAAACAGAAAAAGGATCGATATTACTGGAACTCACATTTATCTACTTTATCGATGAACATTTGGGCAGGTCAGGTAAAATATTTGGAACTGCAAAAAAAGGAAGCTAGTCTTAAAAAAGCAATATCGAAGGCTACAAATGTGATTGATCTTAAACAACAAGAATTGAAAGATTTAATAACAAAAAGAACAACATATTTCACGAAACAATGGTTTGATTTTCTTTCTAAAGAGATTGTTTACTTTAATGAATAAAAAATCATTGACAAAAAATAATAATTTTATGAGAAGTTTTCTTTATTTTCAGCGATAAATTTCGAATTAAAGGCATAAGGTATACAAACAATTTTCTGCATGCACAGACAGAATATGTACGTTCATTTATATATATTCTGCATCGTAAATATATTGTATCTTATAATTGTGAATATATAATAAATAATTAGTATCCTTTTCATAGACAAATAAAAATTTACGTGATAAAATTGAAGAATTTCAAAAGCAGTATCAACAAATGTATAACGAATTGCCAACGTTTGCAGAAAAATTATCAAACCTAGAAAAAATATCAAACTCTGAAGAAACTGAAACAGCATCGAAAGTTAATTTCGTTTTGACGAATATAACGTAAGCGCAATTAATTTTTGCTATAATTATCAATTCAGGTATATCTTCAATAATTGTGTGTCTTTTAAATGCTATATATAGGACAATTAATACTTATAAATTATTACAAATTACATGTGCTCAAAATATGCTAAGAAAGCTGGAGAATGAAATTAAACAGAAGAGAATGATACTTAATAATGTTCAAAATAAGTGATTACTAATATAAGTTAATATATATTACTATTATACTGCAATAATAAAATACATTAATATAAAGATTAAAACTGTTTTATTTATACCACCATTTTATTATACTATTATACCCTATATTTTGAAATAGAATAATAATATAAAATAAGAATATAAATTAAATATTCGGCTTAAGTGTTAATTTTTCTATTAATTGTAAAATACATTTAATATTTGTATTTATTATTTATTATTTATTTTATTTATTTATTTTCACCATCCATACCTTGCAGTTTTTGGATACAATTATTGCTTGTCATAAAACATGAAGCTTACGAATCTTAAATGTTTTACTTAAAACCTCGAACTTAAAGAGTTCATTCCTATTTTCTACCTTTTTAAATTAGATATAAAATGTCATTCTTAAAAAATACATAAACAAGTAACGTTGAATTATAATAATTGTACGAAAATTATCATGCAATCTAAAGTTTAATAATTAATCAAACGCAAATTTATCGATTTTTCAACCTCAATAAATCTCATTTCTTACTAAAAAAAAAAAAGGATTAATGTGAATTTTAATAAACCGTACATCCATGATTTATTCCAATTGTCATTTTTAATTTATCCTTTCTTTGCAGAGAAATTTTTTACTATCATAACCTACACAAATAAAATAAAATATATTATCCCGCTTGGTTTCAACAAAAACTTTTCCCGCGTAAACCATTGTAGAAAGCGCTAACGCCAACAGGCAACGATCATTGGTTAGAAAATTGAATTTATCAAAAGCCGGTGTATTGCGTTGTTTCAAGATATTTTTCTGAAGATTTCATATTTTTTCGAATTGAGAGTATACAGAATTTTTACAACAAGCCATTATGGAACTCACCGATGACAACTTGCTTACACTCAGTGAATATTTAAAGCATACACTTAGCCCCGATGTAAATGTTAGACGGCCAGGTGAATATAACCTCTCTATTAATCAGAAGTTCTTAATTGAAAATATTTTATATAATCCCGAACATGTGTACATTCCTATTTGTAAAAATAGTTCATACTTAAATTTTTTGTTTAATTATTTTGATCATCATTTGCAATTTGATTCGTCTGCTATTAGAGGAAATTTGGCATGTGGATATCAACAAGTACTATATTATTCTTTCAACTATTTGAAAAACAGAGATAACTTAATACTAATAAAATCGTTTTAAATATAGATATGTATCGATTGAATTTCCAGAAAGACATCGAAAGATGTCCTATACTTTCGATTTCCCATTTTTTATTAAATAACATAACTTGTGTTGATAAAATATTATGTTTTCACCTAATTAAAATCAACAAGATACATAGTTTATAATATTTAGTTTGTGATTTTGGTCTTTTGTTTTAATGTTTTATGAATCTTTTACAGAGAAATAACTTCTATATTTATATTTCTTATGTATAAATTAAAAAAAATATATATATATACACGTATTTTACTGAATTCATGAATTATTTCTTTTTTATGCTTTAGCCGAAAAATTTTTAGAATCAGTTGAAATAAATCAAAATTATCCATTACTTCTTTTACATCTTGTGGATAAGTCTGAAATCAATATAACTATAAGAATCGCTGGAGCAGTTGCATTTAAAAATTATGTAAAACGTAATTGGAAAGTGGTAATTATTTACATTATTTATGTAACTTTTATTATAACATTTTTCTAATAAATTAATCCTTAATTATAACATAATTTATTTGTACCTAGGGAGAAGATTCTGTAGATCGTATACATGCGCAAGATAGGGATGCTATAAAAAAATTAATTGTTAATCTAATGCTGCATTCTCCTGATTCTGTTCAAAAACAGTTATCTGATGCTGTTTCAATAGTTGGAAAGTATGATTTCCCAAATAAATGGCCAGAGCTTATCGACCAAATGGTTGAAAAATTCAATACAGGCGATTTTCATGTTATCAATGGTGTCTTACATACAGCACATTCATTATTTAAAAGATATAGATATGAATTTAAAAGTCAGAGCCTATGGACTGAGATAAAATTTGTATTGGATAGATTTGCTAAACCTTTGACAGATCTATTTGTTGTAAGAATTTTATTTTATAGTTTCTCCTCTAATTATTCTTTATTAATTATTCCCTTAAATTTTATTTTAGGCTACAATGAATCTAATGCAAGTACATGCAAACAATATAGACGCATTGAAAGTTATATATAGCTCTTTGGTAATTTTATCCAAGGTGTTCTACTCTCTTAATTTCCAAGTGAGTAAAAGACACAGACGATATAATCAATATAAAGTGTTAAATTTCTTTACTGAAACTATATATCCTTTATTTTTAGGATTTACCAGAATTTTTTGAAGACAATATGGCTGTGTGGATGAGGAATTTTCATATTTTGTTGAATACAAATGTTCCCTCTCTTCAATCTACTGTAGTGTTATATATAAATTTGTTATTATATTTTTAATTCTAGTAATATGTGTATGTTACAATGTTTGACCTATGCATAGGACGAAGAAGAACCAGGAGTAATTGAACAGTTAAAGTCACAAGTTTGTGACAATATTGGCCTTTATGCTCAGAAATATGATGAAGAGTTTCAACCATACTTACCTGAATTTGTAACTGCTGTATGGAATTTACTAACATCGACTGGGCAACAACCAAAATATGATACTGTAGGTAAATTTTATATATAGTATACATATTGAAATTGATCTAATTTTTTATATTCTTGCAGCTAGTTTCGAATGCCTTGCAATTTTTAGCAACAGTAGCTGACCGTGCTCAGTATAGAAACTTGTTCGAAGATCCAACCACTTTGAGCAATATTTGTGAAAAGGTTATAATACCTAATATGGAATTTAGAGGTAATTACCATTAATCTTATATTAAAAGTATATTCTTTATGTGTCTTGTACTTTGCATAAAAAGAAAATTTAATATATTTAATAGAGTCGGATAATGAATTATTTGAGGATAATCCTGAGGAATATATCAGGCGAGATATTGAGGGTAGCGATGTCGATACACGAAGACGTGCTGCCTGTGATTTAGTTAAAGTACTTTCTAAATATTTTGAAGCGAAAATAATGGAAATTTTTGGTGCCTATATACAGGTAAGTAAACAAGAGCATGCAAACAAAATTGACTTATACATGTCATTGCATTTTTTTTGGTAATTGTTAGGTGATGTTACAAAATTATGCTGATAAACCAGTTGAAAATTGGCGCAGTAAGGATGCTGCAATTTATCTAGTCACCAGTAGTGCAAGCAAAGCTCAAACACAAAAACATGGTGTTACGCAGAGCAGCGAGCTTGTTTCATTACCTCAATTTGCAATGCAACATATTGAACCGGAGTTAGTTAAACCAAATGGTACATACAGTCATTAAACTTACTAAAATTAAATTTATTCCATAAATCTCTTAAAGCATTAAAAAATTTGAATATTGTTTCCAGTGAATGAATTTTCTGTACTTAAAGCTGATGCAATTAAATTTATAATGACCTTCAGATCAATATTGCCAAGAGAAATGATAATTGGTAGTTTACCACAACTAATTAGGCATTTAAGTGCTTCAAATATCGTTGTACACACATATGCTGCTTGCACGATTGAAAAAATACTCGCAATGAAAGGACCCGATAATACACCTTTGTAAGAAAATCGATTGCTTTATTTACCAATAATATTACATTAAGTCATAAGTAATGTCATTTTTGAATAAATTTTCAGAGATATTTTTCATAGAAAAGCTATTGGTCTGTAAATTTTTAACTATCGAAATAAAATAAATCTATAAATGTTGGACTATAATTAAAAAAATTTTAGATGATCGAAAAAAACAGATATTCAACCTGATCATATGCAACAAAAAATGTTAGTGAATTGAAGTTTTTTCTCGTCGACCTTATGACCTTCATGTCATAATAAAAATTTTTATGCAAGAATATATATTGACATTCGTCAAATGAAAACCTACTGACTTTTATAAATAAGGGTATTGAAAAAAGTATACATGCAGACTGCTTTCCTTTTATGAAAAATAGCTCTAAATATATTACTTATGATTTATTTTAATATCATTATTTCGATGTGCATATTTTCTAAATTACCAAATTTTATTTATAGAGTTAAAGCAAATGATTTATCACCACTGACGTCGGATTTATTAAAGGGTCTATTTGCATGTTTAAATACACCTGGCTCAGAAGAAAACGAATATGTAATGAAAGCTATCATGAGAAGCTTCGGTGTTCTACAAGAGGTGATTGTACCATTCTTAGCAGATCTTCTCCCAAAACTTACAGAAAAACTTTCTATTGTATCTAAAAATCCAAGTCGTCCCAATTTTAACCATTATCTCTTCGAAACATTTGCTTTATCAATTAAGTAAGTAATATAAATTATACAATAAGAATAAAATGGAATGCAAACGAGGAGACATTAGAAACAAAAAAATTAAAATATATATATGTAATATAATTTTAGAATCGTTTGTAAAACACACAAAGTTGCAGTATCGTCATTTGAAGAAGCACTGTTCCCAATTTTTCAAGAAATCTTACAACAAGATGTTTTAGGTAAAATATTTCATTTGACATAATTCTATTCCCTATCTTTTCTAATCGATGCTTTTCAGAATTTCTACCATACGTTTTTCAAATCCTTGCTTTACTTCTGGAACTACGAACGACACAGGATATGCCAGAAGCGTATTTGGCTTTGTTCCCTTGTCTATTATCATCCGTTTTATTTGAACGCCAAGCTAATATTCACCCATTAAATCGATTATTAAGAGCTTTCATTAGTCATGGTGCACATCATATCGTAGCACAAGATAAGACAAATGGTTTATTAGGTGTATTCCAAAAATTGATTGCCTCAAAGGCTAATGATCACGAAGGTTTCCTATTATTACAAAGTATTATTGAATATTTTGCACCGTAAGTTTTCTCACTAGATTATTTTTATGTCACTTTATCATCTATATTAATAATAGCATAATATTTTTAGGAATGTATTAGAACCATATATGAAACAAATTTTTGTGCTATTGTTCCAAAGACTTTCATCTTCGAAAACGACAAAATTTGTAAAGGGTCTAATCGTATTTTTTGCATACTATATTATTAGATATGGCTCAAATAATTTGGTTACAATTATTGATCAAATACAATCTCGGTAAGTTTCTTTTCCATTAAAAATTTAAAAAATAAATATATGATTAAAATTAATCGATATTCACGATACATAAATAATATATTTGCAGAATGTTTGGTATGGTTGTAGAACGCGTATTAATAGCAGATATGCAAAAAGTATCAGGTGATATCGAACGAAAAGTAACTGCTGTGGGAATGTCAAATTTACTAATTGATTGCCCAATGATACTAGAAAGGCCATATAATACATATTATCCCCGTTTATTAGCAACGTTAGTAGAATTTTTCGAATTACCACAGGATCAGACTACATTATCCGAAGATAATATATTCCCAGAAACTGAAGATACGCCTGGGTATCAAGTAGGATATAGTCAACTGCTTTGTGGAAAAAATCCTCCAAAAGATCCTCTGGAAGGTATTAACACAAAAATACTTTTATCTTATTATATTAGCTTTAATAAAATACTTACATATTATTCGTTTAATATATTTTGATAAATAACTGTTAAAGATTTAATCGATTTAATAAATTTTATTTTTCTTTAATAAATAGCTATTGGCGACGTACGTTTACATTTAGCACAAGGATTAGCAAGATTGTCACCAAGACAATTACTTAGTATTCTTGACCAAATTCCAGAACCTAATGCAAACCACCTGAGAGGCTACCTTCAAACGGTTGGCATTACCGTTGCATAATACGAGCTAGATGTCCGAGATAGACTAAAAATTCATCTGATTGCTCGGAAAATAAACAACATTGAATTGAATAAATTATAACAAAGAAGTGAAAGAGGTTGTTTTCCGGCATTTATATCATGAACATTTGCGAGACTGAACATCGTATCGTTTATCTATCATGTAATTGAACATTTCAACAATTATTTATCATTTTCATGTGATATATTGTACGGAGTCTATGACACTAAAAATGATTAAAAAAAGGAAAATATGCTAAAACTTTAGCACAAAAACCATTAAAAATAATCAGCTGCTGCGTATTATTTGTATGTGGAAACATTCCTGAGGAATTACTTAAATCAGTTCACATTTTGTACAATAACAAGGACGACAAGCGCGTCTTTTTAAATTAACTGGTCTCTTGTTTAAAAAATACGTGAATGTCTAATTAAATGATACTGTATCGACTAATGGCCTGTGAGTAAATTAATTGTTGAATACTTTTTAACTTAGATGTACAATTTTTATGGTTATTATCTCTGTAAAGATTGTTGAACAAAAATTTTAATTGCATTTTGTATTTTAAACGAATTCGTTTCTATCTTCGTTCCCTGTCATTAACAATTATAGAGTAAAACATCGACTTGTAAGTCTTCCATAAGTAATGTATGACATTGTAATATACTTATAGGAAATGTATGACTATAAAAGAATGAAATGAAATAACTTCACAGTGATGAAATTATCTTACGTTTTGTCAAAAGATATTGCAAACATGTTATTTACTAACTTTTTCAATAAAATAAAATCCAAGTGTGGGATTTATTATGTTGATAAAAGTAAATCTTTTTAGGCCATTTATGCAATAATAGCAACGATAAAGTAAGGCAATATCAAGATTTATACAGTGGAGAAATCGACAAAGGGGCGGCTCTGTGTGAAAAAAAAGCTGAAAATGTTGAATAAAATTTCTTTATATGAAGTTTTATTTACAGAAAAACAGTTCGAAAATTGATCAGGTCTATTTGAACTTAGCTAGTTCTGAACTAAACAGGAGTGAATAGACGGCAGGAAATTATTCTGCATGTAAAAACAAGCCCTAAATATAAAATCAAATTTTGCCATAAGACGCTTCGTTTTTAAGAAAATTAAATTTTAAAATTTATCAAATACGTATGTATCAGGCCCATTCTTAAATAAAAATATTCAAACTCTATTTTTTTTTAAATCAAGACCTTAAATGGCTTAAATAGACAAATTGTATCACGCGTGAATTTTAATCTATACTCTTTATTTATTTTCACATGTAGAATAACCTCTCACTGATTATCTACTCATCGGTAATTAGCCAAATTTATATATGCTAAATAATTTTTCAAATTCGATTTTATCAAAAAACAGCAAACATCGTATGAAAAGATTGCATTTTATAATTTCAATTAACTTTTTCATGTAGAATCACTCCCTTACTCATTACTCATTACTCGCCATGGTTATTGGAACGTTGCATTTTTAAATCGCTAAAGCTTCATTTTTTCTTAAAAAAATGTTTTATCTAATTATATATTATTTGAATTTATTAATTGATATAAAAGTAATTATACAATTTATAGACTTTTTCTAGTTATTTGACTTCAGTCTTTTTCATAAACTTGTAAAGTATGGTATAATAAGAGGGTGATTCTGTGTGAAAAATAAATTGAAAATATGCAATAAAATGTTTTCACACTGTGCTTTTTTTTTTTTTTTTGAGAAAATCGAATTTAAAAATTTGTTTCTATACGTATATGAATTTTGCTAATACCGACTAGGTACAAACTGATATAAGTAAACAATTAACAAGAGATTCTTTTATATGTAAAAATAAATAAAAAATGTAGAATAACATTTTTTCGTTTATGTCCTCATTTTGAAGAAAACAGTGTTTGAACATGTTTAGCTAAGAACTGTTTCAGTATACCTATATCTGATAACATTTTAAATTTAATTTTCTCAAAAACAATGAATTTCTTATGAAAAAATTTTGTTCTATATCTTCAATTAATTTTCCCTGTTTTCGTATTATAAAGATATCCTGTCGATCATTCTCCTAATTTCTAGTTCTAGTCCCAATTATATAAACAAATTTTATTCGATATTTCCAATTTATGTTTTTAAGTATAATTACTCCCTTGGTATTTGTACCATGACTATTGGGACAGATTGTATAATAAATTCTCAATATCAGTAAGTTTAAAAACTCGAAAAATAAATTTTAATTGATATTTGTTTCTATGATTCGAAATCAGAGTTAGCAATTGGCAATTAGAAGTTCGATAGTATGAAAAGCGAGATTGCTACGCGTAGAGGTAACCAATCTATCTACAATTCGTTATCAATGACAGTATCATGGTAGTGTAGGGTCCGATGTTTTTCATATAGCAATTGACATATACTTGCACTAGGCAAGTAGTTAGTAAGGACGAACAACAATACACAATGGCGAGAATAATTTTACTGTGGTTACTGTTCGTTGTATGTCTAATTCACCATTCATCGACTTTTTATTTACCGGGTCTAGCACCGGTAAATTATTGCAAGGCCGGAGAAACCTCTGAAACGTGTAAAGTGCGTATAAAGATTATTTTTTACTATTTTAAGAATTGGTTATGATCATGTATATTTAGTTTATCACTTTTTTTCTCCTTTTTCTCTAACATACGTCCTTCATATTCGTCAATTATAATAATCATTACATTTTGATCGTACAGTCTAATGTAATTTTTATTTTTCGTATTATTTTAATTAAGAAGTAATTTTTAATAATTGTAAATATGTTTCGATGTGGCCTTTCGTGACATATGACTCATAATAGCGAAATTGAGGCACGAAAGGTTTTGAAAAAATATTTAATTGCTTATACAATCTGACTAGAATGTTCGTAAATCGACCTTACATGAACATGTAGGTACTTTACATTTTGTACGATTTATGACGAAACGTCAGCTGTTCAAATATGTTGTGTTTGAAAGCATAATAATTATATATGTATCTTTTAAATTTAAGTACTTCTAAATTTTCGAATTTGTATTTATTAACTTCATTATAAATGTCATAATTATAAAAAATTCATAAAAATTTAATCAAAAGCTCCCACATTTAAAAGTAATAAAAAATAATAATCATAAATTATTTATAATTACAATGTAATAATAATTATATATTACGTAAGTGTAATAATTGATGTATTACATAAATATAATGTATGTAATCTATAATTTATTGTGTTTTATTAGATAATGTTTATTTCTTTCAGTCCGAGATTAAACTGTATGTAAATCGTCTAAACACTGAGAAATATGTAATACCATATGAATATCATCAGTAAGTTTTCATAAGAAACACATATATAATTGATAACATCTTTTAATCTCGTAGAAGTTTGAATTGTTATACCAAGAATTCTTTTTTTAGCTTTGATTTTTGTCCTTCCGATGAAACTCAGAGTCCTGTTGAAAACTTAGGACAAGTTGTTTTTGGAGAACGTATAAGGCCTTCTCCTTACAAGGTATGATAAAAAAGAAACCTTCGAATCATTCGTTATATTCAATTATATTTATTTTTGTATATCTTATGCATTTAACACATTCAATGTGGAAAATAAATGTTGTGTCCACTGACGCGAATGTCAGTGGGATAGCAGGAATTGAAATTTACGAGCCTATTCAAGAAACTGAGTTCATCGGGATTTTGAGTAAGACTTACATTTCAAAAAATTTCTAAGATTGATTTTATACTTTTTGCCCTTAAGTACATATCACTGCATTTTTATCACCTTGTCAAAATAAAGTTATCTTGTGTAATCGAACATTCGCGAAGTTTCACATGGTTTACCGGGGTTCAATTTCAATACTCGAAATCGTTCTTATCTGTTTTAAGTTTTGAAACTACTCGAACAATTAATTTTCATGGGTGTTTGAGATCATAACGTTCGTTGTATTTTAATTTATCTCAAAGGACACAACATGAGAATTCCTACCTGTTATACTGCTTATAATTAATATTTTCGGATTATGTCGATATGTGGATAACATCAACATTTAGCGAATACTTAATTGATTAATGTGGACCTATATTTTATATCATAAAATCTTCATTCTATCATATCTTCATCTATCTAAGCTTGTACACATTATTTAAAATTTTTTTTAAACTGTGTATACAGCTTGTATGCACATAATCTGTCCACAAAATATTATGTCATGCTATAGGGAATTGTTGAATTCATCTTAAGATCAGCTATAACATTGTAAAGTTAAAAATAGAGTGTCGTATTAAAAATTCAATATGACCTTGATTCTTTATTGTAAAAAGAACTGTTTGGAAATTTTTTAAGTTACAATTTATAGCAAATTGAAAAGTAATTAACTCTCATCGGAAACATTTTTTTGTCAGACTATTGGAAATCCCTGAAAAATTATGACAATGGTTATTTTCTATCTTCCATTTTTCTTTGGAACAGTGATTTAATATATTGTTCATTTGCTAGAATAGTGACATAATTCAAAAGTAACAACTTTAGAGAAAAACAAGTTTAAATGTTTTCTACATACGAAAACTGTTCTTTCTGCATCTATGAGTCAAATACAATTTGTATGTAGTAACATCAATGCAAATGAGTAACATAAAAATGTTACAAAAATTTTATGATATAAAAAGTTGGCTCCCTAGCTTATGTATAATATACATATGTATAATAAAAGATATAAATTATGTAAATTTTCAGCTAGAGTTCATGAAAAATGTTAATTGTGACGTTGTGTGTAAAAGATCATATCAAGGTGGAAATAAAGATTCAGAAAAGAAATTGGAATTTTTGAGGAAAGGAATGGCATTTAAATATCAGCATCATTGGATAGTTGGTAATATCTTAGTGATAAAACAAGTTGAATCTGGAAAACCTTTATTATTGTTCATATCACCATGTTAATAAGTTCCTTCTCTTTTTTTCTTTTTTTTTCTTATAGATAATATGCCTGTTACGTGGTGTTATCAGTTAGAGGATGAAAGACAATATTGTAGTACTGGATTTCCTATGGGATGCTTCTTGCGAGATTCAAGATCTCAACAGGACTGTACTGTTAATGTAAATTTAAAATATTATTATTTCTGAATCAAAAACCGAAAGTTCATTAATAGTAGATTGAAAAATTCCTTAAACTTACAGAAAATACGCGCTAAGTGAAATTAATCAATTTGTTCTTTATTAGGATGCATATAACAAAAGAGAAAACAGTTATTACCTTTATAATCATGTAGACCTTACGATCACGTATCATAGCGGTGTTAAAGAAGAATGGGGATCTGCATTTAAGGAAAATGGAGGACGTATAATATGTAAGGACTGAAATTTCATTTGTATGCTGTTAAACTTGCAATGCTAATTTTTAACGAAATTTATGTTTATTTTCTTTAATAGCTGTTAAAGTGGTTCCTCGTAGTATTAAACATGGTACTGTTGTTAACTGTGAGCACAAAGAAGCATTAGATATACCACACAGTCCACTTTCTGTTGGGAAAAACTTAGATATTACTTACACATACTCTGTGACGTATATTGTAAGCATTTACAATAACAAATTAAGCGCAATCTATACGTTGATAGTATAGTTTTTAAACAAAAAATACGATTATATTTTTTATTTTAGGAAAACAGTACAATCAAATGGTCATCTAGATGGGATTATATCTTAGAATCTATGCCACATACAAATATCCAGTGGTTTAGTATTCTTAATTCATTAATAATTGTTTTGTTCCTTTCTGGAATGGTGGCCATGATATTGCTCCGAACATTACACAAAGATATTGCGAGATACAATCAGGTACACTAATGAAATGCTATTTGTTAACTTCTGTTTCATTTTACTTGAATTAGAAAGTTTCATTCTGTTTTAATCGATAAATTTAATATGTATTTCATTTTTATTTATTTACATATTATTCAAATCATCTCATTCTCTTTGAAGTTACTAATATGACAGTGTTATAATATTTCATTAATTAACATTAATTAATTAACAAGAACGTATGACACGATGTTTGGTTTTGTTTTATATCATAAAGCTGTGATGTTCCCTTGTCTGTGTTTCAATAACGCAGGCTTCCTTCCAGATAGAATCAGGAGAAGACGCACATGAAGAATTTGGCTGGAAATTAGTTCATGGTGATGTATTTCGACCTCCTCGCAAAGGAATGTTATTATCAGTTTTACTCGGGTCTGGTGTTCAAGTGTTTTATATGACACTTGTAACACTTGGTAAGTTTCTAAATCTACATGCATAAGTGTATTTACTTGATGTATAAACAAAAAAAATATAAAGTTTCATTTTGCATTCCACAGCATTTGCGTGTTTAGGATTTTTATCTCCAGCAAACAGAGGAGCTTTAATGACTTGTGCCATGGTTTTATATGTTTGCCTCGGAGCTACTGCTGGTTACGTATCTGCTAGAATATATAAAAGCTTCGGTGGTGAAAAATGGAAATCGAACGTTGTACTTACATCTATGTTGAGTCCTGGGTAATAAGATTTATTTAATAAATATATATGCACATGTGTGTGATAAATACAACTAGTCTATAAAGCTATACAATCTGAAAATCAAAGTTAATAACAGTTCATCCTTTGGCTATGGTCTTTTTAATAATTTATGTAAATACATATTTACTTTATATGTAAAATATCGTGAGTATGAAGACGAATTTTATAAAAATGTATTTTTATTTACAGAATTGTATTCAGTTTATTCTTTATAATGAATTTAATTTTTTGGGCAAATGAAAGTTCAGCTGCAGTACCATTCAGCACCCTTATTGCTCTTCTAGCACTTTGGTTTGGAGTATCTCTTCCATTAACATTTATTGGTGCTTATTTCGGATTCCGGAAAAGGGTAAAGACTTCTTTTACCAACAAAAATAGTGTAGAATGTTCTTTTATATATATAGAAGCAGTAGCGTTGTTCTGTAGAAATTCTATTGACAAAACATAAGATTTCAAAGAAGAAATTCATTAGTAACGAATTTTATTTTAGTCTTTGGAGCATCCTGTTAGAACCAATCAGATTCCTAGACAAATACCAGAACAAAGTTTTTATACTCAACCAATACCTGGTGTAATAATGGGTGGAGTTCTACCTTTCGGATGTATATTTATACAATTATTCTTTATACTTAATTCTTTATGGTAAATATCACATTTTAAAAACCTAGTAGCTTTAATAACATAGATAATATAAGTTATAAGCATCATTAATTCCACTGATCAGCTTTATTTATTCTAATTACTTCCACTTACTACTAAGTCTAATATTGTATTTATAAATAGGAAAGTTTTTATTTTTTAATATACAAAATATTTAAACTTTAATTAATCTGTTTCAGGTCAAGTCAGGTGTATTACATGTTTGGATTTCTCTTTTTGGTATTTGTTATACTCGTAATTACATGTTCAGAAACGACGATTTTACTTTGCTATTTCCATCTTTGTGCGGAAGTAAATGAATGGCCTTTTATTAATAAAATAAATAAAACATTCCTCAAGATACATATATTCGAATTATCTTTTTTGTTTTAGGATTATCATTGGTGGTGGCGTAGTTTCCTAACATCTGGATTTACCGCGTTCTATTTATTAATCTATTGCATACATTTTTTCATGACTAAGTTGGAAATAGAAGATGCTACATCTACGTTCCTTTACTTTGGTTATACTTGTATTATGGTTTACTTATTCTTCGTTTTAACAGGTAAAGTATTTATTTCTTCTACAGTAATAAAATGTTAATATTTTTAAATAAAAAATTATTGCATATTTTATGTATTAAATAGGATCAATTGGCTTCTTTGCCTGTTTCTGGTTCGTGCGAAAGATCTACAGTGTCGTAAAAGTCGACTAATGTATCAAATGATACTTATCGAAATAAACTGAATGTGGTACGAATAAAATAGTCATAGAAATGAATGATAATTGATATCAGTTTCGAAAAAGACGGTGTTAACGTACAAGCATCAAGTCCTTTTTATGCGCAAGTGTTAGCATCAACTCCTTTTTATGTGCAAGTGTTCTAATTTCAATTTATTTATTGTCTCAATTATAGATATTTCATGCAATTAAATATTTCAGATATTACTTATTATTTATGTTATTAATAATAAATAAAGTATAACAATAATATTACAAATTAGTACAAAAAATACTGTTTGATAATGATAATAGTCATAAGAAGCGTTTGTTTTATTTTGCAAGATTTCCAAAGAAGTATATTTGCCAAAATTGTTTTTATACATTTTCTTGCTTCTTGAAACATGCGCATAAAAAGGGTTACAAATCAGGTCATTAATTTAACCTGCTACCTGAAAACCAGGAGACAAAATGTTCGAAATTTATCAGCATAACATTGATGTGTTTATTGTTAACTACAGTAAAGACTCTATAATTGTTTGTAAAGGATTGCACTTTAACTCTATGTTTTATTCAAGATTTAATTGCATTTAAGATACATATCTATTATATTCAACATCGCCTTCGTGAGACGATACCAAAGCAACGACAAATCTTATTTTAATTTCTATTTACTACTCGCTATCTCAGAATGAACCGTTATAGAGTCTTTAGCGTACTTGTCAGTATGCATTCTTTTGATAACGAGATAAGTGTATCAAAGCTATAAAGATACGTGTATACATTTTACAAATGAATTGTGCAATCCAGATGTAATGTATAATTATTAGATACATTTGTTTACAATAATAAGCTGATAAACTAAAGATATTAATCAACAATGTAAATAAGAAAAGACTTTTGTCTTGTAATCGTCAAGTAGTCTCTCGAATTCTCTGGACTATAAATTTGAATTGTAATGTGTACACACATTTTTTATCATGTTTGTAAGATCGAGTCCTTTGCATTCTGTATTACACAGCTTAACTCTTTAAGTTGAATATATTATAAAATTTATAAATGGTTGCGTAAAAGTAATTTAATCTTTTTGCGATATAAGCAAAGGAAGAAATATGTATGTATATTAAGTTAATTTACTTGTAATACATACACACGTATAAATACGACCACAAAGGATGAATTTCGTTAAAAGTTTAAGTGTATTGTGAAATACAAAATTTTAGGCAAAATATTATTTATAGGCCCTAAAAAAGATATTCTTTTCAGGCGTTAGAAACTGTCATATAATCGATTCAGGTGCTCGAAATAATTTCAAATTTCAAAGAACAATTATAGAAAGCCAAATTTAGTGAAAATATCGATTCTAGCCGGATTCATATAACTATTCTATCAAACATTTTGATTATAGTTCTTTATTATAATGTTGTTCCGGTTTAAATAATTCAAATATTATATAAAAAAGGAACAAAATATATATAAAAAGAAAGTTTCCTTCTTTTGATTCTTGGAAAGCTGATTCAGAAGAGACATTTATGATAATAAATACTTTTAAAATTATAAATAACTACATATTAAATTTCCATCCACAATTTTATAAAAAAATTTAGAAAGAGATCTAAAAATTAATTTCAAATCATAATCAAGACAAATATAATGTTAGTTTCTCATAATTGTTTCAATTTCTGATTTTTTCACATGATAATTTAAAAAGAATAAGGATATTTAAGAATATACATTATTGCATAACTACGTTCTTTTCCTTAATGTATAAAAAAATATTTTTGGACGCAACACGTCATTAAAATTAGTTTAATTGGAGGAAAGATATACAGTGTATAAATTAGTAGTTAAGTTACACACCAAACTTGAAATTCCAGTTTTCTTTTATTCTTTCTATTCATAGTATTTGTGATTGTGAAATATTTTAATTAATAGCTGACATGCACATTCTGTAATTCACGATTTTTGTAAATTGAAGCAATTACAACGTTAGCGTTAACGATTTTAATATAAATAAAGATCGAATAAGTTTACGTAAACATTTGTTTTTCCTGTTGCAAACATTTCAAACATTTATCGCCATGTTCGAGTTATTTTTTATTAATAATATTGTTTTTCCTCGTTGGTTTCCTTTTCAATTACATTTTTTGTTCGAATCAGACAAAAAATATATATTATAACGATGAAATAAATATAACGAACAATTCATTTTTCGTTCTAAAATGTATGTATTTTTTTTCTTTCGCTTCTTCTTCGTAAATCTTTCGATCTTATTTCAAGGGTGAATAACAAATCTTCTAAATATGGTATGACATTGTACAAAGTAAGCGGTAGATATACTTTTCGTATATAACCTACAATGTTTTACATTTATTCATAATTTTACATGTCATATCACGGCGTATTGAATTATGCTTTATATACAAACGTGTTTCTGGCTGTGCAAATTCATTGCGCGAAAACGAGAAACACCAAAACTTTACATTTTACTACCACTATCTATGTGGCAGTACATGTCAAAATTCAAGGAAGTCAGGCTATTCTACCGACAGAGACGAAAAGAGAGATAGATTCAGGGGAGAGAAAAACACTCCCATTGACGCTTTAGGACGACTTCATATTAATGAATCACAGTCTCTCAGCATCCTTATTTTGGACTTTTTTGTTCGCTGCTGCTTTCAGCATCTCGCCCCAGCATTAATTTTTTTTTGTTTCGTTTCGTTTTTTATTTTCTCGTAAGAAAACAAATAGCGTTTTTCAACGATCACGAATGCTAAATTCGTTCCGAGCGTTTTTTCTCTATGTAGATAGTTTTTTCGTTTGATTATCCTTCGATTCCCCAGGGCACGTTTTGCGATATCGCACTACGACGTATCGTAGAACGTGATGTATCACTCCTAGACGATGCAAACACTACCGTTCGTTCTACAGTTACAGCGCTCTGTTGAATAGTTAATGTCGACCTGTAAGAAGTATGGTTTAATGCTGAAATTTCGGGGAGAATGGATCGGAGATCGGGACGTTTCTTGATCATGCAACAAATTTGTACAGTTTCTGACCAATGAATGAAAATTAACGATTGAACAAATTGAAATCAAACAGAGAAATAAATACGCGAGATTGGTATCAGAACAAGAGAAAAGGAATAATACAAATTACGTTCTCACGTGAAACAGAAGTTTTCTAAATTTAAAAAAAAAAAGAAAAAAGTGTGGAAGAACAAAAAACACAAACTCTAACATGACATTGTTAAATCATTAATCATAAAAACGGGCTGCTAATTGTGGAACAATTGATAAAGGAAAATTTTTAAAAAGCATCTTCGGCAAGTCTCTCTCTAATGTAAAAAGGAAAAATTCGTTCGTCTTTTCGTGATCTATAACATCTTTCTTAAAAATATAACTGATCAAAATTGGAACTTTTGCATCAGAGAGGGAAAGGTACGTTTATAGAAAGTGGTCGATCAGAGAACTATTTTCTTGGGCTGCGACGGCGACGACCGTCCCTGTTGTTTCTTTCAGCGCGTCTCATCTCTTCTAATCTGCGTGCATGTTCTGCCATATGTTGCCTTCTCATTTCTTCTTTTACGACTATCTGTAATTAAAACATATCTATGATTATCCCTATGAGTAGTAATAATTAGATCACACATGCAAATTCATAGTTTTATGAAGAAATGAGGCTAAATCGAGGTTAGATACTAGAATGAGAACTTCATTCCGTATATTTTAAATATTGTATTAAATTATTTATATAAATGAATACAATTTAAAAAATCATCATTTGTTTTTCTACTTCATAAGTATCATATTTATAAATGTAGTATTTAGTTTTGTCATAAAATATAAGTACTTAGATTGTACTTTATCTATAATGTACCTGTTCATTTGTGAGTGGTAACCAGTATATGCATGGCGTTGCTTTCGTTTTTCTAAAGAGATCATCTAAAAGCTTAGCCGGTGGTGGCTCATCCTCTTTCTTTTTAAATTTACGAGCTGGAGCTGGAAGATGTGCTTCCACTGCTGGACTCCGACTCCTCTGTCGTCTTTTTTTATCATGTTCTTTCTTTTCACGTTCTTTTTCTTTTATATGCTGTTGTCCATCTTCTTTACCAAGATCCCATTCTCGAACTACCATCACCTATTGTTTACAAAACTCTTCTTTAGTTATTGCATAAGTGCAATCTTTTATTTAATAAATCATAATCTATTCATTTTTATTTAGCCCTTAAACGCTATTCTGGTGTTCTGAACTATCTCAGATATTATAAACATTGTCATAATTCTGCTCTAAAACAATATATAATTAAGATTTCACTAATCTTCAATTAGGTTAATAATTATAAGTTATAAGTTGAAATTTCAATTTTCATTCAAATACATCAGGATCCCATAAGAGAAATTAATATATGTATTTCTATTTCACCATAGCAATTGAGCAATCAAATATAATTTATTTTTAAATATATGTTAGAATATATTTAAAGAGATAGTATTTCCAAAAGTTAATGAAAAGAAACTTTCATAAAATCAGTGATAATGATTTTGATCAATTCTTTGGATTGATAATTACATTTCAATATAAAATTCAAGTAGACAATTATATTATCAAATTCAAAATATTTGTTTATACTTTTTACTTTTTAATCTAAATTTTATTTTATAAAAGAAAGTGAACATAGTTACAAATAATAATAAATTTTATAATACACATTCTTTATCATTATTTATCACATTTTATACTTTTCCTTAAAGCTCTTTCTGTGTACGAATTGTAAAATATGATAAAATTGATATACCTTTGTATTCGTTCTTTCTTCGCGATTCCAATCCTGCTGCCATGAATCAGACGGTACGAGAGGTTCAGTTTTTCTTGGGATGGACTGATCCTTTGACAATTCGCGTGCTAATTCCATGTCATCTTTGGTTGCATATTCAACATGAAGCCTCTTTGGGTTTGAAACTGGCCAGGATATACCATGTAACGCTTGCCTCGTCTCAAATGCCTGGTCTTCGTTAGCATACTAAAACAATTCAATTAATACTATCATCTATGACACTGTGTTTACAATAAATTCAAAAGTTATCAATATTGAAATATAAAAAGAACAATAAAAAGAAAAGAAGAAAATAGAAAGAACATAAGAAGAAGATACCTTAACATAATGTAAATAATATAAATAAATAAATTTAATAATATTGCGATATGAAATAACAAATCAATGCAATAAAATATATACAAAAGCCTTTATTAAAGATTATTGTCATTATAAACTCTATATGTTTATATGACAGCATTTTAATATTGATAAAAGAAAATGAATCTCCAAATATCAAATAATAAACGTTTTTATATTAATATATTAATAATTTTTCGTTTGTCTTTTTCTATTATATTCGTTACTTATATAAAAATATTTAAAAGATAACAGATATTACACGATATAAAAAACAATCTTTACATTACTAATCATTTTTAATTTAATATTATTTATTTTTTACTACCTTAGTATAATATGTAGAATATATCTTCTAGTAATTCAAAATAATATTACAGTATTGCACCCGTCCGTCAATTTACGTAGAAAATATATTCTTCTATAATCTTTATTAAATTTACTGTGTTGTCAACAAAGGAAAAGAATGAGTGCTTATCTAGAGATTTTCAAAACTCGGATGCCAAAGGATCGAAACATTAATAATGAAACTGAAGCAGAAAATAACTCAAGAGATGAAGATAATAACTTTAAGTTAATTAAAAAGAAAAAGTTGTTTATTTTAAAGTATGATATCAGCAGCTACAGCGAATAATATTTATTTTGTTTTATATAGAATTTTATAACTTCCCTTTTTCCATCTATGTGGAATAAATATTTTTATAACTTATATTGACTTTTCTCTATAGTATTCTTTTCACATTGGCAGCCTTCATTTACGAGATCTTTATGATTAAATTAATTACGCATGATTTACGTAAAAAAGACGTACATGGAACAAACACTTTGCATAAATCAGAGGACTGATACATATCAAAATTAAATGAGCATTTTTAAAAATTATTTTGACATACCTCTACAAAACACTTGGATTTAATTCGATCCATCCAAAATCCATTTTCGACAATTGTGCCAGTACGCGACAGAAGTTCTTTAATTTGATTCAAAGTAAACGGACGAACCAAGTTTTTGATCAGAAGGATATTTGTGGGCTTCGTAGCAGGTGGACTTGGAGATTTGACATGTGGCACTTCTTTAACAATCGATATCTTACGCCTTGCTGCTACAAACCACAATTTAACTAATAAATACATAAAATATTTCATATTCGTCACATTCTACTCAAAAAAAAGGAAAAAAAAGCAAAAAAGATTGATCGTTCACAAACATATCCTTACAATTATACCTCCAATTACAAATATAGCTCTTAATTACAGACCTATTGTTTCTCAGAGAAGTAAACTTCTATTTCATTAGTACAACAAATTTTAAAATCTCTATCCAAATATCTTCAAACAAAAAAAATTTTAACAAACAAATATATATATATCAGATTAATTTTTATAATAGTGATAGTTAAGAATCAAGAATATTTTTTAATATATTCCTTACTGCATTTAAATCAATATATTAAATATTTTTTTAAATAGTTATTTTAAATCTCATACATTTAAATGGTGTGATTTTAGGAAATATTCACTTATTTTTTTTTATTTTGATATAAATGATACCATGTTTATAGAAATTAAAATAACTCACATAAGACCCTTTGAAAGTGTTCACATACCTATATGATTATCTATCTTTGGGTCTCCCTTTTTTGTTGCACCATTCTTTTGCATGATATTTTCGTCACCAGACTTATTATCATTTATTCCTTCATTAGAATTGTGCCACTTTTCGCTAACTCGATAACGATCTCTGTCTTCATCGTCATCTTTTGAAAGACGAACCTCATTTATCGACAATGGTCTTGCTCCTGGCACCAACGCCTATTACACAAATACAAATGTATATAAGTACACACAAATTTAGAAAACTTTACAAGTATAATGTATGACATTAATATTAATATTTATACTATGATATTAATATTAGATATGCAAATATTTACATTTAATTGTATTCTTTTTATTTACTTTTAAGATCATAAAACATTATAGATATTTCTTTCTAAAATTTACAAAATGTCAGACGTTAAAAATAGAAATATTACTTTAAGTGAATCCGTAGAAATTGAAAACGAAGGTGCGGTGTCAGTAGATAATGCAGTACCCCATCGACGCTTTCTCGGAACACATTTGGAATCTGGTTCGGTGTTGTCGTGATTTTCCTATAAAAAACATATAATTGTGATATTTAATGATCTTATATAATAACTATTATAATACCATAAATATTTGATATATACTGGTTATGACTAAGCTACATTACAATTATTTGATAAATGATTCATTTATTTAGAAAGAAAGTATAACAATGAACCTTATTTGGAGCACTTGCTTCATTATTTGCATTTGCATCAGTATCTTCTTTTTTAACATCATTCTTTTCTGTTAACATTCTCGAAGAACTGAAACAAAATTTATAAAACGATATAGCAAGATATTAATGATAAGAATTTGGAAGACTCGCTAATTTATACTTACAATGATCTTTTTAAATTTACTTTCACGGGTTTGTAAGTCACCAACTGAGTTGTTACTGATGCAGTATATTCTGATTTATCAACTAGATTGTCTAACTTTTGTTTATTTGCTTCACAATGTTCTATTTCCATTTCCATGTTATTTAATAAAAAATTATTCCTTGCTTTTGGTGACTCAGTATGATCTTTCTGTTCGTGGGAATCCTCTGTACTTATTTTCTCTTCTTGCATACATACATCAATTTCAAGATCTCTTTTAATAGAAGGTTCATCCTCAGAATCTGGTGTATCAGAATTAGATGAATCTCGATATTTAGTTCGATGTTTTCTGCGACTGGCACTTTGTATCCTGCCACCAGTTCTATTACTTTTAGTATGAATTTCATCATTTGATTCGGATGATGAATTTAGCTCACGAACTTTTTCCTTTTTATCTTCTTCCTCGTCACTGCTTGAATCTCTTTGAGTGTTTTCAACACTAGTTTCTTTATTAAATGCTTCCACTGTCTTTTCACTAGTATCTTCCACAGATTTTTCTTCCTTGGGCATAATGTTTGTCTCCTCGGATGAATGATTACCATTTGAACTAGGAGCCAATATAGTTGTACTAGTCGACTTAATGGGTTTACTATCAGCGTTTTCGTTGGAGTAATTTGCCTCATTTGATTCACCTTGCTGATCTATGTTTGGTTTATCGTCAGACAAGTTGGCTGAAGTGGTTTCAGGCAGGATCTCCTTGCTATCACTTACCTCTTCGTTGGAGTCCTGACCTGGGTATGAAGAGGAGGGATCGTTCGGCTGTTCAGTGCTACTGGGTACTCTTGTAGAAGAAACCAGTTGCTTGTCTGCCGAGTCAACCTCCTCTGCAACTCCCTCACCACTTTCCTGCCACTTGTTCGATTTTTTCCTATTTAAAGAAGTATCAGATAACCCTTCTGTTGTATTATGCTGTCTAGATAATTTTAATCTCTGTATCTCGCCAGGTGATGCATCGGATCTTGACACTTTCCAGATTGATCCAGAATTGTTGTCTTCTTCATCTTCTTGCGATCTGGTCTTAACATCTGCCTCAATAGACAAAACTTTTTCATTTTGTTCTTCTAATTGTTCCACTTCCTTTTTCTGTATATGTGCTGACTTCTTTTCCGTGATTTTATTGCTCAAACTTTTTGTTGTTTCCTCAACATTCTCTTGCTCTAAGGATGTTGAAGATGCTTGTTTCGCACATTTTCGAGTTGATTTTCGTGTTACTCGTTCAACCTCTTTCTCTGGAGACCCTGCTTTTGCTTTGTTTCTTTCACTTTTGCGTCTCATATCTAAAATATGAAAAACAAAATTTTTAAAAGCTCTAGTTTAGAATTGTATGTTACAGATGTGTATCTATAATTGACATATCAGTACAGTAATGTTTAATGTTAAAATATATTTATTACAAATAAAATGTTATTTATGTTGAGAATGCTCATCTAGAATTTTAGAAACAACATAAAAATTTAATAGAACAATGATAAAATAGTAAAAATTTTTGACACACACAATATGAATTTCTATATTATTAATAAATAAATATTTCTAACTCATAAAAAATATATTTTAAATTATTTTCTAAAACCTATTATGTATTCAGAATTTATTCATAATACGCTTTTTTCATTTTCCAATGTCAATATACTTTTCAATTTATAAACAATAATTAAATGTATTCTAGATATTGTGTATGACATGTTTATGTTAATATTACATAGTCGTCTCTGAAAGTAAGTCAATGCTCTTACATTTATACTTTTAGCAGCAACATTAACTTACTTTCCAAGGCAACTATATAATCAAATGTAGTAAATTTATTATATCTACCCTATATTTTGAACATATAAAGACTTTTCTAAAGTACTTTAATATATAAAAAATTTTGACATACATTGGCATTCAATGAAAATGTTTGTTTCATACTAAGATCGCATCTGGATATTCTATTCATGTATTAAAAGTAAATTAATTATATCTTTTAGTAATCGATGTTTGTTTCACCATTGAATAATTCTTTTTTCAGATATATTTCTACTATCTGATAATTATATTTTTACTTCGATATTTACATACGTAATGTAAAAATATAAAATAAAAACAATATATATTAAAACACTAAAACTTCAAATAATAAAACGGATAAAGCATAAAATAACAATCTACTTCCAGTAAGATTATATAAAATAAAAACTATAATATTCAATAATATTTTTATTTCACAACTACTTGTTTTCTAACGTAACCAAGTTTATTAATATTCACAGAAAAGTAATTTTAGAGAGAAACATGCACAATATCTGAAATTAAGAAAACCAAAATGTTAAAACAAAGCATTAAATCATATAGTATATAACAACCGAATGATTAATCAAAGAATTTTATTAATGTTTGAATAAACTATTGGTACATGATGACAAATACTTAAAACCACGCAGTCAGAAGAGGTTAATGTTCATAATAAATAACCACTAGCCCTATGTATTACGTAAACAAAAAGAATTGACTCAGATAACAGCTTTCGATAAATATTTATTCAAAACTATTGGAAGAGCATCAAAATCTAATTTGTGGTTACCCGAGAAACGCGCGGATGTTGCACAATCTGAAGATTCAGAGAAATCACTTACTCTATAAATGTATTTCGTTCGCTGGCTAGAAGTTTACCAAGTATGTATCGTTTTTTCAGAATTTTATTGACACATAAATACCGTACTACAATTAAAACGACGTTTCCAATGACGCCTCTAACAATCGGTCGTACCACCTTACTCCATTGAACACGAACGTTTCACATCGTAACAGATAGACCTGTGAAACCGGAACGCCGGCACATTCGGTATATTCGGTTAAAAACTTTATCGCCACGTAAGTTGACTAGGATATCGTTCGTAAATCCGCTTTCTCCAGTGCAGCGTTTACGTTATGTGAAAATAGGATTTAAGCAAATTGTAGTGTGCAGTAATTTACATTTAGTTTCCTATCTAGCAATTATTATAGTTACGAATATATATAGGAAGAATGGCGAAAGTCAAAATTTTATAGGTATTCAGAGTATTTGATTTCTTGTCTATATCTTTCAAATAAGTTTTGTAAAGACTACAATAAATAACAATAAACATATACTATATTCGATTGAGACAGATAGAGGTAAATACGAATATTCTAGATACGATTCAAAATTCTTTATACATACATACGTATGTATGAGCATTGACTAAATATAGATTAGACCTTGCATACAATGCAAGAAGCGTCCACCAGCCGAGGGTTACGTAGACCTATTAATCGGCCTTGAAATAGGCTTGGCTACATTACTCCTTATCTCATTCATATCACATTTCTCCAACCTACGATCCGTTCTAGATTTTTTGGTTTGGTTATTCTTATTGCTAATTAATACTATTTAATACTGCTTACTCTTACTTCACTGTATTTAGGGATCGTTTCATTTCCTTTGGTTTTTATCCTTGTTGTAGGGATTTCTCTATTGCATTATATTGCACTTTGTTACATTCCAACGTGTAGTCCTTCCTGACTCGAGTTTTATATATCTGTTATCTACTTGTTTTCTCAGTCTTTCTATTTCTCTTATTCATTTTATTCCCTTAACATCTCCTGAGCTGTATAATATACTTCCTAATCTAATCTCTTTCCAAATTTCCCTATCGATTACCCTACAGCTATATAATAAATGTTCCAAACACCCTTCTGTTCCTTCACATGATTTCCTATCTATATTTCTTTTTCATCTTCTTACTGCGAGACTTTATAGCAATGAATCTATGAGTAATACACAGATTAAAGAGCTATTTAGACTTCAGTGGAAAATTAGAAAGTGATAGAGTACTTGGATAGAATTTTAGAATACTCTAGAATGTGGTACGTATGCGAATTGCAATTAATAAAAACTGTCGTTTGTATTGTATGTGCGAGCGATAGAATACTTTGGGATTCCAAAAACTATTATTTTTGAAAATTTTAATCCAAGATCTGGGGATAGATCGCATCCACTGCAAAATTCATTATCGAGTGAAGATTGATCAAGACAACTTAGAATCGATCAGACTAGGTTGAACAAGGAGTATTACTTAGTAGTTAGTTTCTAAAGTAGTGCACGAATATTCGAACTGCCCGAAAGTCAAACCGAGCCGAGATTAAATCGGTTGCCGATTCGATTTGAATAGATACCTGAAAGAACCGAACAGCTCGAAAAAATCGAGTAGCGTGAATCGTTTGCAGCAGCCTCAAACAATTGAGTAGTTTGTGGCTCGAAAGATCCAAGGAACTAGAGTTAAATTTAAACTATGTTACTTTGAGGGATGAAAGCAGTGTTCACCGGTCGTATTCCTCCAAAGTGAAACAATATAAATTTTATATGTATTTTTATATGCAAGATGTACTACATCGTAATAATCTCTTAATAAATAAACCAAAAATAGTTTTGAAAATGTATTTGTATAATTCAATAACGAAAATATATAGATTAATTATATTAATACATTAAGAAGCTTGTAACACTTAGTGCCAACTAATTTACTAATTTAATATTTTTGCTGTTAATCAATTAATTTAATTGAACGTTAATGATGCCTGTTTAATTTAACATTAAATAAATACACAAGGCTAAAAGCAACTATATTTCCTGTCAAGAAATATTTTAAAAGGGCGAATATTTATAAGATTTGTTGTATGTATATATGTATATGTATGTATATGTATGTATAAAAGGTATAATAAAAAAATCATACAACTCGATATATCTAACGTATCAATATATAATGCATACTTATTCAATAAATTTACTAAATCTGTACATATAATAAAATTTATGGAACATCTCATATATAGGGTGTCTCAATTTAATTTTTCAATTTTTTGTGTTATTATTTATTATTGATATTTATAATATAATTAATTTCTTGGAAAATTCTTATGGTAATTCATATTATCGTAGATATAGTAGTTTTTTTAAAATAAACTTTATCTCTTACAAAATTTCATAAGGTACCACCAGATAATCATAAAAATCCATATATTCTAGATTAATGAATTCGCCTTAGAATATCTCTTGAAACAAAATAAATCACGCCTGAAGCATAAAAATAGTTTGGAATAACAAACAGTTTAAGAGATAATCACGACAAACGATTAAAACGAGACACCCAGTATATACTGTATTTACTACGGCAATTTGCATAATGCGAAAGACACTAGTTAGTAGTGTAGTGTCTCGGGAACATCTAAATGACAGCTACAAGAATACGTTATAAAAAAGTAGGTTCCCATTTAAAAATTTTATTACGATCTTCATAGGACGTTTCGATGTCATCGCAAGGTCAAATAGGCAAAGGACATACTATGTCTCCCTCGATATCATATAATTTTTACCTGAAACATTGTTTCATATCATTCATATTTTTTGGCATTCGAACGTTATGAGTTCAATAAACCAGACAAATTGTACATACGTATGTATAATGCATATCTATATATTTTTGTATATACTAATTAATGGCAGGCAGTTGACGCTAAATTAGCGTTTATTCTGTAATTTAATGTTGCACAAAGAAAGTAAACATACGAATATATGTACAAGTGGAATTATCAAATATTAATCCCTTCTTTTTTTATTGGATTATTGAAAACAAGAATTTTAGAAATGCAACCAAGATCAATTACTTTAATCGATAATTATAAAGACATTAGCAAAAGCATCACGTGTCTCGTTAAAAACTGCATAATTCTAACTTTAATATAGTTATACTGTATTGTCTGCGAAATATAACGAGAAATGTAAAACGTTACTTTCCGAATGCCTGGCGTGTCAAATTCAAATCGAGGTAAAGATATATGTATTGTGTTTGTAGTAAAAGTACCAAAACATTGGCGAATAGATTCATGAGGTGTACACATGATAAAACCATGTTTTGTGTAAGCTTATTATTTAAAATTAAACGTAAAATTCCAAAAACAACATTTACGATAGAATATATTTTAATGCAGTGAATACACGAAAGTTTGTTCCGACATACGGCAAAAAAATACATATATAAATAATATATAGATATAGCTACATATATTAAATAAATAAATATATTTCCTGTCGAAGGCTGACTATGAAATTATTCGTACGCACTTTGGCGGAGTAAAACAAGAAAATACAATTATTAGTGCCTATCAGTTATCGGAAAATTTCTGACCTCTGGAAATTCTTGTCGATGCAAAAAATAACGAAGGATGATGCCTCGACTTAAAATTAATTGCAATTAAAATTATTGCAGCGAGTAATTTTTGAAAGGATATTTATTTTTCAGTTTCACGCGCGCTGATCTCTCTGTCATTGTTTCTATCTTTGTTAATTCGTAATGAACACTGATATTTTATTATTATACGTTTTCTACTTTATTGATCGATCAATGAGGGCGCGAGAAACGAAAAAATACATTCGTTCCTTTTGGACTCTTATACAAATGTACTCTTCTGTTCTTATTGAAAGTATCTTGTATAAATGAATCTCTACAAAACTCTTTTCTTTCTTTTTCTTTATGTGTAATCAGTTCCACACGCTCGAGATAATGGGATAAAACACATCCCATTTGGCATGTATTTGTATATCTTAAAAATAATAAGTAATAACAGATAATCATAATATTACACTAGAGCTGTCTCTGCACATTTCAATCTATTTCTTATCATTATCGCAATACTTAACAATTCGCATCCATTTTCTTTCTCCATATACTCTCACGTGGCCTATGCTCGATGACTTAATGAAAAACGAATTTTTATGGTAAGCTAATTTCAAGCGCTTCGAAATCAACAATAATAACAATCATTAAAATTTCTAACAATACACTCGAGTATTTTCTTAGTTAAAAACATGTTTACTGAGAGTTAATAAAACAATGAAGAAAGGGAAGCGCTAATCGAATCGCCCCAGAAAACTTAAATATACAATTGCACATAAAATTCATGTCATGCGTGATTTATATAATAAATGAGAATATAATTCGCACACAACAAAAAGTTTCAACGTCTTAAAAAGTAGGAATAGGCCACGTGTCGAATCATTCTCGTAAAAAAAAAAAGAAGAAGAAAAGGAAAAGGTGTAATATACATGAGCTCCTATATAAATATTACATTACTTATTAATATAAACATGGCTCAGTGTATACTCAAGCTGTTTTATAAACCACAGATCGATAATTAGTGGTAGATTTAAACGCAAAGTACATTTAATTTTAATAATGTTAAAACGCTTTTTATAATAAGACTATAATAAAATTTTATGAACTATAATATTTTCGAAGCGAACTTCAGAATGTTACAATAAAAATGATAATATCAAATTCGGCTATAAATACAGATTCAAACTTCGTGTGTAATTTATTTTTTTGTTAAATTTATTTAATATTATTAACATTATTACGCTGTCGCTTATTTGATGCATTTCGCGAAATCTACCATTAAATTATTTCACAATTTATAAAACATTCCGTATGCCATACTGGAGCGATGCCAAATGTAAATACAAATGGCTTCAAATTGTAAATTGTGACGATACAATTTAATATTTAATATTAAACTCGTATGTGTTGTATACACAGACATACTTGTACTGGCAGTGAGCATAGCTCCTCTCGATACTCTGGCATAATGAAGTTTTTAATAATGAGTTTGGTACTTTCTTCCTTACCAGCTCCACTCTCACAGTGAGAACTTTGATCAGTTATATTCCAGTAAGATCTGTTTCATTAAAACTAAGCCTCTTAAGGTAGTCAATACTACTCATTGGGAATTAAATATACATATATAATATTAATTCTTTTTTTTTCTTTTTTTTTATAAGATTGTTGAATCTTGAATTTGACTCAATGCTTTTGTACTTGAAATTAGTGTGCTTCTACAATCATATTTGCGGATCCTGATGATTTAACGAAACAGATAGTTGAACCTTTTGTTACGCTTTCTTCTATCATAATAGATATATAGAAACACAAGTAAAGTGTTTTGTTCTAAATTGAATCTATTTTTTTCACGGACAGCTGCTGTACAGAAACTACTGTATCGACAGAGGCCTTAATATAGTCAATATTGAAGAATTAATACACCAAAGATACTGATAATATAAATACATTGAAATTTCAATAAATTTGTGAAACAGACCAGTAACTGCAAATGGATTACAAAGGAATTTAAAGCAATTCATAATTTGTATACATTTGTTAAGAAATAAAGAAAAGAATAAACTGCAAGATATTAATATACCAATTATTACAGGATTAAATATTGTTACCAATTTGTGACAGCAAACTAGCGCCATCTGGAAGCGCATTTTGGAATTAAAAGTAATCATTTATGAAAGTATGTAAATTGAATTTGTACAGTGCCTTCAATGTATTTCCTGTTCGTTTTCAATGCAATGATAAATCATTAATAAGGATGATTTAAATAGTTTGTTTAAACAAACATTACGAGACTAATGATGACGAAATTGAGCAATAACATATTTTAATATCACTTTTATCGCATCGTATTAATACGTAGTTGGAAATTTGTTTATGCAAAGAAAATTTTTCTTTAGACTGGTATCAGTCTTGTTAGTTTTGGCAAGAAATTTAAATCTTTGATCTTCGCGTAAACGTTGGATATAGAAAACCTTATAATATAGCAAACACGCATAACATTTTAATTTAACCTCCAGAAAAAAGGAATAAATTACTTGGAGGAAGAAAACGATTCATTTTTGGTAACAGTGGCGTAGGTTTCGGAAATAGTCGATACGTTCGATTGTTTATATCAAATTTTTAAAATCTGGATAAAATTTTAAATTATAATTTATCAATATAAAAGATTAAATAATTTATTTGAATTCATTTGTTCAGAATTTGAATTGGTTGACTTTTAGAAATATTATAATAGGTTAATCGTATTATTTATATTCTTTGTGTCAAATATTTTTGTACTTTTTTTTTGTACAACAAAAGCTAAAATAAAATCTAAAAATTCTCCCGATTACGATCGTTCTAAGCCCTCTATAATGATGATGCTAGTTCTGCCACGGTGACCTGCACGATCTTCATTACTTTTACACTAATTCGTTACAATTCAATGATGTACATACATATATGCACACGCACACACACATATCTATATATATTATATAACGTGAAATACGAAAAATTACACTGAGCACGCCAGCTACGCATATTATATTGAAGAAAGTAGAACGAACGATCTCATTTTTTATAACGCAGAATTTCGGCGTTTTTAAAAATAAAATAAAATCATTTAACATTGTAAGTTATACAATTTTTAGATTCATAATGTTCAGCTAATGCAGTTCTGAATGGGAATCCTTTTCTGATATTATTCTTGTCAAAAATGTTCCAAATAGCTTGCGATAGTACGAAAAGAGCTAGCATTTCCTTTATATCCTTTGGCAGTTTATAAGTAATAGATGATCTGCTGGCGAGCTCTAAGTGTGTTACGATGTTTACCCTGAGGCACGTGTAAACAGTTCTCGGAACCAGTTGAATCTGCGAATGTAATGAGGCCACTGTATCATACTCTTATTAGACTGCAAAGTTTTCAGAATTACTTTTTCAAGTCATTTCAGTAAAATTACTGGACGTTTTTCTATTGGTTCATTTAAGGCTTGTAAAGTATATTTTCCGACATAATTTTCGACTTTCTTCAAACTTTCACAGTTCAAAATGTAAGAAAAGTTATTGTCAGTTCGATCACTAATTAAATGTTTCTTGTCAGTCGCAAAAATTAAATACGACTCTATTAGAAAAATTATTTCCATCAATTTCTTATTCTTTGTACTTCGTTTTGAAAAAGTATTTGAATGTTTGAAGAAAACCCCAAAATATTCAGAAAATACTCGGTATAAAAACAATTAACTCAGATCGTATAATACCGCAGTGAAATTCCACTGCAAGATAACTCTATCATTCCCGCAGCACAAAGTTCTTTAATCAGTTAGCAATGGGCATTTTTTCATCTTTCTCTTAAATGTCTATCTTATTTCAATATAATGTAAGATTTAAAAGTCTTAAAATCTTTGAATTTGTTGTAACAGTATTGAAATATTTTATCAGTGCATTAAAATTATTTCTATTAGTCATATTTTAATCGTTATACTCCAAAATTCAAAGTTTGTTAAGACAATTAAAAGCTCAACAAGTTCTTCAGCAATTTGTAACATTAGTTATCTGAATTTTTTCAGCCCATTACTACTCTGAATGTATATCTCGTAGAGATGTGCGGATCGTCTCGAACATGTTCCGAACTTCAAACGGACCAACAAAAAAAGAATTTCGAGCGGGACTCACTACACCCGTTTTGCTCGGATTCCGAAATGTTTCGGAATAAGCATGAACGGGCAGTATCGCTTTTGATCGGCTAGGCAAAAGTCGGACAGGATTAGTTTCAGAGCCCGATACGTTCAACTACGTATTAAAAGGAAATGGAAAGAAACGGTGATGATAAATCTTAAATGAATAAATATTATATTTGGAAAATTTGGAAGAAAGATTCTTTTTACTTTAACAATGATTTTAAGTTAATTACAAAATATTTCAATGACTTTACATAAAAAATAAAGTATAAGGTTAAAATAAAATAAGTATAAACGACTAAAAGCACGCTGTTTGCTACAAACTCTATATGAAAAAACCAAATGCTTTACAGTTTTAAGTTAGCATACAAAAAACATGTTTATCAATCTCCTCTTAATACATAGCTGGATCTATCGGGCTTTTGAGTCGATCTTCTGTCGAACCGATGCAAAGCAATACTGTCAGTTCATGCTTATCCCGAAACATTCGGGCAAAACGAGTGTGCCAACAAGCCGTCCGATTTCATTTATCAAGAGGTTCGTTCCGTTGCTGAACATAGGCATAACCGCACACCTCTAGTATCTAGTTCTTTATACCTCCTCACAAAACTTAGATTATGTCTCACCGTCTATGAAATTATCACTGGTTCAGAATCAATTTCTTCCACATCTTGCACTATGATGCTTTTGCAAATTGGATAACAGAGTTCTGTCTTTGAGAGGCGATAAGACCATTTCTCTCACTTTCCATTGACTCCAGGATCATTTTACACCGTTTTCTTGGAGGGAGAATTAAAGTTTCTCGTACTGGAATTGCCAAATCGAGAGGATCCGGCGAAGGAACAGGACTTACGGGATTGCTACTTGGAGGAGTTAAAATCGGTTCTCTTTCAATCCTGATGCCATACTCCCTCTGTCTTTCTTCTTCGACTGCTTCCAGTGCAGCCTCTACTCTTCTACGAGCGTCGTTCCCTGGTAAATTGAGAAGAGACGAGCAGTCACTGACAAATTCGTTGCTTTGAATTCCAAGACCAGTGTATGTTGGAGAAACCTCAGGATACAGAAACAAGTGAGACTGTTCTACAGGGACCACAGACGTCGTTTGAAAAGCTCTATCTTCACTAGGCATCAGAAGCGGTTGTGAATACTGCTCTCTGGAATACATGTAATAAGGAAAATCTCGTGGAGTGTCGTCATAAGCAGCAGGATCGTCAATTGGCTCTTCAGTCTTGCAGTTCTCCTTGTCACTAGCAGTGCCTACACTATTTGCCTGCGAGATCTCAATCTCTGGCTCAATTGGTGAGTCCCGAGGAGAACCAGTGACCGATGAGTCTGAATGTGTTTTAATGTGTAACTCCATTGTCTTCTTTGAACCAAACGTCTCATGACATAGTGTGCACTTATAAACTTTTTCACCATAGTGGGCAACCTAATACATTTATAATAGTTTATTATATGAGTTTAAGTCTCTAATGGAACATTAAAATTACAAAACAATTACAAAATCATTATAATTTACATTTTATAACGTAACATTAATTTGAATTAAAATTTGAAAGGCATTAATTAAATTTTAACCATTAAATTTTAAACTTTATTATCAGGTGTATGTAAAATTTGGAAGGCCTTAATTAAATTTTACATATACCTGATGATAATGTTTAAGAAATCATGTATATGCGTATAGGTATATATAATTATATATGTAATTATAATACATTAAATCTTGGACTTATCCTTATGAAACTGAGTTTACTTTATATTGACGTTATTATAAAATAATATAATATTATTATGTAATCTTTGTTTAAAGCAACAAATGGTTAGAATATAAGTTATATTAATTATAGCTAAATATAAGTGTTAATATAAAGTAATATCAGTGAATAAATTATGGAGATTTTATATATACAAAACTTCATCTATGCATAGTATATTATCAGAAGTGAACAAACCTGATGCAATTTGAGGACATGGTTGTAACCGAAGGCTTTACCACAGATGTCGCAAGTGTAAGGTTTCTCCCCGGTGTGCGTGCGGGTATGTACCTTCAGTTGCTTAGAGCATGTAAATCCTTTGCCACAGGACTTGCAAACGTATGGTTTTTCCCCGGTATGCGTGCGCATGTGTATTACCAACTGTCCGCTTTGAATGAACGTTTTCGAGCAGACCGTACACTTGTGTGGCCGTTCTCCGGTGTGAATTCGCATATGTCGATGCAGCTTACCACTATGTTCAAATGCACGTTCGCACACACCACACTTATAAGGCTTTTCTTTCGTATGTATACGACGATGCACGCTTAAATTCTCTTTTACGGAAAACGATTTACCACAAAATTCGCATCTGTATGGTTTTTCACCAGTATGCGTACGATAATGTCTAGTCAATCGCGCAGGTACCGCAAAAGTTTTCCCGCAAATATTGCATCGGTAAGGATCTTCGCCTTCTTTACCGTGCGAACGGAGGTGGCTCTGATACAAACTCTTCTGATTAAAAACCTTTTGACACAGCAAACACTGGTACGTCTTCTCCTCGACGTTTGCCGATAGAGTCTCGCCACTGCACGCTGGTGTGAACACGCTCAAATCCGGACTACATACGAGACTTTTCACCGGATTTACTGGCTCCACGGTTGATATCTCGTTGTTGACCGACATACTCGTCGAATTTGTCATCTGTTTCGCTTGATAGTAACTCACCATTCTTCGCTACGAACGTATCAATCTGAAAGTAATAGAATAAAACGATGGCTGATTTTTATTGAATAGGATTTTTTAAAGTTATTAAATTTACCATAGAATATGGAATCACTACAAGTAATTCGCAGTTGAAAAACACTGTTTTAAAATTCAGGTGAAAAATTTATTATTTGAAAATGCTATTAATAAATAAATTAAAGGCATTTATTCAATAAATTAACATATTTGTAGCGAGCCTTCGTAAATATTTATTTCACTTTTCATATCTGGATAAATTGAATTGAAGTAATGAAATCGAAAAATGATATCATTTTAAAGACAAGTGTAAGTATTATATTTGGATTTCAGTATTACAATGGAATTTATTTACGTGACTCTGTCATGAAAACAAATGGCATGCTGCAACAATGTACATAACATTAAAAGCATTTCACAATGTTCTTCAATAATTCAGTGCACATATATTTTTTACAAATTACAAATTTTACGAAGTAAATTATAAAAACGGTAACGAATTTATTTTCTATAAAAAATGTTTTAAAAAGCATCGCTCAAAGTTACAATTAATCAACACAATATATAACAGGTACTGTCTTTAAATATATCTGTCCAGGAAAATTTTATAATACAAAAAAAAGAATAAGTCTTATATATAATCAATTATAATCATCAAAATTCATTTAAAAGGAAGAAAAAAAGAAAAAGAAAATGCGATATTTTTATAGTACAGAAGTTATAATTTTGATCATCAAACTCTATTTAAAAAAATATAAATATAAATACAAAAACGTCATCAAGTCGATTTACCTGTAGAATAATAACAATAACAATAAAGCATTTATTTGTACAGTGGAAGACTATTCTTGTGAGGTAGATCGACATGCAATAGATAAGAAGGAAACAGTATGACGTTGCGTCGTCCTACGTGTGAACGCAACTGTGTCTAAACGCTTTGATTACGCGCTGCTTCGAAACACTGGGGTAATACGGCTCCGTTCCCCACCATTTGACTCTTTTCAAATCCTAAAAAAACGCCCACGAATCGTGCGACGCGCCGCCCCGTGGGTACACGCACGTTCGCGCATCACATACGCGCACGCATCCTGCAATTTTAGCCCGTCCCCGATTTTACCGGGCCTATGATGGACCCGAACGTATTATCGACGCACCGAACCTGTCACACTCACTACCTTTTCATTCCGTTTATTTAGAAAAAGACCATGATCATCTTAACCACTTACCAATGATATTTTCCTACTAATTTATTTACTATATAATACACCATTACTGTTGACTTTATGTTTTAAGAAGCTATATTTTTTCTTTCATTTTGTATTATTGTATAAAAAGTAATTTGTAAGATTATTTTTATCTTTTTAGTAATAATTGTTAACAAATATGAAATAGAGAGTTTGCTAATTAGAATACACATTATCAATTTCGTTCTACAGAAATTTATATATATGAAAGTAAAGAAATTTCCATTACACAATAGCCTGAAATAAAAATTATCATTTTAATCTGTTACGTACTATATCAATAAAATTAAGAATATTTAGATTGACATTTATTAGTATTTTTACAACCAAAGATTTATTTACCATTTATTAATTAAGTATTTCTCAATCAATTTCTTAAGACATAATAATAATAATCTTATCTCAAACAAATTTCGATAAATTTTTTATGAAATCGTGTAACAAGACCATTTTAAATTTTAATTAATGCCATCAGAGATACGTAGTAAAACAGCAGTAGCTCCACTGATCTTAATAAATATACATACATATTAATCTCTCGAGTAAAATTAATTTAGTATATTCCTTGAAGGCTATTTAAATAGCAAGACGTAATGGAAACGCTTGACATCTAAATTTCTAATTTAATAGGAAAGCTTATTGAAGAAACCCGACATTGTTCGCACATTCGTACGAGGTCGTCGGTTCAGAATAGGTTAAGGCTGGGTTAAACCTGCACGCGCGGCTCTCAGTGAGGCAGTCGTCGCGGTCGGCGGTGGTGCAATACCGCGCCGCGGTAGAAACCGCCTACCACTGCCTCCACGTGTATTCTCCGCATTTTTTTATAGCGATCACCGACCTCGTGCAACTCGCCGCGCAGTAAGGACGTTGAGTTACATCACGAACCGCAGCTACATATCGCCTCTCCTAAGCGAATCTATCGCGATTTTTCTTTCTTTTTATCACAAAGATATCCCCTCCCCCCCACCTCAATCTCCTATCCTTTTTATCAATTTCGCAACACTTCCAGGATACGGAAAATGCGATTGATCACGAAAAATAGCGCCACTAGCGCGACCGAAGTTCGCGGCCAAGGAGAAAACTATCGATTTCAGAGTCAGCAATTTCTCGCTCTTTCCTCCACTTTCTTAATAATAATGTTTTTCGAAAATTAAAAAAAAAAAAAAATACTTAATTTTGTATTACATCTTAACATTGGCTGTCCATAAAAAGATCGAGTACAGATTCAAATTATCATTTCTTTTGAATTGTCATTGATTTTACAATTTTTTATATAATAAAATTCCAGTACGTATGTTAATTTAGCTAATTGAAAGGAATGTAAGCAAAACTACGTTTAACTATCGTTTTCAATAGTCTTTAAAAATCCACAGTATCAAAAGTCTCTATTATAAATTTATTGTTTCTCGTGGAATATATGACGCAGAAATGTCAAAATCTCCCACCTGTGAGGTTTTCGTTAAACCCTTCCACGGCCAAGAAATCCCACGTTCCAGCTCATCATCCTTTGGAGAACAACGAATAAACGAAATAACGCGAGAAATCAGAACAGAAACGAATTACGGATGTTCTCTTTAACGCATATCACGTTTGTTTGTCACTTCTCACCAACTGAATGCCGACGAAAAACTCAAACTCGAAAACGAAACCAAAGGACCCTCAGGACACGGCCAATCGTACTGTGTAATGTTTACCGCCTGGCCATACCGAACGGCGACGGAAATCATCGATCATGACCGAAGTGCCGTGCTCGACCCTGCCCCTCCACTCTGGTTGCCCCCACTACTGCAACAACGGCGGCGACCTACAATTTAGGGCGAGTAAGTGCTTTTCGCAGCACGTGGAGGCAGTAGTCGTGGTTTCGGCCGACCCCGCGATATAAGCATGACAAAGACCGTCGACAGACGGAGACATAGATATCTTCAGTCTATAGAGACTGAGACGCGTATTCTACACACGCATATGTGACGCCACCGTACGTTATGATAAGGTTGATTAATCACAGATTTGTTACCATCGCTAGAATAATCAAAATATGTATTCGGCTCGGGGTTTATATCACTTACGTCGAATCTAAGTCGGTTCGCTCGACTTTCGTGTTCGAAAATTATTTATATTGGGCATATAGTATATGTGTATGTAGTATTATATAGATAAACAGTTATTTCTATTTAGCAAATTTTTGAGTAAAAAATGCAAAAATTAGTAAATAAACGGTATTAAAATACAACATTGTTATATTTATTATGTTATTTTAAAAATTGTAAATTTTGTAAATACATGTATGAAATACTAAATACATATTATAATATATATATATATATTATATATAGTCATAAACATTAAATTGAAAGAAATGAGATCTTTAATTCCCAATGTTTACATGTATGTATTTTGAAAAATACAAAAAGTAAAATATTTTTATAAAAGTTAAAAGCATTAGTTATCAGGTATTCATATACACCTGTAAATGCAAAAACATTAGCACATCGAAAAGGAGTGTTCATTAATGACGAGGAAAAGGCAGTCTGCATGATATTTAACAGCCGGTACAGGAAGCTGCCAGAGGTTAAATCCGGTCGACGCAAATGTGTTGGTGAATTCATGATCGGCGCGTGTATTACTTTCTCTTTCTTTCTTTCAGTTTTCGTCACTAGTTGACTATCCTTGCCTTATCTGTCATTATTGTTTCCTTGTTATGTATCATTAGTTCTCTTTTTGTCACGATACACGAAAATTTTATCTTTTATTTTATCACAATAAAATTCGACAAACATTTTACCTAAGATACTTACAAATTTGTACATATTAAAATTTAACATAATTACTAAACAATCCTACGGAATTGAAGAAATTGGTTACCTTAGACAAGAAATTAAAAAAAAGTTGAAGAATCTAGCGAGTTCATTATAGGTATATATTAGTACGTAATTAATTATAAATGAGCAAATTAATTGCATTTCGTGGTGATCATGCCTGGGACAAGTGCCGTGCGCTGTAACGATATTACTTTCGAACACAGGAGAGCAATGACCCACTGCGCGCGGTGCACGTGTGCCGAGTGGAAACCACGGCTGCTACCTCCGGACGGGGCATTGGACGCCGCGTGCGATGGCAAGAACGACGGGGCTACACTGGTACTCCTCGCTTTTTGTGTAGTGGTGTCCCTGAGAGACTGTGCTGGCGGTGTGTAGTGTGTAGACGATAGCAGTGACGGTAGCAACAACACCGTATCTAACAATATTAAAATTTCATCGAATGTTTTTGAATACTTTAATTCCTTTCTTCGTTATTTCTGTCAGTTCATAAATAACCTCAAAATGAAAATGAAGATCAAGGAAAACTTTTTTCAATTCTATTTGAATCCAGTTTGATTTCAAAGATATCTAATTAATTTTGCTGGTATAATTCAAAATAGAACATCATAAGTTTATTCATTTTTTAATACTACTTAATATTTCTAAAATATTTTTGTATCTTACAATATTTTTAATATCTTGAATGTAGTTTCATATGTTTTAAATATCTCGTTAGAATAATGTATAAAGTAGATAAATTAGGGTTTACAAGTACATGTGCATATGCCGATTATTTTAGTATAATTCAAAGCAAAATATGTTTCTTAATATCCTTGATATTTTATATGTTATGTTATATCGAAGATGATATAACGATTCTAGTACAATTTATTGATTTTTTAATATCTTTTTGCAGTTTTGATATATTTTAATACCTTTTTTATATTTCTTTATATTGTAATATTCATAATATTACAATACATAGTATTTTTTCAATATTGTTAATATTTTATTCATTTTACATGTAATATTTAATGTTATTGAAATAACTTATGCATACATATATTGGATAAATTGAGACTTATAAATTATATTAAATTGTATATAAATTTTCAAAAGTATTTGTAACTAGAACGTTATGATAGTGGTCTTTCATCGATACATATTCGTTGATTCAGGTAATAAGTCAGATAATAAATAGATAGGCCGACGTGTATTTCTCCAAATCTGAATTTATCGCCGCCACATTATTATGCTTTCAAAATTGAACATTAAAGTAAAAGTATACATAAAATAAATATACTCAGGAGTTTACTACATTAAAAAAAGTACTACTACATCAAGTTCTTATCACAACTTTTTTTAAATTAATTTTATCGCGTGCTTTGATAACTTTTATTGTACTATAAGGAGCACTTTCGAAACATGTTTCCGGGTTTGAATTACGTCACGGGTTTGAAGCCGCATTCAATTATTTTACATACATTCGGACTCGGAATCGTTATTGCGCATTCATATCTCTATTACAAAAAGAGATAACAATAGAATGCGAAGTACATATGTATTATATAATACATTAATTAACGATACTTTTAATGCGTATTTAAAATATGTCAACACTTTGTAACACGTGAATGTAAACAAAATTATCGTTTCAAATCTTAATTGTCATTTGCAACTGCATTATATTTTGAACAATAATTTACTAATCGATGGTAATTTAATGATAATAATCTAGCGATCAATATGTAATTAAATTATAATTTGTAAGTTATAGGCTTCTCTTTTACAATTTTGCAATTTTGCCAAAAATAATTGACAAATTATAAAATTTTCTTATCACCAAACTTACTGTCATAGAAGAAAATAGATTAGAATTAGCAATTCGTAATTTGAGTCTTGTAAAATTTTGAATAAAGAATATTTTTTAATAAGAAGTTTGCAGGGTAGCAAAAGATAAATAATATTATTCCAGTTATGCAACTCGAGTTAAATAATCTCAATTGAGAAAAATCACTAAATTGCATAATTATCAATTAGACATTATTATGAAACGCAAACCTAATAAACGATTGCATGGATCCTTTTACTTTTCTGCTAGTTATGATGACTGATAATCTATTAGCTAATAATATTAGTAAATAGACAAGTTAGTAGTTATAGATTATATCTATATATATTTATAACTCTGCAGTTCTAACTTCTTTTACGCCAGATTTATTGTTGTTATAAAAAAGATTTATTGGTACTGATAACTAGTAACTTGCGATTTTGTAAAATTTCAATAATAATACCAGAAATCCCTAATATGGAACTATTCAAAATTCATTCTACCTAAAGTGATTGATAAAACATAAAATTTATTTAGAATATTTAATTTCTTTTATCATCATATCTATTAATGCCGCAGAAGAGAATTAATTAAAATCGGTAGTTTATAACCTGTGACTAGAAAAGTTAAAAAAACATATATTTTTATTTCTCTTCGTTCTTTGATAAAAGGTTTTTTTGGTAGAAAAAAATAAATAATTATTTTCACGATATGTATAACAATAACATATCAAATTAAGAGCATAAGGTGCCATTAGTGCAATGTACGATCCTGTGGAGGCACGTGGGTCAACACGACTTACGTGGCTTAAACATACGCAGTGTCGGGGTCGCGGCGAGATCGACAAGGATTCCAGTTCCGAGACGTCGCGTCGAAGGTACAAGAGGTCGGGCGATGGTTGGTGGGGCTATGGACCAAATAGAAATCTCGAGGGTAGGGAGGCAAGAGTAGTGGGGTTACGGTCGAGGTAGCAATCAACTCTAGAGCGATGTCGTACCTTGACCAATCTTAACGCGACTTGTTTTAAGCTATGCCAGCGGCGACCTTAGAAATGACTCGCGATCGTGGTGAAACCAAAATGGCAAAGGGAAGAGAAAACATAACCTGGTTCATTTGTTTTTTTATTGACCACCGCGTCTTCCCGGTCTTTCACCGTTCTGTAGATTGAAAAGTTGAGACGAAAGTCGACATATCAATCCATTGTATACAGACGAGATCAATAAAACATCTTAATTGAAGATAATAAGTTGCATATTTTGGGTTTTACAGGGGTACAATTTTAAAATTTATCGCACTCCTAATTAATCTGTAACTACAGCGCAATACTACACCTTTTATTTCGGATTAGATACCTGTATATTTTTTTCATTACTTGGAATATTTCAAGTTTAAGTTTAGTATTCATTTTTAACCATCAAAATGTTTATGTAATTTTATATTTTTATAAACATAGTTAAAAATATGAAATCTACATAGAGATTCTTTTACCTGTTAAATATTATACTAGTGCGAGTACTATACTTTGAATATTTCATATATTTTTGCAAATTTCTCATAAATGTTTAGAAAATATCAAATGTTTCTAACTATAATACGCTAGATAGATATATACAAAATATGGGTATAGGACATTTTTTTTTATAAATTTATAAAAATTCATAATTTTTTATTTAACTTCTTTCTGTAATATAACTTTCGAATTTAAAGATTAAATATATCATAAGTAAATATCGAAAATATCAATTTTAATCCTTATTTAGAACTAACCTATAGTATAAGAAATCAAAATTTCCGAAGCTATTATATTTTTGACGGTATCTTAATTCCTAGATCGGTATCTAAAAAAATTAATTTTTGTATCGATTTTATAGTAATTAAAATCTTATGTTTCGTTAAAAACAGTCTATAGTGTTTTTATTCTATTATTAATTTTCATTATACTTACCAGATACTTACCAATAACGAATTACAATATACTTAACATCTAGATTAGAATTATATTTTACAAGAGATTTTGGTAAAGAATTTTATTAATTTTAGGAAAACCTAATCTGTGCCAATACTTTTGTCGAATACTGTATGTTTATATATACATTTATGGAAGGAAAGTAAAGCTTTAAAAAATGTACTAACTGTGTTTATTGACCAATGCTTAGTTTTAATTGATACGATAACTCAAAATGAGTGACACAAAATTATATATTCTAATCATATATTCTAAATCAATTTTATCAAGACATATTCTTATATTTATTTTGTATCAGTATAGTGATGGAGCTTAATTTCGACAACAATCGTAAAAGGAGTTAGACATTTCTTTTTGATCATTGTATTTATTATAGATCAACCGATTAGAATAACCGGTTTGGTATTTTTCGTGTTTCTTATTTCGAAATATTCTTATGAATATGGTTATATTTCGAATAAATATATATTAACAGTTGATATTTAAATAGAAATTGTTCATTCAAATATTTGTTATCAAAATCGCGCAATAATTTACAAACTAACGATATTAGTGAATTGATAAATTAGGAATTTTAGATTATGGATTTCCTTTTACACAAATTTGTAAAACTTACTTATAAAATTTCACATGTTTGATTGTCAAACCTAGTTTGTTTTATTTGTTTATTATTTTTTATTGTGTTATCCAAAAGAATTGTGTAAGCATTTATTGATATCATCATAGATGATTAGTGTCACTTCTCTAAACTTAGAGTTTTTACTGAACGTGTTTATACATTTATAGAAAATTTAAATATACAAAAATATAAAAAATGAACATAATATTCAAAAATATAAGCATATCCAAAATGCAGTATTAGTTATAATATTTAAAGAGTGAAACTCTAAGTTCTTTACTTGTATTTATAAAAACATGAATACGCATAACCATCCGTAGTCTATTTATTTATAAATAAGTGTTACGAAAAAAAATTTGCCAATCTTTATAACTATTGATTCATCAAAATAAGAATACATATCAACTATAAGATCTGTTTTATTTCATTATACAATCTAAAATTGTTTATGAAAATTAATCTATGATTAATTAATTAATTTATAGAATTCTATATGCTTGATATTTCAGTCAACGTATAAGATGTAGGGAAAAGAAGGGATAAGAGATCAAAGGAGGTCAAATCAGCAAGGACATATTAAGTAGAAAGTGGAAAGTATTTCTAAAGTCAATGACTCCACCACGTGCAACAATGTATGCCACCAACTGCACTACGCGCTATATTACATTTCAAGGTCGTATGGATACCAACATGACATTGTCTAGCTTTCTCTTCCGTATTCAACTCTTTCTCACATTACATAATCTCAAAGTTACGTGCTATATCTAGGTGAAAATAGCATGATACTATACATTTTTTGTTTGCTTAGTATGCGATTAATAAAATATAATCGATAAAAAAAGTTATTTTTCATTCTATTTTATCGAACATATTGAATTAGATTATTCGTATCGGTTATATTGTCATTTATTCAATAATTGAGATATCTTTGCTTGATTTTACGAATGTACCTATGAATCTAACTTGTATCTTACTTAACCATTAACATCATATGTTAGATGTTTTTTTAAAAAAAATGAACAGATACGATTTGTTATATAAATAATTCATTACTAATTAGTTATAAAATACGTTTTGTAAGAAATGTCATTTTTTTAACTTATAAGTAATTATAATTGATTAGTGAGTTATTGTCTTTTACAATCAAAATGTTTTTTTTACAAAAAAAATGGGTTCTATTTAAAAAGAACCTACCAGCATACAGATCAAAGCAACAAAACAATGGTTAATATAGCGATTTTCTACTATGTATTTCGAAAAAGGCTTGTTTTAGTAATTTATTTAGTTTATTAATGTGATTCTGTATTCTGTATTTATAATGTATTCTATATTTATTACTGTAAAATTATATACAATATTTTTTATTGTTTATTAAAATTATAAAAATTATTTATTCATATTGCAATTATCCCTATAAGATTAAAATTGACTTTCAATCTATAGATATTCATTTTCCGTTTTATAAGCAGTAACCGATATTGAAACGTCTATTGCTAGTTTCAATTAATTAAGTTTATGTTAACTATATACATGATATATGTCATGATATATATTTATGATAACTATATACATGTATATATGTCATATACATAACATTGGCCTGAACACTCCTATACTAAAACATAGAGGCGAGCGTCCGCCGAGTGATGACAAAAGATTAATATGGTGACAACATCGGACATCGTTCTGCGCAAACGCAAGAGGTTTCGGTTTCTTTGAAATATAATTAACATTCTCTAGCTAGTTATTTTTCTATTACTAAAACAATTATGATAAATCCAGACAAAGCTATAAAACGAAATGTTATATATTTTTTAAATTAAGAAAGATAAAATATTATAAATTTAATAATGAACTTGAATGGAATAGAAATAAGAAAATATAACTAAAAAACTTAATGTTGCAAGAGATTATTACCATACGTATAACAAAAATATTCTATTAATAGTAAATATTTCTTGAAAAGAATATACTTCTGAACGCAAAGGTGACATTTTTATATTACACTTGATTTAAATGTTTCTCCAGTAAGGGATATGTAGACTTTTATTCGCAAAAATAAAGAATAAGAACAAATTTATAATAATGGAATAAAAATATGTTTATATAAAAACTAAAAATTTATAAATAAATAAGTACATAAATAGATATATGAATATATAAATATAAAAATATATATATAAATATAACAGATAAATAAATATCTATCGACGATTTACCTACTGATTTGGCCTGAGCGCAGACAAAGTACAGAATAAACGTGACATGTAGTGCTTTTTCGTGCCTCATGTTTTGAGGCTCATCTGACCCTTTTACCATTTTCGTGCCACATACGGCGTTATCGATTCAGTACATAGTGCCGGTTTGAATTAAAACTAAATAAAGTTTATATATATGAAAATAATAAATGAAATATAGAATGAGATATCCTGTAATCGCAATAAAGTATAGAATCCTATACCACTATAATACTTTAGAAAGTATTGCATACTGTCAAAATAATGAATTACTTAAATGATTCGTTTAATTAGTTTCAAAACTTAAAGCTGTAATTTCATGTATCTGACACATAAAAATGTGAATTTTTTAATCTTTTCTATTTTCATCTTTCTATTCTCAAATCAATTATTAATTATATATTACCAAACATAGGTAGTCTGACTCACAAACTCACAAAGAATCAATAAAAAAAGCAAAAAGGTCGCCAAAATCTTGCTTCTGTAGAAAAATACCAATCAAATACATCGATCTTCACAAATATGCTAAAACTAAACAAACGATGTGATTTCAAATTAAAACTTGACAATAACGCTTAAAACTAACGACGAAACTTAAAGCTAAGACTTAAAAGTAGAGCTTAAGACTAAGCCTTAAAACTAGGACTTAAAACCACTTGTTCCAAGTCAGACAATGCATCTTTGTATAAAAAGTACACATTATGAACTAAGCCTAGATATATTTATCTTAAAATTAATTAAAAACAAAACACACACATCCCATGATATCTCTGCGATTTTCCACGACGCGACGTTTCATGGCGAATGCTACCAATTTACTAAGGTATTTAAGCTAGCTAATCATACAAAGGATGCATAGATTTACCGACGTAATACAATAGCATTGTTGATTACAGAAACAAGATCGCACTGCACAACGTCCGTTTGACATTTTTCTGACTTTTTTTTTTTTAGTATCCTTTGGTTTATACCTAAGATTTCAGGGTGGCAATCTTGTTGGCGAATAGTGCAATCAGTGACCACGAGAGTACCTTATTCCTACGATAGTGTACATGGATTTACAATAATACAAGTATTGATGTAAAAATGTAATAAGTTCAAAAATGGTTGATAATAACTCACCTCCAACTAATCTTTGGGATACACTATCCAGCGCAACTACATTTGACAGAGGTAAATAATATAACCTTAAACTCCCGCGCGTTTTTTAAATGTATTCGTAGTAACAGTTCTAATAACTATAATTTTAGTCTTTTTATATTGTCATCTGCATTTATTTAATCGATAATTTACTAATTTTCGTAAAAAAATGTATTGTTTCAATTAAAAACAATAATAGTACAAAAATTAATTTTTAGGTAGTAAATCGGTCATTATCTGGAATAATAATTACAAAATTTCAATTACTTTAAGTAGTCTCTGACTGATATTTTGTTATATCGTTTTTACTTTTTAGGTAACAATGCAAATCCAACACTATGTTTGGACAATGAAAGTAATCTGAACAATAGGCAAATTGTGAGCATAGTTAGAACTTCTACTAGTCTTTTAATAGAATCACTCATACAGCAATTGTGTATACTATTTGAAGATGATTCAGTATGCAGAAATAAATTGTATTTTGGTAATATATTTATATTCTTTATAACAACTAATTTTTATATCTTTTTGTTAGTATGAAAAATTCTTGTATTTGTACAATTTAAAAATTAAATATAACAATTTTAAAATAAGCAAGAGCTTCTTGTCAATAATTCAGTTACTTAACCATGCAGTATATTAAAAATTTTATTTTTTATCAAAAGTAATTATCAAATAGTATTTAAAAAAGTAATTTCCATTGTTTAAAACATTTCAATTAAGGAATTATGTTCTATAACACATTTTTATTTCAAATTTCAACAATTTTTAAATTCTTTAGTGTCTTAATAAATTTTTAGATAGATTGTGAAATAATTTCTATGATTGTTTTTAGCTATTTGTGATAGACTTCACAAATTGGAACTAATTGATGATTCCTACAATATGATGGAATTCGAACCATTAAGAAATCAATATCAACAAGCACTGTATCACTTGTTTACAGTTACGCGTGCAGCAGCCGGTTGTGAAAATTCACTTCAGATTTCAAGGTAAAATTTAATACCGTGTTTTCCAAAGTACAATTACAAAGAAGCTATATTATATTTAATTCATACAAATTTAGTTTATGTAGACCATCAATGACAGAATGGTCCCGGTATCATAGAGAGTTTCAAGAAATAAGTTTTATTGCTGCTGGAGGATTTGGTTATGTTTTTAAAGCTTTACATCGTCTTGATGGTATTGAATATGCCATTAAGAAGATAACAGTTCGTTCTGATCGAGTTAAGAATATAATGCAGCATCTTGAAGAAGTGAAAACTCTTGCAAAATTAAATCATACCAATATAGTTTCATATAAAGGTGCATGGATTGAACCAATGTTGCCTTCAAGGCAGCATTTAGTATCCTTAAGTCATTTGCAAAGCAAATTAGGTTCTATTGAACATAACAAAACAAATGAATATAGATCGTGGATAAATCAGACTGCCAGTTCACGAAGTCAACAAAGTTTGGATACTGGGAGTAGTGAAAGTCCGAAAGAAAATGACAAACAGGACATGTTGTCACAACATAGTAAATGGACAAATTATAACTCTGGTACATATAATTATATCAAATAATTTGTGATTAACCATGATATTAAGATCCTATAAATTGAATTCATCTCTTGTTATAGAAGAAAATGTTAAGAAGGATGAGGAGAGAACTAATTCAAACAGTATATCTTTTAGGAACGATAGCGAACATCAAAATAATAAAACAGAAAATAATACAAATTATACTGATGGCAGTAATTCATATGAAGAATCCAGTAAAAATAAGATGCTTTTACCATATATACCTCAAACAGTATGTATATATGTATTACTATATATATCTAATATATATATATATATCTAATTTATATATGATGTTAAAGAATAAATATACAACATTGTATATTCAAATGGCTCTTTGTGAAAAAACACTTCAACAGTGGCTTGACGAAAGGATAGAGGTAACGCCACAAGAAATGCTCATTGCAATATTAACACAAACTCTTCATGGTTTAGACTACATACATTCTCGTGGAATTGTGCATCATGACATAAAGGTAAAGCAAGAAAATGAAAAGATTATGATTCAAATAAAATACCTAAAGAGCTTTCGCTTTATTGTTTAAAAATATATGTAATTTTTTACACAACTTCAGCCAAGCAATATATTTATTTCAACGTCAGGGCAGCTACAAATACAGTTAGGAGATTTTGGATTAGCTTGTCCATTACGAAGTGAAAATCACCATTCCATAATAGGAACACAAATGTATGCAGCGCCAGAGCAACTACAAGGAAAATGTGATCCTAAAGTATTGTTTTTTCTTTTAATAGATAATAATTTTTAAAGATATTATAAAGCAACATTTCTCCTTCCAGAGTGACATATATAGTTTAGGAATAGTACTTTTAGAGCTGATAGTGCATACAAGAACTCAGATGGAAAGAATTGAAATAATTAATAGTTTGAAAATGGGACATATACCAACAACATTAGCTGCTACTCATCTTAAGTGGGTATGTATATTTAAAACAAGATGATATTTTAATAAAATACTAATTGAAGGTAAAGGTAATCAATGTTTATTAGGCGCATATAGTAAGTCAATTAGTTCAAGATGAGCCCGAGAATCGGCCATCAACGAATCAATTGTTACAAGACTTAAACGAAGATAAAGATATGATGATAGCGCGTTTAAAGATTGACATTGCTAAAAAAGACGATGTAATACAAAAATTACAGGAAAGGATATTAATATTAGAAGAACAGATGGTTAAACATAGTACATCGTTGCAAGATATATAAACCTTTGTATTATTAGACTGAAAGATAGCGAGTATTTTTTTTAGAAAAAAAGCATATAGCATTACTTTTTAAAACTCCATGATAAAATAATAAAGAGAGTGCTTTTGTACGAATATAACTGTGCATTTTTTAGATATGTAGCACATAAAAATATTGTTTGATAAGAAAATAACAAATGCGTTTATTTATGTTTCATTTTATACACATCGAAATAAAATATTTATAAATATATTGAACATTATCATAATTTGATTTTCATAAAGGGAGCATAAAAATGTAGATTATATTAGAGCTTATTTATTGTATTTTGTGTACAACTGTTTTATTTATTAAAATAAAGATATTTTTGCAAATAATAACATGTTCTGAAAATCGATAGGATGACACTGATTTATCTCAGTTAATTGTGATATTAATTGCTACATAAAAATTTATTTTAACAATTGATTTCAATTAATTGCATAATTTTATTTAATTCTTATTTAATTCTTATATTTGGTTTTGTATTATAAAATCTAACAGTTTTTTAAGTTGCATTCCAGCATCTATTCTACTGAGTAGTGTTTGGGGATATACACATTGTTGTATTAAATGTTGTACATCTGGATAATTTTTTAATATATCTGCCGGTATATCGTGTAGTAAACCACCAGGTAGTATACTGTTATTAATATTTATTGCTAATAATATCTATAAATGTAAAATATTTTATATAAATAATCTTTCTATCGAAAATGATGTTGACTTAAATTTAAATGAATTTGCTTAGTTCATTTTCATTTTGTCATAATATATTTATATAAATAATAAGTTAGTATACATATTATGTTCACAAATAATAAGAACCAACCTTGCATATTGCATAGTAATTGTGATCACTAACTTTATGACTACATATATCAATACCAGAAAATGCCAGACATTCTGAGCAGCTAAAATTCTCAGTATTTACTTGTAATTGACTCCATGTAGTTGATCTCTCTAAGAAGTATATAAAATTCTTAAATAATTAACTGGGATATGAGTGTTCCTCTGCGCTTTATTCTTTTTCTAATAAATTTCAATTATTTTTTTCAATTATTTTTAGATTACCTGTAGCAGCAATGTTTCTGTCAACAATAATGACATTTTCTAGATCTACAAATTTTACATTATCAATTGAATCAACTGCTATATTATCAGCAGATATATCAGTTAAATAGAAGCCAAAATTATCATCTTTGTAAGTAAATTTATAAGCAGCATCTAGAAGACTCGAAGCTAATTTAGCCCTACGTAACCATGGTTCATTATAATAAGCAGTTAACGGCATCCCAACATATTCCTCGATTAAAATGCGACCACAGGTACCAAAATATCTTGGTACTGGCCAATCCTTATTTGTAGATAATATCTATAAACAAAGATATTTCAGTCCATTTTATCAAAGCATTTTATAACTATATAAAGCTGTATGTTTCAATTGTCTTTGCTGATAAAAGCTTATGTAGAAATCCCTATATATGAAAAATAATATAATATACAAATAATACATTTTTTGATTAGTTTAGTTAATGTAAGTAAATTTTGTGAATTTATATTTAAATAATTTGACATAAACAAGTATATATGTACCTGAAGAAGGAGAGGCTCAGGATTAAGAACTGTTAATACCCAAATATTAATATGAAGTATTTTTCTATCGATATTTTTCTCATTACGATATACATTACTTAAGAGATCATTTAAATGTTGAACAGTAGGACAAAGTTTTAAATGATTGAAGTTATCTGTCGTAGAATTCACATGAACTTCTTTTTTGATAAGTTCATGGAAATTGACTTCAACTTTATGATCTATTTCTTTTGCATTTTTTATACAAATGTGAGAAATTCTTTTGTTTTCGCAAAGCATTCGATCAAATTCATCTAATTCCGAATTTTGTGCTAACTTCTTCAGAACAACTCTGCTATTATTAAAGGATCCAAAAAATACATTTTTTACTCCAAAAAAATATGCAAACACGGAATAAAAATCATGAAATGCGATATCTATTTCATGAATATAATTGCATGCAGAAATACCAAAACATGCTGGACATTTATGTAATTCTGTTAAACGATGTATGTCCGGTCGAAATGTAATAATTGTGGACCACTTTAATGCTATTAAAATTGTTAGAAGAGATAACAGCTCCCACTTTTTAAATTTTAATATATTATATATATATGATAAAATCATGTTACGCTGTCATCAGAACTTGTTTTTAGTATGATTGTGTGAAGTTGGCTTCAATTATTATATTCAAAAACCAGAGAGGCTGTAGGAATATATTCCTACGTTCAAGATAGCAAAATCCTTTTCCTTGTAAGATAGATAAAGATGAATAGAACGTCTCTATCTCTGTCTGAGACATTGTCACGTATGCGCAGAACGAAAACCTTGTTGTCTTCCATGTTGATTTTTCGCAATTCAATTTTCGAACGGTTTCTTCTACACTTTCGGTATATTTGTGTCGAGACCAGTTCATCTGATCGTGATCGCAATTCTTACTCTTTGATATGTACCTATTATATTTATATTTTGAGGTAATAGTTTAGTTTTTTGATTAAATAAACAAAAACATGGATTATCATGAAATACTGCATCATTTAATAACATTTAATAAAAGTGAAAGTGGTATGATGATATTTTTTATATATTAAAATGAGTAAATTTTATAATCATTAAAAATTGTTAATGGGAGTTTTATAATTTTTTAAGTTGTCGGAAAGGCTGAATTTGATGAAAAGTTGCAGAAGGTTTTGCAAAAAATACAAGTAGTTTTAGTGAAAAATGATGTAAACCTTGTAATTAACAGTATTGAAGATGAAAATGAACCTGATGATATTAGGTAATATCAGCATTTTTTATAACTCTTAAATTTAGTATGTTGGCAGCTATATCTGAATTTCAATTTTTTCGATTGCACATGCCATGATATAAATTGACAGTATAAAAAGCAATTTTGTTATTCTTTTTTCAATCAAATAAAAAAAAAAAACAATGCTCAAAATCATTTTATATTAATGATAAACAAGTATCTCTGGCATCTCAAGCATTTAAAAATATATTAATAAAGTGCAATGCATTATAAAATGGCATGTGACATGTGATGGCTAACACATTAAAATTATATAAAGTTATATAAAATTATTTAAAATTAAATGCAAAGATGTCTCAAAATTTCTAATGTGTTTTTAGGTATCGGTACATATATATCATCATATATGTTTTACAAAATATAAAGAAGAATAATTCCACAAACGATAGATCTTTACTTAGTGTTAAGCAATTTCGTACTTTAAAAATTTGTATAGAAGTGATAACTGCCATAGGAATTATATCTTGTCTTTTACCTGGTGTCGGAGTTGACATGGCTAAATTATGTCCCAGAGCTATAGTGGTCTGGAAGGAAGATATATCAGATTTCCAAGTATGAATTATAGTTATTGCATTAAAAAACATTAATTGGGAAAATTAAAAATATTTCCTTTATTTCAGAAATATAAGAGATTAAAATTTGCAGTTAATTCTATGATGGAATTATACGATGATATTATGTTTCGTCCTCCAATACTTGCTCAAATAGGATCCTTAATCGCTGCACTTTTACAATTATCCTATGCCCCATTGATAAAACCACTTGAAAACACTATATCGACTCAAGAAGAAAATGAAAGCAAGGTTAAATTTATAATGACTAAAGATATATATGATAAATTAAAAAGAGATCAAGAACACTTTATATCTTTGTTTCATAAGTTATTAAATAACTGTCCCTCATCTATATGCATGAGAGAAATGATGGTAATTCTTGGCATTAAAGGAGTACCAAGATGGCTCCAACGTGAAACCCGCAAATATTTAGTACAACAACTAATGCAACCTAATGGAATTATTTCAATCTTAACTATTGTTTGTGAAAACCCATTGGATTATGGACAACATTGGAATAAATTGGATACTATTTCCCGATTAATAGCTACATCACATGGAATTAATCCTAATGAATATTATAAATCCATATGCTCACAAGTACATTTTACAAATTATTTTTGCATTAACGATTCATATTTATTTCCTTTTGAATACTTGATAATTTTAGGATAAACTATATTTTTTTCAGTTACTGGATCTTTTAAGTTCAACCCAGATTATGCATTCGGCAACAATAGCAAGCTACTGCATTACTATATTTCACCACTACAATCCGATTGTTTGCTATGAAAATATTGTAAAAGTAATATGCGATCCATTACTAGTAAATTCAGAAAATGAAGAGAAGGTGAAAAGCGAGGAAGAAGTGGAAAAATGTATTGAAAATTTAACAAGATGCTTTGTCACCATGGAAAGTAAATTTAAACAATTGCCTTCTGAACTTTTAATGAATGTAGCTGTTCCTTTATTTTCATTATATAACACTGTTAGACAAAGTGCTTATGTACTAAAAGCTAAACTCAAACAACTTGTACTACTGCTTTTATATGAACAACCATTAAGAACTGAACTTTTTGCCACATTTCTTGGACACAATGTAACTAATAAATTTGGAAATTATTTGAAATCAAAGTTTGGACCAGCAGGTGGAATTGAAATTCTTGGATTAGATAGGACTTGCAAATATGAAGAATTTGCAGACACTTTATTTGACTTGACGTTTACTACAAGAAATCTATCAACTAAACTGTTTTCCTATTTATTACAATTTCTATCAAATTCCATAAAAGTAGATCAAACGGGAGCTCAAAATATGTTAGAAGCTGTGGAAGATACAATGGAAAAGATGGAAGAAAAATTAGCAGCTGTGAAACTTCTATCAAGTTTAGCTAATGTATCTGTTGTGCAAGAATCACAAGTTGAAGATCCAAAATTAATGTTCTATTTTATAAAATTATTATTTAATCAGCATATAAAAAAAACACAGGATTTGACAGCAGATGAAGACTGTGAAATCTTATATGTAGGCTTAATGTTAGTGAAGATGATTGTAAACGAAAAGAAGAAATCTTTAAATTGGACAGTATTCAATGATTTTCTAAGATTCTTGAAAGAATGTTGTGCTTTTTCAAATATTCCATCTCAATTGTTAATGTTAATGCAAGAATTGATAGAACTAGTCGAAACTAAAGGTAAACCAGAAAAAAAACATTATCAGGACGTGTCAGCCGGTTGTGAAGTATCAAACAGATTCGAAAGCGTAATTCAAGATCTTGCGGATCCGTTACTACCTGTACGTGCTCATGCACTTGTAGTTCTTACTAAACTAATTGAAAATATGGATCCGTGTACTATTTCTAGAAAATCAATTCTTCTACAATTATTTATGGTTGGTAGAAAGAATCTTTTTCTGATTTCACTCTCTTCTAATGTATTTTGTGTATTGTATATCTTTTTTTTATAGGAAAATGTAAAGCATGAAGATTCGTTTATATATTTGGCAGCAATTAATGGATTATGTGCTTTAGCCACTTCATATCCAGAAGTGGTCGTTAGAACATTAGTACAGGAATATATTGATATACCACAGCGTATTTCTGGTGGAGACATAAATGTAGAAACTAGAGTTAAGTTAGGAGAAATACTTGTAAAAATGACCAGAAATTTAGGTATGTCTTGTACAGATTCCTTTCCCCTTGTATATAAAATTTTTCAAAATTGTATATTTTTATAGGTGAAATGGTATCGCCTTATAAGAATATTTTAATAAACGGATTCTTATGTGCTATACGAGATGCAGATTCTTTAATGCGAGCATCTAGTCTTTCTTGCTTAGCTGAACTCTGTAAAGTACTAGGTTTTCGTTTGGGGGATGACGTTATTGAGGTATGTTCAATTAATTTACATAAATATGAATATTATATAAAGCCATAAAACGTAGTTCTAGCAAGCGGAGAACGATTTTTTATGAAATTGACAATTATGTATTTATTTATATAAGATTCCGTTTTTTTCGTTTTAAAAACTTACTGTACATATACTCTTGACTTGTAGATATTGACTTCATGGAACTTGGTATATTTTTGTCTTTCTGTCATATTTGCTATTTTATTAATGTAGTTCAAAAAGAGTAGTCAAAATGTTGACTTTCTAAAACAACTTTTATCTTATAAATTACTCGAAATATTTTCTTTAAACGAAAATTTTATTAAAAGATTTTTAGTTTTTATTTCAGATTTATTCTTTCACAAAAAATTACCGTTTGATATTATTATATTTTATATCATATTTATATTTTATATCATAATGAATTCTTACTAAAAGTATATACAATTATATACAATTGAATTTAATATATATTTAAGCACGTTATGCTTTGAATGCATATGTAAACTCGATTATAAATGAGTTTTAATATAAATCTTTAGGTGATCTATTGCCTTACCAGTATTGTAAAAACAGACAAAGTCCCTGAATGTCGACGAGCTGCAGTTATGGTTAGCACTTTATTATTCCGTGGTCTTGGAAAGAATACATTAACAAGCCTGGGTAAAGATTTGGTTGACTTATATCGTGGCCTTAAACACTTACGAGACAACGATGAGGATCTAATACTACGTTTACATGCTCAACTAGCATTGGAAGAATTAGATTTAATTGTGCAAGACTTCATCCTTGCTTCTCCAAAACTTGAAAAAAAAATTATTCTTTCCTAAAATATAGTTTAAGAATATTTACTATTTGGTTCCTACAAAGAATATTTATATTCATTATTCCTTTTTTAATGTATAAGTTTGAGTTATTTGTTATAGTTCTAAATAAAAGCAAATATAATTGATTTCGTTTACCATAAGTCTCTGACCAAAGTATTCAAATTTTACATATTTTTATACACGTCTGGAAAGTTTGTCAACGTTATTAATTTATTCATTGATCATTGTCTCCTTTTTTTTCTCTACAGAAACAAGCATGTTTAAGGCTGTTGCTTTGAACACAACATTCAGTTCTCTTCGCATTAATACATTTTGTCAATACCTAATGTAATGATAACAAATATTATTATTAATATGATTATATATATATATATATATAATATTATTAATACAATACCATTACTACATCAACAACATATCTCGGTACATATATTATGTAAAAAGGAGTATATTAGGAATTAGTATTGAAAAAATAGTTTTGTGAAAAAATGAGTTTATAAAGACTTCACTTAATGAGCATAAGAGTAATAGAAGAAGGAGAAATTAGATATATGAATGAACAATTACGGAATATAATATAAGAAAGAATATAAGAAAAAGTACGAGTGAATTTCACTTATATAGATAATTATTTTAAGGTGGCTAAACATGAGTGAAAACAGTACAATTTGTTACCAATGAGTATTTTGTACGAACAATAAACAATAGATCTAATTACCACTTGATATAACTAGACTGCGAATGTTTATGGAAATTCATATTTCTGTAAATATAATTAAAGAAATAGAACCTAAACAGAAATTTATTTCATCTACTAAATGTCGTGATAAGTACTATATACTCTTAGTATATTTTTGTATATTATATGTATTTTGTACATTTTTGAAGTTTTAAATTCCGCATAAATGTTCAAACATCCACAGTCTAGATATGACAAAATATTCGTGTTAAGAATCTCACGGTTGTCAAGGTGATATGAAGAAATGTTGATGATGTGTTGTTATATATGTATATGTCTGAGTCTGATAGAAATATGCTTCATTGGAAAATAAGGGTATATGGAAATACATACTTTTTGTAACCATTATATATATATAAAGTGAATACATTGATGCTGGTTTGATGCTGTTGCACATGTACTACACCATTAAGAGAATACACCACCCTATACTTATAAAATATATACTTTTATCTCCCTTAAAAGTTTTAGGTGAATAGAACGTTGTATCAAAGGAATTTATCAAAATTCAAATTTCTGATAAAATTAGGGATGTGAAGGAATATTTTGCATAATTGATTTATTTTACAATGTAATATTTTTATGATACTTCAATTACTGACTTTTTAAATGTTTACAGTTGATTTTTTTGGTAAAAGGTTTCTTTTTCTTCAAACTACTGCCATTTCTACGAGCACTGCAACTTTCAAAAAATCCTCTGCCACATTTCAGATAATAGATTCTAGTTTATAAATAGGAAAGAATTTTTTATCTTAAATGTTTCAGTACTCTGCAGAAATGGCTGCCAGTTATCTATGTTTTAGCAGAAAAGGTTTCGAATGTAGTGAATAATTTTGCCATTTTGTAATATTTTTTCCTTTAAAAAAAATTGTGAAGTAAAGTTAAAGTCACATTAATATCATTTGAAAAAGATCTAAATTTTTTATCTTGTAATAACTTATCAAAAACATTCTCCAATTCTTCTTTATGGCAGTTTTTATATACAAATTTGTCGATAGAGAAATCGGAATAATAGTGAACTAATGCATAGAAAATTTATTTTAACAAGTTATTTCACACAATTGGAAAAGATGGAAAGACAGAAACGACTGAATTTCTAAAGTATTCATTAATCAATACATTCTTAATTAGACAAGTCTTAGAATGTGGACTATAAAAATATCGTATCTTTCGAGAAGAATCCAGCTAATCGAATATCATCTCGTTTAAGACATACATACAGCCTTTGTGGTTGTGGAGTCGAGGTTGGCGAGGGCCTTGGTGTTACAATTCGTAAAATAAACTCTTTACAGCAAGGTTCTGGGAATGTTTTAAACTTATCTCCAGCAACATCTACGTCTGGATTACTATTGAGGGAGGTCATTATAAGAGCAGCCTAGAACATACAAAGTTATTAATAGCATATTACTTTTGTTAAATAAATATTTGTATTAAAGAGTATTACAATCTAGATGATTATTCAAAAATTCGGCTGTTGGATATTTGCATTCCCTTTGTACTTAGCTTTTGTCATGCAAAAATGTATTCTTAAATTATTAATACGAAATTCGTAAAATTGTAGGATCACGTTATAATTAAAAGAAGAAATCCAAACGCCTTATATCCAGAATGAAATTTTCCAAATTGATGAAAGTTTTCTTGAAAATGATCGAATAGATTGATTTGCATTTTTGATTATATATAAAATAGTCGTTTGGCTAGCGAGTGAATTAGAAGTTGATATTTGCAATATGTTTTTAACAGCTTGAGGGATTTAAAAATGAATTTATACACTTTTAAATATCGCCACTTTAATATTTATATCAGCTGTAATTTACTATTTATTATCTATACCAGAATTAGGTAATATATTCTGTGATCAGAAGGCAATAAGACTTTTGACATAAGCATAAATTAGTATGAAAAGAATGCATTAGGATTTGTCATACTTTCATTTTCCTTTGTATCTTAAATAATATTGCAGAGAATACTTTCGTTTATATAATGAAACTTTTATTCTCGCCGACTAATGGCTACTGATGATTTATTTAGCATGAACAGGCTACTTTGGAGCTCAGTCTACATATATATAGATGCTTAGTCAAAGATTTGAAAATCTAATGAAACTAACGTTAAGTAATTATCTACACATTGTATTTTGTTTGTCTTAAATTTCTTAATATCTCACAATTAGTTATTTTTATTGGTACAAAGTTGATTGGTTTAGTCAGAATAATGTACATTGAGATTTATGATTTTTCTCCTTTAAGATCAATTTTTTTGAAAAAATCGAAGTTTTCTACATTATTGACATTTTCTATAAGAGAAAGTATTGAGATAATTGTTTCTGAAAGATAACCAAAATTTAGCTTTAATTTTGTAAAACTTATTTTATGGAATATACGGGAAACATAAACACAAGAACACTATTTTGTATCTTTCTTTGTTTACATATGATAAGTGTTAAAATTAAAGTTACCATATCTCTCAAACCAAAATAGTAATAGAAGTGTCTCAGTATTTTTTATAGAGAATAACAAGAACATCGATTGGAGAAAATATAGTACCATTTAAAACAATATCTTTTTTTCGAGAACTCTGAGATCTTAAGGGTAAACATCATGAATCAGAATGTTGTTCATTTTGAATAAATGAACTTCATCTTGACATAATTTTTTGTATCAGTAAAAGCAACTAAAGTATTAAGAAATTCAATGTAAACAAAACATCTTGTATAGTTAAAATGTGAAAAATAAAAATTAAGTTCTTTATTTATTTAGTAATATCTTCACATGTTAGAAGGTGTTGATTCAAAAAGTGTTGTCTAGATTAGAATACCCTCTGAAATCAAGTATTAATTAGTACTTTTTGAGCATCTCTAAACATTGTTGTTATTCGAGAACCGATATTTCCATTGGATCCACCTGGCACATCCACTTCCTTTCCTCGCATTAACTGGATGAGAAACGAAGTAAATTCTTTAGAATCATTGTTTCCACCCAGTTTATGTTGTAAAGAATTTACTTGTGCAACAAGAGCTTCCACACCTTCTACGTCCCGAATAATTTCCTGAAATGAATTTACTTAATTCCTGATTTTCCTTTGTTCATTTATGCAGAGTAAGATACCTGATATTATCTTGAAACACCTTAATATAATTACGTTCAGTAAAATATATTGCCAATGAACATTAAATGATTTCAAAGGGTCACATTTTAGTATTATTAATTTTTTAAATAGAATTATATATTTTTTACTATTATTTATATATTCTATATTATTATTTATATATAATACAATAACATTACGTAATATTATAATATTATTCAATTTAATCTGTCATTCTTTACTATAAAATCATATATTATATGAAAAAATGTGTTGCTTTTATACGAAAAAATTATTAATTTGGGAGATATTTTAATTTCAATATTATATGTTAATCATATGTGCGAACGGTGTAACTTTCAAAAGTTTTGTCGAGCGTCTCAGCTCATGACGATAAAAAAAGCTAACACCATAATGTCTCCTTTGAAACCATTGAACTTTGTTCTACAACATTTTTCATCGAAGATGATAATATAAGATGTATCATACTGCATAATGTAAAATGTAAATTGCTAACTATATAGGTTAAAGATACCTCATATACATGTAATTTTTGATGAATAGGTTTCGTAGCATATTGTAACTTATTAAGTATACTGATTGTAACATCAGGTAGATTTGGTAAAGCATCTTGCTTTTGTTCGCTCAAAGTGTAAAGCGCTGCATGAGTTAATGCGGGTAAGAGAAGTTGAGCAATTTGGCCTATGCGCTTTGTACTTAGGAAATGCAGAGCTTTTTCAGCTTCCCTTGTGTCATCGAATAGACGTTTTTGTCGATGTGCAGGTACAGGCAGGGCTGAACTCCAAGTTGTAGACCATGGATTATTGGGAATCAACATTCTTGCCGATAAGTGACCTATATTAGATAATAGATTATATAATTATAGGTTTCTCTTTAAAGTTTCTTCATTTTATAATTTTAATTTAAAGAGTATAAGGAAATTCATAACAAACCTTTAGGTTGACCCCATTCGTCCGTTACATCCTCCTCAATCCAATCTCTTGGGGAATACCAACGAATGAAGTCTTCCAAAACTGCTCCAGGATTCGCTGCCTATGTTTAATAAGTTCTTCGATTAATATTTTATATAAGAAACTTTTTCCAAAAAAAAAAAATATTACCAACTTCACTAAACGTCACTAAAACGTATGAAATAATTTCAATTTTATTTTCACTTTATTTACACATGTACATATGCAACAACAGATAAAATTACTCATTTACTCGTTAAACAGCATATTAAATATTGTAATCTTTTTGAAGACAGGTAGTGTGTCACATACGATATCGCAATGAAAGTAGACTCATGTCCGAAGACGAAACCGCAGAACAACGTTTCCTGTGATTAAAATACGAGTTGCAGCTTTTATTGAGAAATGTAACTGTCGGACAATTTGTTCATGCGGAACAAATTATCGAAGCAGCGCTCGCTCAGGCTGTTGCTTCGAATGCAGTACACGTAGAAGGAATTAACAGTGAATGTTTAAAAGACTCAGTCATGATTATATGAAGAGGTGTTGCCGTTCATCAAATATTCGGGAAAACTTTGCATTCCGTTTTCTCATTGCCCATTGAGAAAAGCACTGCTATAATGTATCAGCGAATGACAGGACAAAGACTCGAACAAGAGAGCCGAAAGTGGTGTCATGGTCGATCATTGATGAAATATCAATGATCTTTTACGATAATACGCTATTTATATAAATCTTCGAAGTAAATAAAAAGTACCTATATATATATGATCTTCTTTCATTCCTAGGATGAGTAAAATATGGTGTCAAAGTTTGATCATCTATTTGTGAAATACCCTACATAATTTATTTTTGTATTTTCACCTTGAAAGACTCCATATCGGACAATAACGAGGCACTCATTAATCTGGCCCGCATTTCCGAAGCATGTTTGCTAGTTCCAAGCTGCATCATCACTTGGGCATCTTCCTCAAGTTGATCTTCTGTTTTTGGTACAGGATCCTGTGTTATCGGCAGATAAAGAGGATCTCCAGTTTGGATTAATCTGAATAAAATGATCGTTTGATTAAGTATTTTTATTTCTCAGCCTCATATCGTTTGTGACTATAGCAATTAAAAATGAAATGATTTAGTTTTGAAATTTTTAATTTCATTAAATTTTACTGTTAATTCGTATCACGAAGAATGTAAAACAGAAAATAAAAGTAATTATTCTAAAGTGTGGTCTAACATAAGTTACTACAGTAAACTATAACGATACTATTCGAGAGTTGATTTACTATATTTATTATTTCAAATAATGGTATATCTATACCTAAGAAAGCCACGTTCCACGAAACATAACACGTGCACATAACACATAAATGAATTCGTTTGTTTAACGCGTAAATTACGAAAATTATTCCACGGAAATTTATTATTACCGAGGCATTTCATCATAAGAAATGTTTTCATTATAGACGATTTTTCAACGATGTCTGCCATATCGACTATATATTAATTGAAATAGATTGTTTGATATATTAATCGACTTGAATCATTATTATCCAGGAACACGTCATTACATAGGAAAGGAAAATAGGGTGGTGTAAGTAAGTTAGCAAACCTGCGTCGGCACAAAATAACTTTGAATGAATCGATCTTTTCTAGAATACTTCAATACTTCAAACAAGTGAAAATAAATTATTAACACTGTATCTTCCCTGACGATTATATGCCAATTTTCTGAAAATGAATCGTTATTCGTAATTAAATACAAATATAATAAGAAAATTATGCGAGTAAATAAATGGAATAAAAAGTTATAAACGTGAAATTAAATTTAATTTCTTTTCATTGTCTATGTTAAAATGAAGATAGGTATTTAATCTTTTTCACGCTCTAAGCGTGAAAATTAATCGGTCGACGTATGTACAATAGGTAATATCTCACAAAACGTGGCTTTGCTAGAAATTTGTTTAAATTGAAAAGCTGTTAAATGTATAAAAATAAAAAAGCAACAACTAAGTTTTATACTTGAGCGAAGGATGTTTGGCTAATCGTCCTGCTGGTTTGTTCCACAGCAGATGTGTCGCTTTCTGCTGTGCTCTTGATGACGAATCGTCCTCGTTCGCTGGTTCCTCAGAGGTGCATTCGAAAAATTCCTCTTCTTCTGATTCTGCTACAATCGGAAGGAAAACATTGTTTAAATTATACGATCTTATTGTAAAATAGATTTAAGAAAGAAATTAAATACATAATATTTCTTTTTCGTTTCGTTTAAAAAGTAAATAATTAATTTAATTGTTTAAATTTGTATTTCTCTTATTGTATCGTTTTTCCCTTTATTATCTAATTTATTATTTTAATAATATTATTCTGATAATTTACGTCCAAAATGCGGAATATCTTTCAATAGATAAGTTTATAATCGTATTATATTACAAATGTTCACAGCTTGAAAATGTATCTGATCTATGTATACGTTGCTGCAAAATTCATTATACATGTATAGATAAAAATAAAAAAGAAACTTTAATATAGTACAATTTTATGTAGATACTAAACATAAATTCTACAAATTTGTGCGTACAATTCGATTTCACTGCAAAGATAAAAATTAACAAATTTTCCATCTCACTTTAAAATTTATAGCATATACATATGTACGTATAAAGCAGATCTTTGAAGAATTACCTGTTTCAAACTCGTCGGTATCTGCACTTTGAGATTTATGCGCCATCTCTTCCCTTGCTTTCTTTTTTTCGATACAACAATTCATCATCTAAAGGAATAATGTTTATTGGTAATTTGAATACTTTACTGACTAAATTTAAATAGGAAATCCTTTCGTTACATATTTTTCTCAAATTAATATTATAACAAAATAAATAATAAATTAGTTTTAAACTATCAAGTTCGAGAAAAAAGAATTAACGAAGAACAATGAAAGGATATTACCTGAAGTTTTTGATGCAATATACATGTTCTTACGGAATCCGGGAATCCTGGGCTCACTCTGAAATAAAACAGGTTTATCTATGCAGTTTTTATCATAATTTGGAGAATAATAGCGATGCACGTTTTGATACAAGATATCAACACTTTGTAATTACATTGTGATTACATTGTTTGCGAAGAACTTTTTGCTTCGTACTAACTGCAAATCATTTTTATTATATAATTATTATGTTCGGTTGCTTTAATATACAATAATAACTCCATTTCGAGAATATTACCTTTCTACTTTTATATCAAAAGTCCAAGTTCATATCATGTATTTATTTTTTAATACAATCTGAATTTTGTTTATTTCTACATCAAGTTATTGGAAAACTTTACGATTATGGAACGAATAATAATTGAAAAAATACTATTTATTTTTAAATAACTATTATCTTTAAATTAATCTTAGATATTTTTATTTGCGAATATTATTTCGTAAATATACAAAAACGTAACGAAAATAACGATGAAAATCGTTTTCACAATTTTCAGTAATATCGTTATGATAACGAAATAAGAAATCGTGATAATAAGAATAAATTTGTATGATTAAAACGCATCAAGGAATGATTATATATTTGTTTACCGATACCTCAGTTGCCCTTTCGGACCTCGAGGGGCTTCTTCATATAAATCAATGGTTTCATATCAAATCGTAGACAGATCGCCTATGAAAGTGTTTGATGCGAATCAGAAATTTTACAAAATGTTCATATTTTGTTTCTGCAAAATGGCAAATCGTGGTGGCAAATAAAGTTCGTTCGAAAGATGTCATCGTCTTCCATATACAGGTAAATCTTCATATTATAGCACTCTTACGAGACGATTGACACGGTTATATTGGTCAAATTTGAAATCAATCTGGATATGTATATAGAGGCTACAAAATATTTACTAGAAGCATAAAAAGTTTAATAAAAAAAAACTTAGCATAGAGCATAAACAACCATCTTAAGCATGTAATGAAACGAGTATCGAAGCTTATTAATACAACGAATAATTGACTATTCAAATACTTTTATGATCTCTGTGAAATACATAGATATCGTACTTCTACCGAATATCTTGCAATTTCTATATATAATTTCGGATTTGTTTCAAAGTTTCGCAGCATAGCCAGAGTGCTACTGGAATTTCAAAATGTTTCGTACAACGCATATAGCGTATCCAGAGAAGGTTTTCATAATCTTATTTTAGTTTTCAACATTTAACTTCGAATACTTTCAATATTTTGGACCGAGTACTATAACGTACTATATCCGATCGAATTATTAACGTTTTACGTATCCTCCTTGTAACGATTCTTCGATACTGGTTATATATTAGCAGGCATTCGTTGAGCCGTTCCGAATAGAAACGTTAAATAGTCCTTTACTTGTCATACGGCGATGCCTAGTGCCCACGAAATATTTTAGGTTGGCCATACCGAGCGTGCCATATATCACTCCGAAAGCGCGCCTACGACCAATCGAACGATCGCGCGAAAAATCAGGACAGTGTTTCGGTAGTTGACGGTCGAAGGATCGATCGAAAATTCGTTTTTCCAAGACCTGTGCACTCTATCCTGCCCTACCTCGACCTGCACTGCTACGGGAGAGAGACGCGCTTCTAGAGGGGGTCGAAGAGCGGCAAATTCTTGCAGTCTAGTGGAAGACCGTGATGCCGATGCTACCGAGCCGAACTTAACGGTTCTCCAGTATCGAACGCGTCGTTGTTCGTGAGTTACGCGCGTTCCTATCGATCTATACGCTCGAACAAGAATTATTCGATTAGTAGGTGATTTACGTCGCGAACTATACACGCATAACACACGCGCGCTAGTAGAGGTAACTGGAAGTATATCACTAGGAATTTTAAAGGTTCGTTTATCTCGTTTCGAGAACAAGGAACAACAGGTGCCGTCAAGGAAGCGCTTCGATGGCTTCTATCTTGTAACACGTACAAAACAGATTTTTGTTTCTACGTGTTGCGTCCCTTTACGTGATTTCTTTAACAACTGGCTACGAATTTCGGCTTCGCCGGAACACGTCATGGGCCAAAACTGGCTATAAACTAATGCCGACAAATATGAGTAAGTAAATCCTATCTGGATTCTTTTTTTTTCGTATTGGTTTCTTTTTCTTTGAATTATGGGTACCCACGTGTAAATATGTACATATATTGGATAATTATAAAATAGCAATTTTATTTTCTTAGATATACACATACGTAAAACACGTACATAAACACGTGCATATTGCCGTATAAAAGAACGTTCTTATTTATTTTTCGTTAGTTTTCCTCCTTTCAATTTATCGTTTCCATTTTTCAAATTTTTCGTAATCGTTACGATTGTCTTCTCCTTAATTTTTGGTAACGATACGAGTGTCTCTGACGCGAAAGAAATTTTAATCGATTCGGTGTTGTTTCTTTTCCTGTTTCTTTTCATAGGAACCTTGTTAGGAGCGTTTTGGATATTTATAAATTATTCCCTAGTTTTGGTTACGTTTAGTTTTCAAATTCGCGTACTCGCGATGTTGCTAAATTTTTAATTAATTTTAAGCTCTTTGTCACGGTGTATGAAAAAACCTACTTAGTCATCGACATATTATTATCTATTTTCGAGCGTCGACTGTATAAAAAAGTGAATCGAATATGAATTTTTCAAAGACATTTTGCCCTTGAAATGTCAAATATTCACCTGGTTTCCGTTTTGAGGGATTCTGGATAACCTGTACTTTTGTATCTCTATTTGAAAGTAGTTTTTATAATTATTAATAAACCTCTAGTGACATTAATATTGCAATGACTTTTTCCACAGAATTTAACTCTTGCGCTCAATTATAATCGTATACGGTATAGAGGTATGTTGGTTCCGACGATTTCAAAATACTTAACGGTACATACCATCTTCGTCCAAAATCGTTCTCTCGTCTTTTTTACCAACAGCTTACAGCTGAATTAATACATTTCACTAAATCGTTTACTCGTGTAATAACTATTATCCGATCTTTCAAAAATCTATCGTATAAATTAAAAAGAAAAATAGAAGCAAAGAAATAAATCGGATAAATATCGATTAAATTCATGCCTTATTAATTAAATTCAAGCTCGTTCAAATTCTATGCACGCGACATATGCAAATTCTATTTTGTACAGCGGAAATAATCGATTATTGTAAATTATTGCTGATTATCGTAGAAATTGAAAAAGGAAATTTAATACGAGTTTCACGACATATTCGTAAGCGTCGTTTAAATTTTATATCGCACGTAACAATAATTCAGAATATCGTAAATTATTTATAATCGTTAGATGAAAAGAAATTGAAGTTGAATTTAAATCTCGCTTGAATATATTTTATTCTTTAGATAACGGCAATTCGATCTTGCATATTTGTTGATATTTGTTGTATACAGGAGAAAATGAAAAGGGTAAAAAATGGAGCGGAAGAAGTTTTAAACGTTGAATTGAAGAACAAACGCAAAAATCACGCACAATCGAATCGAAGCCCGTTTCCTATAAACGTGGGTATACCGTTCCCACTATGAGCAAGCGATCATCATCGCCGTCGTCGTCGTCGTCGTCGTCGTCGTCGTCGTCGTCGTCATTCTCATTGTGTTCGTTATTTAGATATAAGAAAAGATAAGATGAAAATTGGCCGGGCACGTGTCTATCCAACAAAAGTTTCCTTCGTGAGATTTTTGTCGATGGCGTTGCATAGTAGACACAGCTCTCTTTGCTAGTTTGTCCCTACAGCTTGAACGAGTATAGTTATAGCAACAAGTTTCAAAGGGTGAATGCACCTACGCACACACCTCATGGGTATCGTCTTCGGCGTGTACTGGCCGACCTTGAACCATGTACTACACGAGGCCAATATATACAGTGTGTTTCTCGCCTGTTACACCAACGACGTCCACTTTGATCTGTACGAAATTTCCAATTGACGCGATAATTTTCCAACGTTCGAAAAAATATTCCTCGATCGGGTAGAATAGGCTGGATCTTACGTTCTCACGTTTTCACCTTCTCACGTCGGTTTTGCTGATTTTGAAATATGTCCTCAAGGTTTACGTTCTAATGCTTCTCTTACGTTGTATATGCGTAGCCGCAGCTCAGCCTTACCTTTCGACTCCGCTATACACGTTGTTTAACAATTTGCTTGACAAATTTTTCTTTTATCGCGAACAATCGTCCAATTTTTCAGTAGCAGCACGCGTACTTGTTACAATATTTATCTAACTACGGACGAGAGAAAGATGCGACGTTCTACGTATCTAATAATCGGGCAATTACAATTATTACTCTTTGAAAAATTTGTTATTGACTTTGCAACCGGTGATATATCGCTAAATAAATCCGTCCGTGAATGAATCGAACGCGTACTGTTTTGATTTTGATTTTAATTTTGGTTAAAATCGAACGTATAAATCTGGTCGATTCGGCAAGGTGTGAAATTTGATTCGATAGACATAAACCGATAATTCGCGATAGTTAGGGTACTTGTTTCGCGTTACAAAGCGTTATTGGCCGTGTAACGTTAGCGTACGATAGCTACGACGTAAAGAGTAATTTATCAAGTTTATCGAGCAACGTTTAGGTACGTTATACGAAAAATAAGCGACTGTCCGTATACTTTTCAGCTGAAACGTACTTAGCGTACGTAACAACGTAGCCAGGATGGGCTTAAAAGATAGACATCTTGGATCTCATCGATTTCAGAATAGCTGCTTCACCCGTGAAAACTTTGTTACCGAGCTCTTTATAACAGAGCCGCCTTTTACGATTCAAGCGGTGTCATTGCGCGTAATATGCTAACGTTCTCTACTAGCTTCCATTTTTTAAATTACATTCGCGATATCGTCAAGAATAACGGAATCTTTCCGTATAGAAAAACTTTATTTTTTTTATTTAGCGGAATTCAATCAATTACTTTGGATGTTGTATAAAAACAGAGCTCTCTCTCTCTCTGTAGAGATTCGAACGAATGCTAAAATTACATGAAAAATAGCATCCATTCCATTTACGTTATCGAAAATTATTATATCATATATATCGATGGATTGCGTCGATAGGCGTCGATAATTAAAAGAGCGCGTATCGAATAACATAAAATTAAAGGAAAAGAAGCAAGAAGAAATAGAACAGAGGTTACTGCCTCGATCCGTGAACAATCGTCTTAGAAAAGAAGAAACCTTGAAAAATGTTACGTCCTGTTCCACATAGTTTTACGTTAAAAATGATTATGGAGACTATGATAATTCCGTCCTATCTGGCAACTATTACGAAGAAATTTCTACGATTTCCTCGTGCAAAGACCAACAAGCGTGGCGGTACTGGCTCGCTTGCCCAGTTGCTTGCTCGCCATGACCATCCAACCGTATTCTTCTCTTGCTTCGATTCTTCTATTTCGTTACTTGCACTTCCTACGTCTCCGATAATCGTGCGTAATCCTTATACACGAATAAAAAGCGTTTAATACTCAAACCTCGAACGGGACTTAACGGGCGAAAGAAACGCCACGATACTTTGGATTTCGAGACAGAAAGTATAAATGGCTTTTAGAACGGTCGTATGCGAAGTATAAATATCAAGAAAAAAAAGTGCTATTGGCGTTTTCAAAACTAACGAAATTGCCATTAGTAATTTCATTACCAGCGATAGCATTCGATAGCAATGACAAATTATCACCACGCGAATATGTATCGGGCGCCATTGCTTTAGATCTCGAAAATGAGTGTCTTTTAAATATCGTTCACGTTCGTTCAGCCAGAATAAAAGTAACGTTTTTCGAACGTTACGTTATTTAATTAAGCGTAACTCAAACGCATTACGTTGGTCGTCGAGACTTCTACCTCGATAGCTTTAACGCGGGAAAAGAAATTTTATCATTACGCGGTAATACGCAATTATCTCTAAAGATCTATCGAGAAAATGCACGACATCGACGTTTTCTTAATAAGATAAGCTTAGTGAGATAAATTTTAATCGTAACTGATATTTACTTTCGTCGTCCATCCTCCGCTCGTCGCAAAATTGCTTAAAAGTAACCTTCACCCTGCGTATTTTCAGATTGCGTCCAATTTCCGTCGATACGATCGCGGCAATCGTGTCTCGTAACGGTGCTAACGAAATTCGCAAACGTTTTATACGATGTAACGTACGACGTGCGTATTTTCGCCGGTCACTCTGCATAGACCGTTTATTCCTTCCAACTTCAGCCCCTCCACCCCCTCCCTCTATCTCGTCCGACTCGTCGGAAACGCTTCGCGAGGAAATACACGATCGACGAGCACAGTGCACGCGGATTCTATACGTATATCGTATATACTCGGTTGAAAGCAATTCCATTCGCGGTTACTCGTAACTGCATCGTGTTGCGTTCGGAGAAAGGCCGCCGGTCTACGCTCTACTCCGCACGATCGTTCCGTGGTCGAGTTTTTCGCATACTTGGGAAAATCAACCGCAGAAGTGAATGTTAATAAACGAGGGATTTCTCTTTTACGCCGTGAAACCCTGAAACGGGTGAATAAACCGGAATAGCCGACCGTTTCGTCGCTATCGATCGATCGATTCGTCGAGATGGTTTTTCGCTTCTTGCGTCTTACGACCGGAGATGTTCCCAGTCTATCGGAATACGTTGCCGATCGATACCGCGCGATCATACGCGTTACAAAATTTCTCGTCGACTTTTTCCTCGCTCCAAGATCCACCGAGGCCAATACGAGAGATCACGTTGCAATTGCATTTGCAAAAAGACAACTCTTCGCTACGGAAATACGCGATAACGATCGTTGGAAGAATCAATAGGTTTAAAAGTTGGGAGAACAGAGACGAAACGAAAGCACCTTCGACGTTAGAAACTAATTTCGAAAAAAGTTAAACGAAAAGTAAAAACGGTGTCGGGAACGATCGAAAGGAGGACGGCAGTGCCCGATAAAATCGTCGACGAATCGTCAGAGTTAAAAGTTAGTACGCGTTAACCCACATCCCAGGAAGGTCGAGGGAAACTGAGTTTGGCGCGAACGTCGCAGCTCTCATTTCCGCAACCGCTTCTTAACTTCCGTCATCGGACTGCTGGCGTAATTGCGAATGGATTTCGCGCCCGTCGCGATTATCGACGACCATCGGGTCGATAAAAATTCGCCCATTTGCCATTCTTTGACGCGTCGCTATTTCGTTACGTAGATCACGCGAAGCTAACGAACGAACTTGAATCGGACACGCACGTCTCTGTAATTCTACTTGTCCAGGAAATATCTTCGATTCGGAGAAAATACGCGTTTCTTCGAGATCAGTCGATGGTTAAATTGGAAAGGAAAATAATTTAGCCTGCTTTCGGATCTTAATCGTTTTTAATATATTTCCACGCTTATATCAGGTTAATCGATCGATACGAAGTATAATAAACTTTGATTTGTTCCGGTCTAGTAAACGCTTGTTAGAACGAATTTAACGGTTTTAAAATACTTCGACTTTTCCAGTCTTTGGATTTGTACGTCTCGCGGCGATTGCGCTCGAGAAACCCGTCTCCGATAATCTCCAGAATTTGCATTCTTGTTTTCTTTGTTTCAAAATTTCTTAACGCGATCGCCTCTTGCCAGTCTCTTTTTAAAGCGAGACCCGCTAAGCGTTAGAATTTTCACGAAAGTTTGGCAATCGCTGGAATACTCTGTTCGCGGCTACCGTCTTCTTCAAATACGTACAATACGCTGCGATACGTCAGCGATTGATATTAACGCGACATCAAGTAGCTCTCTTAAGTAAAATTATCGTTTTTCGAACTAAGATTTTTAGAAATCGTCGCGGTGTAATCTATTTTTCCCAAATATCTCGTTTAAACGTAACTAGGCGAAAGCTACGTATCGATTTGCGTAAATATCGCTAAATAAAATAAATATCGCGTAACCGCGTTCTTAAAACTTTGCGAAATCTTTGCCGATTGTGCTAATTATCGGTGATAAGCATCGTTCGATTTCCTGTTCGAAGGAAGAAAGTACAAAGAAAGGTGAAAGTGCTATTGTAGTTTTGCCAGAATTAAATACATTAATCGATACTTTCGCGTAATATTAATTACGGTTTTACGATTCCACTGAAATTCTTAAGTTTCACGAGCTACGGCGCGTTGAATTCTTTTTACACGACGGACCATTTTTTTTTTAAGACGCTTGCTAACACGATCTTCCCTCGCAATCTTCCCTCGAAAATTACGTTTCTCCGATTTCGCGAAGTTCTTATATTCGAAGAGGATGAACTTCGATTCCGTAAAAGAAAGAAAAAAAAAAGAAAAAGAAAAGAAAGAGAAGAAAGAGAAGAAAAAACAGTTCTTTCCGGAGCTATCGCGTTTATCTTAGGAACATGCGTCGCACGAACGTACCACGATATCTCGTATTTGGGGGCTGTAGGTGAACTTTTACGACTCACTGCGTACGTATACGTTCGATACGTAATGCCATTGATTCGACGATACTCGGTGGCGGAGAAACGCGGCGACGGAGACGCGACAGCGGGTGAACGACTCGGGAGAAAGATTCACAGTTACAAAAGCGATTGCTCTACTGGCTGCGACGGTTTTTCGAATCCGGTAATTAGCACGATGACGATCCTACGTTTCCTAGTTATTGTGTCTCCGTTTTTTCCCTATGCGCGTTTCACGTTCGGTCGTCCATTGTACGTGGTATTCTCACGACGCGCGATCAAACAAACCGACATTGCGTTCCTCCAACGTAACTCACGACGGATTCTTCTTTCCGTGGCGTAGAAAATTTTCCGACTCGTCTCCGACCCGATTTTTCGCATCTTTCTTAGGTTCGTCGATGATCGAGTTTTACCAAACTATCGTTCATCGAATTATCGGTAGTAATTTTATCGGTACAGTTGTTCGGTAATTAATCAGTAGATCGATAAACGATGGCGAAAGCAATTTTACCGTCGTTCGAACAGATCGGTAATTGCCGAATCACCGATGTTCGCGTAAATGCATATTTCGATAGAGCGAGAAACCAAAGGCAAATAAATATTTCTATCGGATCGCAGACACGACGCGTCCTCTTTTATCTTACATTTTCGAGCAACGCGCGCGTTTCGCGTATTTGTCAATCGCTTCGGTTCGTCATAGATCGCGCGGAATCGCGTATGTCGCGATTTTCAGCGCTCCGTTAAACCTAAGACGTAGCAATTTGCATTTCGCAAATTAGGATAACTCGTCGATCGAGTTTATCGCGTCGTTATTTGTTTGCAAGTCGTCGCGTTCGAGCGTTTCCAAGTCTCGTAGACCCAATTTCGCGAAATTCTCTCATCCAGCGATCGATCCTTGGTTCGACGAAACTTTTATCCTAACGTATACGTTATTTTGGTTTTTACACCTACTCGCGTATACGTACTACGACGATATCGTTATTACTATTATTATTATTATTATTATTATTATTATTATTATTACGAATATATATATCGTTATAAAGGTAGCGCAATACGACAGGAACACGCGTATACGCGGCGCCACGTCGAGCGTCGAAGGGTTAATGTCGTCGCGTTACGACGCGACAGCGTAACCAATGTCACCGTCGCGTCGCAGAGTAACACCGCGATTATATCATATCAGGACATTTGCACTCGTTGAGAAACTGGACGCGCGTCTCGCGCTTGATTTCTCGAACGAACGACGATGCTCGATCGTCGGAGACAAGCGGAACCAATGGAACGGCAATCGCGGGAATAGCGCGTTGCGTTACCGGTAATATCCTCCTGTCCGGTTCGTACACGAGCGGCGGCGTCAGAGGGAAACGCGTTTTTTCTCGTCGTTCGACAGTTTCCACTGTGCAATTTCCAATTACGAAACGAACCTCGTATCGCGCCAATCGAATTCCACTTGCGCGCCGATTCGCCCGCTTCCAGGCTCGCGCGCGTTACGTTTCCAAATGTTACCGATTTTATACGTAATTAATTTTATTTACTTTCACCTTCGTCGAGAAAAACGGTAAAAAGATAGGAAGATACGGCGTTAGAAAAATAACACGTTCGATAAAATCTACGTGAAATGGCAAAAACGGCAGGCTTCGATTCTCTTAATTCCTTCCGCGAATACGTACTCGACGATACTCGCGCCGACTCGTCGGTACGAACGAATACGAATAGAAATTTTGCGAGAAAGCGCGTTTTTAGTTCGTTGGGCTACGCCGGTCGGTCGGATACGCAAAATTCGACAGGCGTAAAACGTGGACTTTCGCGACTCGATTTTCAAATCGAACGGCACGAAGATTTAAGGAAGAGAGCAACGTTCCGAGAGACGATAGCATCGGGGATCGAGCTGGCATTGATACCGAACGATACCGAGGTCTCTGTCACACCCGAGAAAACTGTTGCCGTAACGCGTTTGCTCGCGAGATGGAGCGGTTAACAGTACTCGCATGGTTTGTTTCGCATACTGTTCCAACTGGTAGCACGAACCGTTACACGAATATGGAAAGTCCGGCGATTCGCCAAGAAAAGTACTTGGTACGCGCGGTTCGCCGTATAAAATCCGACGATATCCACCTCCTAATATCGTTCCTCTTCTCCGTTACGTTCGTACCTTTTTCTTTGGTGGTTTCAAGGGAAATTTCGTTGGATTAAGATTTTATTTGGTATTTATATTTGGTATTATATAATATAGTTTCGCAGATCGTAAAATTTAATCGCGTTAATCGCATCGGTATCGTTAAATTTAGCATCGACCATTGGTTGGTCAGTCGTCGATTATTTTCGTATTTCGTTTCGTACAGATTCCAGCGTATTTAAAACGACTTTAGAACCATCGACGTTACAACGGAAATTACGAGGAAAGTGCGACGACGCTACAAGTTGCAAGATATTCGACGCAATTCTATATCAAAGCGAAATATCAAACTGTCTCGTATAACCGGTACAACGTAGATGCTAATTTTCTACCGTATATATTCGAATACTTTGGCGAGTCACTGTATCCAGCTTCCGCTTCGTATCGCAACGGGAAACTAACCGAGCAGCGTGATAAAACGCGTTTTTCCTGAGAAAAATATCTGGCCTGAAAAGTCGCGGCCTGCCACCTTTTCGCGTATCGAGCGTAAATTGCTTTACGACTGGCGAACTTAACGACGAGTTGGCCCTAGCTGGAATCCGTAGGAACGAGATTAAACGAACGAGGAGAGCGGTGTTTGAAAAAACGTGAAACAATACCGTGAGAAAAGGCTATTTACGCGTGACCAACATCGACACTGGGTCAACCGGCGGTTAACAGCAACGTCGTATCGACGTTCCAAAGCGCGCTCTATCTTGCATAAATCTTCGTTAATAACGCGCTGGTGGATATATTTCGCTCGTAGGAGCAAAACGGAACACCGAAAGAGAACGAAAGTGAAAGGCGCGAATTCCGTAGGCAACTACGCGCCGACTAAACGCGTGTCTCCTATATTTCTCCATATATCGGCGGATGAATGAAACAACGAGGCATTTTGCACGCGGCGTAAACGCGTAATCGTAAATCGCGCGCAATTTCCGCGCGAAAACCACGAACTCTCCGGTGTTTCTCCGATCTCGTCGAGATCGGAAAATCTACCCAGAGAGCTGGAAGAATTCGGTACTTTTGCACGATCCAGTTAAAAATTTCACGAATCCCGTAGCATCGTCGCCTGCCGATGATGACCAACGACGCCGATGACGTTCGTTCGTGACGAAATACAAAAGTCATCGTTGGTTCCGCGTACTTGGAAACGGTCGAGATAGGCGTCGAAGTCGGAAACAGGAATTTATTTATAAAATTTCACCGACGGGCGTATCGAGAACACGCAGAATTTTATCGTCGGACGATAATTTGTTCGTTGTTGGATCGTTGGAGACGAAAGGTGAGCCGGTCAAGTACGTCGCTGGAATGCCAGCGCTCGTCCTACCAAATGATCTCGGACGCGCGCGTATTCGCAAATACCACGCGACAAAGAATAACTTTCACCCGATCGTTGCTTTCGATGTTTAGACAGAACAAACTCGCCCAACTGCCTCGATTTGCCTGACGTTTTTTCCCTATATCCTGTTGCGTGCACGGATATCGAACACTCGCGGAATTCTCCGATTCGTTTTCTCGTTTCTTTGGACAATTTGTCGCATTTTTATTTCCCCTGCTTCGAGACGATATATACTTTTCTTTTTGTTAGAGACGCTGTCGCCTTCGACCTTGTTATCGAGCAGAACGCGTCGATCCGGCCCAAGCTACCATCCACCGATACGTTTCTTCTTCGTTTATTATTAAAGATGATCGTCATCGACGAATCGACGATCCTGACTTTTTCGCTCGACGTCTTCTCTCGCTGTTTTCGCGATACTTTGCATAGCCGAGCGACGATCGTATGCGTGGAAAAAGGTTGTTCGAAATCTTGACCTCGATAATATATTTCGAGGTGTATCCTATCGTATTCCGCCATCTACCTCGTAGTAACGAGCAAATCGAATCGAATTTAGCAAGTATACGTGTACGCGCGAATTCTAAATCGCGCGTGACATTGGAAAACGTCGATATTTTTCTGAAAAATATAAATACCATCCCACGATAATAGCAGCGAGGTTTCTCTGTCGAGGCAGCAACTATCGTAATAACTATTTCGAGTTAGGTTCTGTCACAGTCTGATAACTAGACGTATCATGCGCGTCGGGCAGCGCGATATCAATATCGAAATATCGCGCTTTACCGGTAAAATTTTATACCTCGTCCAATGGAGTTTCAAAGGATGGAAAGTCCGAATTTTCAAAAGCAGTACGGTATTGTTATCGCGTCGGTTGTATACGATTTTCACGCTCCTAAGAATCGAGCAACTGGTCGAATCCACGGCAACGTTTTTCTTTCGCTCGACAACCCTCGATCGTACGTTGGACTTTTAAGCGCCGATCGGTATCGTCGAGTCGTTGCTATCGACGGTCGTAACAAATTACGCAACCTGATCCAAATCTGATTCCACCACCTGTCGTGGCCATTTACGGTCCAAAGACACCGTCGCAGTTAACCAGGCTTGGCCATGTTTCCTTCGAAAGAAAATAACATTTTTATTTTAGAAATCGTTTTCGAATAATTTCTCGTTCCTGTTAAAACAACGGGATCAGGTAACGAACGAGATCTGACGCGAGAGGTTACTTTATTCGAACGAGCAAACTTCTACTCGATCATCGATAAATCCAGATTCGACGAATTTTTGTAACGTAACCACGCTTGCTCTCGAAATTGTTCTCGCTTCGAACGTTTCCGCGCGCGGGAAAAATCGACCACCCTGTGGCAAACGAAGAGAATCTGCTCTCGGTGTAACAAGCCTGTAGCCAAACACACGTTACTCGAATAACGCGGAATAACAACAGCCTCGTAGTTGAGACTCAACGCCTATCGAATCTCTCCGACCAAAGAAAATATTTTCCTTCGATCGCGTTAGTTCCACGCCGCTACTAACGTTTATCGTCGATAATTCGATCGACGGATGTGCGCTCGAGTGCGATTACCGCTGCAACACCGATGTAGACGGATTTAGCAAATCGTCTCAACGAATCGTTCGTGACAACGGCTGTTATTAATTACCAAGGGAAATTGGCCGAGCGATAGACGATCGCGATAATGGTATAATATGGTATAGCGAGTGGTACGCGCTCCTGTGCTCCCATTAACAAGTATTCCGAGATGCAACGCCGTGACGAGCACGTTAATTAATTAGGTATTCCGATCTGTTCTTATTCCGTTTCCCTGAACCCGTAATAAGACTCGAACCGTTGACTCCGCTCTAGAAATTCGACCATCTTGCCTACCGAACAACTTCCGGCATCTTTTAACTCTACATTACGCCGCCGCTTATTAGTCTCGTTAAGCTTTAGGCTACCTACTGCTAGACTATGCGAGTTTTCAGAACGACGACTCTACCCCGCGTATTTACCTGTTTTTCGAACAAAATTTTACCCAACGCACCGCTCGATATTTCCATAAATACGCGCTGTTTGTCCTTACGTACCAATGTACCACCAATGTTTCTAATATCGCGCGTAACTGTTTGCGATATCGCATAGACGTAGAAAGAGACGTGTAACGGTAACGAACAGCGGCGAACGATCGAAATCGAACAAAGGTTTCGTCTCTCGCGATTTGAAAATCCATTAAAATTTTTTCGCTGGAAATAATTTTGCTTCTCGAGGATTTTATACCGTTTTTCGGTTCCTATTCGGATAAAACTCGTCTAATCGAAGATCCACGTCCTAGACTTTACACGGAAAGAAAGATTCCTACGTGCGCGTACGCGTACGCGTTATTAAAATTGAACTTGATCGACGAGTTATCCAGGTAACTTAAATCGCCTTTCGTAATTTACGGTACGTAGTTTGTTTTAATCGAGAAATCGACTATCCGGCCTGAAACCAAACCGCGCATATCACAGTAACGTCACGTTCCATTTTACGAATATCCTCGAAACGTATAAATTAAACGGAGGAAAGTATAGGTAAAGTTTAGTTGTCAGCGGTAGATACGGAATCATCGAGGCGTAGAAAAATGCGACAACCCAGTTGAGCAGGTGATTACGATTCTCCTTTTACCGTGCGATTAACATCTATCTTATTATTTTAATTGAGAAACGATTCGGATTCGTCTTACGATTTATACAATTCCGATTAATTTCCATTTCTAAATTATAGAAAATTTCATTTCCATAAAGAAATCGACTCTCTCGTTGTATCAACGTCGATGCTCTATTTATCTTTTTAACGCAATTTCGGCGCCGATTTAACGTTCTCAAGCACGAAGCAAAGGGCATAAACGACGAAAGAAACGGGGAAATAACTTTTTTCATCCTTTCGAAGAAGTCGGAAAAATGTCGATTGTGAGATCGTAACGAACGGAGGAAAATTTGAGAAAATTTGAAAAGATCGGCCAAGAAAGAAGATTAAACGCTTCCTCGACTATGCTATCTTCGCGATTTTCCTATAATGTTCGTAATGATACGACGATATATCGTAACAGATGCTTGATAGATATTAGTTTAAAAGGAAGCGGTAAATCCACGAGTGAATTCTCTCGTTAAGCGACCAACCAACGATTCGTTGCCACGATTGTTACAATTTTTCGAAGATACTTCGTATCGTTGCCATTAGGTCCGTTCGACGAACGACTTACTCGTCGATCTTATCGGATCGTAGACCGAGGGAAATAAAGTTCGAGTTTAAGCTAAAGGTTCCGTCGTGCAACGATTCCCTTTCTATCGGCCACTCCGCACTTTCCAACATCTCTGGAAAGAATGTCCGAACGATTCTACCGATAGCAACCTTGATCTTATAGAACGTTCCAAGCAACTATGGCTATTCTCCTCGCTGTTAAATATATACGTGCTATTATCGCAGGGGGAGAGGGAGGGGGGAGACAAGTTGCGAAAGAAACGCGCAGCAAGTTTTCTCGCAACTTTTTCCGCGTTTACGGAAAACTTCGAATCGGTTAGAAGCGAAACGCTCGAAAGTTTCACCGACTTTGGTTACGATATTAACGCGACTAAACGATGAAAACGTTTCTGGTTAGCGACCGTACCTCGAGCACGATAAGCGACGAACACGATCCTACCAGACGCAAACACTTTCGCGAACCGTGCCAAACGCACGCGCTAACTTTCGTATACGTTCGCAGAATCGTTGAAAATATCGTCGACGTTGCCGCGAGAATACTCGTACGCTCTGTCTAAACGTAGGAAAATTCGAATAGAAAGAAGAGCGGTAGGCCGACGATCTCGGTAGGAATTCGTACACCGTTGGTCGACTGGCATCGATAGAACCCATATCGGCGCGAGGACGTACGTTTACTCCGGCCATTGACTCGTAACGGGTTCGGTCTATGGACCCTGGTTTGTCGCGGTTCGTTTAGGCTGCGCAACTTTGGTCTGCTCGTGCGTTATGCTTCTCGATAACCGTTGTATCCCAGTCCTACGTTCCACGTATATATCGGCCGTTCGTCCTTTCCGCGTCTACAGACCCATATTCGGTCGAGCGAGACCGTACGATCGACGAAAAATCGAACGAAACGACCACGTTGTACCGTCGACTAACTCTATGCTGGACGTCTCGGCGATCGTGGTACGGACGGCGAGTGGACGATTCCGCGTGGGAGGATAATTAAACGTTTTCGTAGCGAGCTTCCTTCTCCGTGGAATCGAATTTCAAAGTATCGGATCGGATACGAACGAGCGATCTCGGCAGCCGACCGTGTCCTATACGCCAAAGTACGTGGAAAACGTGGAACAAGAGTTTTTTACTTTTACCGCGCCGAAAAATATACGCGTACTTGATAAATTTTCGATTATTCGCCGCCGTCCAAATCAGCCCGGTTCTACTTTTAAACTTACAAGTGTACGCAAACTTTGTTCTACTTTTTCCACGTTGTTTCGATCGCTGTATTTCGAGTGGACGTAGCGACCCGTTCCAAAGTTGGCGAGCTCGCGCACTGCCGCACCACTCGACGTAATCGCGGGAATACGAGGAATTGCGCGGCGCGAGTTTCGAAATTGCGCACGCACCTTGCTCGCTGGTAGCCACGGGATCGTGTATTCGATCGAGTTCGATATCCCAGTTCGCTTCGTGGGCTTCGAACGCTACTCGTCCGACTTTCCAACGATAAGAACCCAACGTGACATCGTCTTCGTAACTTGCCACTAATTCCGCTTCTCCTTCGTAGCGCTTAGTCGCGTTACTATCAGGGACAAAAAGTAACAGCCGTTTGTCAAATTTTTACGAAAAACTAAAAAAACAATGGATTAATTTAATTTTTGCTTAAATACGAGATACGAGATAACGATCGTCAAAATTTCGAACAAATGCCAGCAAAAAAGGCCGACGTTTAACCATTATAAACGATCGAACAAACGTTTCTTGATCGCCGACACGCGATTTGGTTATTGCACGGAAATCCACGTATTCGATCTCGGTAACGTTTCTTCGTTTCCCAAACTACTCGAAGATCGTTTCTCCAGTCTATCGCTACGCGTACGACTTTCTCGGCCGAATTTACCCCCTCGAAAGGAAAAACGAGTAATCGTTTTAGGCAACCGTTAGAAATTGCGATATATGGAAGACGCGCGAATATATTCGACCGACTGCCAGTTACTACCGAACGTCGACTAGCCGCGTCGAATTTGCCGAATCGTAGTTCAAGCTTATAGGATTTGGAGATGGAAAATTGCGATAGAGAGATTAAGGTTCGTTCGTTAAGGATTACGCGCATTCCACTAAAAAGATTCAAATTTGTTCCGTACGCCTCTCTGTTGTCGTTAATGCATCTCTCGGAACAAAGTTGGTATATTTGTCGGAGAAAAAGAGAGAAAAATCGGGTCTGACGAGATGGCAATATTTTCAGATATACGTCGAACGGTGTTGCTGCTACTCGAAAGCATAATCGCAATCGTGGCAGCAACCTCCAGCTGTCCATGGGCGCAACACGTAGTCGATCTCGAGAGTTCCTGCATCTGCGACTACAACCTGGCCAGGGAACTTTCGGTACAATGTGACATCGTCGATTACGAGCAACTTCTATCCGCTATGCGGCGTCACGTTTCCAAAACCACCATAGACCTATTCTACGTCAACAACAGCACCATAGGAATCTTGAGGAACGATTCGTTCTCATCCGTGAAAATCAACAACATGCAATTATCTGGCTGCCAGATTAAAGGTATCGAGGCGCACGCGTTTAGGGGCCAGGAAAGCTGTTTGAAAAGCATCAATCTGAAAGACAACGAATTGACCGAGATTCCCAGCGAGACGCTGAAAACTCTGAAGAATCTCACGGTACTGGATCTTTCGATGAATAAAATTACGAGGGTGAACGACGACACCTTCGCGGGATTAAAGTTAGTTACGTTGAAACTTTCCGACAACGAAGTTACTTTGGCGCCTGGATCGTTTCGAGGATTGGAGAGGTCGTTGAAAAATTTGAATTTGAAGGGAACCAGGCAGAAGAAGGTTCCCGAAGCGCTTAGAGGTTTAAGGACACTGGCGTTTCTCGACTTGTCGCAGAACAGTATCAGAGAGTTGCCCGGCTCCGCCGGTACCAAAGCTTTCGAGGGATTGGATTCGTTGACCGGTCTGAATCTCGAGAGGAACTTGATACAAAATATCGGATCCGATACGTTTTATGGTATCAAGAATACTTTGAGCTCGTTGAGCTTGTTGAACAATCTTATTCCCGACTTTCCCACGGCTGCCATCAACAGCGTTCAAGACCTAAGGGTGAGTTTCCACGATATTTTCGGGTCTGTAGTCCCGTCGGACAGTAATCCCGACGAACGTCGACCGAGATGAAATTTGCGAAATTTCAATTCGCCGATAGCTTCGTATTACGCGGACGGCAATCGCTTATTTAACTCGATTGTTTACGATTCAAACGTAACGAAGAGCGAGATAAGAAAGCGTGAAGCGAAACTCGGACGTTTGATAGTTCTACGTCAATGACAACGTCGATGGAATAAATCGATTTTTCTATAGTTCTCCGCAAACTACAAACTTCCTCTTCTCTCTACGAGTACAACCGAGTTTTCTCCGTCTATACGCTTCAAACCTAACGAATAACAAACGATAACGTAAAGTAGATGGAATAATTCGAATTTCTTACGATTTTCCAATCTCTGTCCTGATCCAGGTGCTGGATATAGGATTCAATCTGATAACGGAGTTGCCGATAAACGCGTTTCAAAAGAATCCGTCGATAACTTTGCTAGCGATCGATGGAAATCCTTTGTCAACCGTTCCGGAGGAAGCTCTAGCTCGACTAAACGGAACGCTTCGAGGTCTGAGTTTAGGAGGCCGATTTCTGGTCTGTGATTGCAGATTACGGTGGATCGTCGACTGGATAAAAACCAGAGACTTGCAAGTCACTAGTCGGGAACGCAAGCCGCAATTCTGCGGAAGTCCGCAAAACTTGCAAGATAAAAGCTTCTACAACATCGACACAGCAGGTGATATACGATTAATTAACGGTTAACGATCGTTAACGGTAGAACGTTAGTGGTAGCACGTTAGTGATAGCACGTTAGTGGTAGCACGTTAGTGGTAGCACGTTAGTGCTACCGGATAAGTGGAAAAGTATGTGTTTTAACTTCTGCGCGGTGGTTGCTGTGTTATGTCGTGTAATCCCGTAAAATGCCGTATATCCGCCGTTAACCCTTTGCACCGCGAATTTTATTTCGAATTTCGTTTCCAACAGCTCCCAACGCTTTCGAGCGTTTTATTTGAAATTTACCTCGACTAAAAAATAAGACGATTCAAATAAATGGACGAAGAAACAAATTCGCTTGAATATCGGTTTTACTCGCGCTATCGTCGTGTCTTGTAATTTTCAAGCGTATGATATACCTTGAAACAATTTCCAGGATGCGATCTTGGTTTTCTTTCGCACGTTTCACAAAAAAAGGTGGCACTGAAAGAACGTCGGACTCGACGAAGCAGCTCCTGAGATAAAAACTGCCGTCGAGTCATACCCGACACGAAAGTGCAAAGGGTTAAAGGAACCGATACTGTAATTCGAGATAAAGCGATTCGTCAAAAGTTTCCAACGTGACGAGGAAAATATACTCTTTGCCTTTACTTTTGCGAATGGAACGCGTGACGGCAGGTGATTCTACCTCCCTCGGATCGGTGCACATCCACGTGCAACGATAGACGCTATTTTCCCTGCGTCTGGATCCGATATACATGTGCCGCGTATAAGCGCTAATGGGACTTTAACGATCTCCCAAGAGAATGATCGACTCGCGATTCGCGTAACTCCATATTTCGCACTCTTCTTCTTTGCGATCGGCACTGTACGACGAAACAGAGAAAATCATGCTCGAGGTCAATTTTCTGGTTCGCCTTTTTAACGGATCTCCACCGATCCGAACGCGTAGAATCGCCTTTTAAAGCCACGACGAATAACGTGAAAAACCAGACATACGAAATCATGCAATTTGTATGAAAAAATACGCTTCAAAAATATGCTAACCATAACGGTATTCCGATTGTAAGAAATGTTTGTATCTTTATCTCGTTATTTGTTATTATTTTACCTACCGATATATAACGATATATCGCTATATCGCGTCTCGTTTGTTTTCTTATAGATTAGAATTTTTTTTCCACGGTGACCAGCTCGTAGTTTTAGACCAGGTCGGTTTTAGTTTTAGCCGAGACGTCCTCCGTATACTCTATCCAATTATTATTATTATTATTTTTCACAGAAATGACCTGCGAAAGAACTCCAGAGATAATCGGAATCGGAACGGTAGAAAGCGTGGACACGAGAGAACCTACAGGATCCGCTATAGTAGCCAACGGTTACAATCCAACCACTCGACCGTCGATTAACCTACCTACTACCACTGCAACAACTACGACCGTATCAACGACAGCGCTTGTATCTTCCACAACGGAATTGCAAAAAACCGAGACACCATTTTCCACTACACCAAGAACCATCACCAACAGGCCAACCGTTGCGCGAACAGGAAACGTGGTGATAATGAGGACCACACCATCCCCGCCGAAACAAATTCAGGATCAATTGCAGCAACATCAACCAAGACCACCCTTGGTACTTGGTTCGCCACTTTATAAATCAAAATTCACCGACAAAGATATTATCGTCAAGGACGTACTCAGACAAGATAACGCAGTGATTATATACTGGGACACGGAAGCGACGAATATTTTAGGTTTCAAAGTAATTTATAGATTGTTTGGCGACAGTAGTTTCAAGCAGGCACCGCCTTTGGAGGCCAGTGAACGTGAATTCAAAATCAAGAACGTTCCTTCGCAGGTAAAATTATTTTCGCTAGCTTACAGCATTTATTCCTGTAATTTAAAGAGGTTGCCGCAAACGTTGCTTCCACTTTTCAATCATCTCGGTAAATCGATAAAACCACTTCTCCGAAAGCGTTATAAATGCATAGTCGACTAAACGTCTTGTCCTATCTAAACGTATCAAGCACGATACATGTACGTACAAGAGTGCGAAAGTTTATTACTAGGAATGTTAATCGACTATGAATTCGTTAAGGACAACTCGTTAAGGACAAAACGTTGAAACAACGTTTGCAAGCTGCGCAATTATCGAAAAATCATAAGTAAACATTTTAATAATTTACGCATTTTGAAAAACCCGCTTCCTCCTTGTGTATTTGTAACAATAAATTATAGCTGCTCATTATCAAAGTTATCTATATACGTTTTATCTCGCAGGAATGTATCGTAGTGTGCGTAGTATCGTTGGAAGAAACAAACATCACTCCTGCAAACGTGCCCTACAATCAATGCAAGGAGGTAAGAACGGAAAACTCGCCTACGTCCAACATGGATAAAATTACTATCGCTGCGAGTGCAGCCATATGCGCCACTATAGTGGTAGCAGTGATAATATTTATTGTTGCGAATCGGCGAAGGGCCAGAAAACTTCATACTCTTCACAGTATTGATCAGACAAAAATGGGAGGACCCATTACTGGTTTACCTGTGAATTGTTGTTCCAACGTTGGTCCGACACCCAGCCCTGGTGGGCCGTTGTCATCAATGGCGACACTCAGTGCTTATAATGCTCAAAAAGAATGGGATCAAGTATCTGCATACAGTAACAGAAGCATACCAAGGCCAAGGATATTCCCCGTTGATCGACAAGGTATAAGAAAACAGAAAAAGAGAAAGAAGAAAGTTTCAAGAGTATAAATATTAAAGGAACTTGTATATAGAATACTGGAATACTACAGATATATATACTATAGAATACCATTGTAGAAGAAAGATATTCGATTTGTTATAAAAATTTATATATATATATATTTTAGAACAGTCTGTTTCTAGGTTCGATAACTAGAGCTTCTTGCATCGACGATGTCAGATCACAGACAGGACATTACAGCGGAAAGGTATCGACTCGTTCCGTAGTCGATGGACAATCTCAGCACAGTTTCTCTAACACATCGACGAGATACTTTGCAAACAACACTTTGACTTCCAATCTCGCTAACACAAGATCAGGTTAGATTTTCCTGACCAACTTATCCGATACGTAAAACGAATAGACGATTCTTAATGTAATATTTCGTTTTGTCCAGAGTTGAGACAATCTCGACAATCTTTGGCCGCAGCTTCTGACAGAATATCGCGAACGAATTTTTCACCCAGTCACGTGCCACCGCATTCTTCGTCTAGAAGGCAAAGGCCAAGATCGTGTAATCGAACACTGGAGCAAAACCCACCAAGACCAGGTAGCAGATACAGTATAGCCGATTCAACGCACACCCTTAATAATTACGAAGAGAACAATTGGACCGATCATGATATGGACATATACATGGCACGTAATCCAACTACGAGGACTGGTCTTATGCCTCTCTGATTCCACACATTGCATGTGCGCGGTTTTGCTCAAACGTGTTCAGTGACATTCTTTTTCTTCAGACCGCTTGAACTGCTCTCACTCACGTAGTTGTAATATATAACGTGACGTTTCAAAAGGTTCAGAGATTTATAGATAGAATAGCGTTGACATAGTATCAATGTTAAAATAAAGACCTGAGACGTATGTTATTACAAAAATTACCGTGTAATAGATGTATTAACATAGTAACATGGAGGATACGTTACAAACGTGTAGCTTTAAGAAAGTTCATGTTAAGAAATTGCTTGAAGGTGCACAGTTAAAAATATATATACGTGCTATGTGTGCTCGAACAAAACGTTCGATTTCAAACGGTTTTAGCACGCGATCTCTCAACAACAATAAGAAAAAAAAACATAGCACTAAGTGATGAATAAGTCAAGTTTATCGCGTACGTGGTGGATGTGTTTTTATCCAAAGACTGTATTATAAATCAACGTCTGTCAAATTCTGTATTATGTTTAATGTCTTGTGCTTGTTGACGCATGTTCATAAGAAATGTACTGATATTAAAGTATTTCTTAATATATGATATGTTCTGGTAATAAGAGATTTCGCTATTGATAAATATAGAGCAATTTTGTATATTTCTACGTACCGATAATTTTATATTTCAGTATTAGAATAAAATCGAAACTGAATACACATACGATACAATTATGTGTATTACTCTGATATATTTTGTAAAATTAATGCGTACTAATAAATTCTAAATATTAATAGATTAACGGAAACGGCGATATAATTTCTCATTTCTCCATTTTATCACATTGCATAAAACTGCCAGTTCACAATTTCCCTTTACGATAAGGATCCACGTATTTTATTTTTTACGGTGCAATTTTGATCGATAAAACGTGCGGTACTTACCCAGATATAAGAATGTTCCTTTCCCATCGAAATCTGATTTCTTGTACAAACTCGTACCATAATTGTGCCAAGGCTGTCGCTCCACCGAGATAATGCGTACAATGTGCTGCTACGATTGCGAGACGCCACACTAAGCTGTCCATTGCACATGTTTTTACACCTTTCCACTGATCTTCGTCTATGTTACACGTGGTTAAGTCACTGTACGGAGTTTTCTATAATATTAATTCATTCTATTACTTTACGGCAACTATACCTGCTTTTACAACAAATAATCAAAACGCGACAGTTTTAGGGTTAACGATCACAAAACTTCAGCGAGGTTCGCTCATGATCGCCTAACGCGAAATAAAGTAACGTATCTTTGTAAGATTTCATGAAGCGAAGGAAATGATTATATTACATTAATATCGGTATTATATACTACGTTAAGAGTAAACGAGATAAAGAAAGGCTAAAAGATAACTTAACAGATTGTAATCAAACGTTACAAACGCTACAATTTTTCAAACAAGTCGATCTTTCCTAAGAATTATAAAACTGAATCTACAACTTTATTGTACCGACTGATTTGATCGTAAATATTTGATTGTAAATAGTCAATTTAAAAAATGCTTTAGCACCGGAAAAATCTGATCGGTTATCTTAAAATTATCGTATCAAAAGAAAAATGACTTACAGTGTTTTCTTCCGCGTCAGGGAAAAGAAAATAGAGTATTGACAATAATATTTCTTCCGGTATTGGCCCTTCTACGTTTTTATTCTTCTTCGTGGTTGCTTTACTAACTACCGTTGAAATTGTTGGTATCTTAGATTCCGTTAATATGTTAAAAACTGAACTCAATGCTTGATCTTCTTGTTGAGAATAAGTTACAGCATCTCCCAGCAACTCCACTATAGTTTTTTGATTATTACATTGATATAAAAAATCAGTTAGGTATTCTCCGAGTAAACAGGCTGGTGAAGAATCCATCTTTACTTGCACAGACCATTCAGGGGCAGACTGTGGTTCTAAATCTGTAAAACCTTCGCTATCAACTACGACGTTCTCCGACATTTCAGGCCACGTAGTGTACAAATGAAGTTCTCTGCAACGATTCGATCAAACAAATTCTTCATCTCGCAAAGTTAATTATCTTAGTTACTTTTCTGTATATAACATAAAAATCTTACGCAATCGGATCATACGTTGCTCCAAATGGAAGTTTTCCAAGTTCAGCTACACCCAATGTTTCACCTTGCATGAAATCAAAATCTGGCGGTTCTTGAGTCCACGTACTATTGGTCCAGTCTTTCAATAAATACGAAAACCTTACAGATATCATCACTGGGTCGAGCCTTGTTCCACAACCTTCTCCAACTTTCTGTTTAAATAACGCAAGTAGGCCTGAAAATAACATGTACAAACAAACTATTACCCATAGGTATACTAAAGATAAATATAGTTCCAATTGCACAATTGCATAACCGATACAATTACTTTTATACTTTTGTTTTAAGAACTGTATTCGTACCGGTTAGGTATTTGCAGTGCGAAGGAACTTTTTTCAAGTGCACCATATCGAAGTGAGTGCAAATTCCTTTCCCAATGCTAGTTCCAAGATACATTTTCTGCCATGGTTCCTGGACTTGTACTAACGTAGGTATATCACTAAAAATAAGTATATCGTTAAACTTAGAAACATTTTATTTAAATAGCGACACATAAGCAGAATTGGGGGAAAAAAGATCAAAGCTACTCTTTGTAATTCGAAATGTACAGAACGAATAAAAAGTGCATGTGGTGATCGTGATAAATGGATTCGACATGACATTGAAGACAATATGATTCGATATTATTAGTTTCACAATGGATTAGTCGGTGCGACTTATTATTCCATACGAAAAATATTAGGCTATTTATAACAAAAAATCATTAATTCAAGAAACATTTCAATAATTTCTATTTCATCTATCGAATGACATTGGGCGCGTTTCTTTTTATAAAATGACAGAGAATTTGAAATGGATTTGACCATACCGCTTCATGCGTGGTTTTACTGAAAAATTTGTAGAATGAAAAATAGGATAATGAAAATAATGAACATTCCCTAGACTAATAGTTTCCTGGCATAAATAACTTTATACTTCTTTTTGCGTAGAATAACAAAATGTATCAACTAATCCATTAGCAAATATATGATTACATTTATGGAAATGTAGTTGACCTCCGTGCGACATCCATCTGCTAAGAAAGTTAACAAAATCAAACCATGTTTCCTTCGACGGCATCCAATTTTTGCCTACTTACTTTCGTCTGATTACATTCGTTACAATATTCAGAAGATGCAGTAAATACCTATCTAGGTCCCATCTCCTTTCTTGTATTCATCGAAATACGAATTTATATAAAAATCCACACACAAGTTACAACAGATAATTTTTGGTTTCTGTACACAACGACCAATCCATATACAATGGCAATTCTTGTTTTTCATTATAATGTGTTAATATATTGCAAATGTGTACAGATATCCCTGGCATGGCGTGATATTCTTACAACACGGTTTCAGTCTAACACGGTTCGAAAATTAAACTAACGTAAATAAAATTAACATACAATACTTTAAATTAATTATTGATTGTTGTAGTAAACTTATAGTAAAAATATATATACTTTCGTTAACTATTGGAACCTAACCGCCATTTTTGCATTAATTCTTTGTTTCGTATAACACGGTTACGCATGACATGGCATTTTTTTGGGAACCTAACTACCATGTTAAACAGAGTATACCTGTATTACAAAAGTGACACGGCTTGAATAAGTTTTTCAAGAAAAGCGAGAAACTATTTGGAAGCGTATAAAGCAGTTATTGATTGAACATATCGTAACATTGGCAAAAAGAACAGACTCTAAGGAACAATGACCATTTTGATCATTTGATCATTTTGTAACGTGCAGAATTGAATTATTTTGAATTACGTCACTCTTGAAATACACGCGTCACATAATCCCAAGAAAACAGCTTTTCTAATTACCAATTAGCATTGGTCGCTGCAATTGCTAGAGAACTAAGTAAAATCCTAATCTTGGTCTCATCCATCACGGAATCTCTTTTAGTGGACTGTAAAACAAGAAATTCTCTAATACCATAATAGCAAGCTATTTCCAAGTGATTCCCATCGATTCTAGCAAAATCATTTGATGCATTTAACGCATCCTTGTGACATTGTACTTTTTCTTCTTCGCTTTCCTCCAAAAGATTATCTGTATTTTCATCGTCTAATTTTAACTTGTAGTGCTTCAATGTAAATTCCGCATCTGCAATAACGTAAAAGCATCTGGTTGCATCGGTTAAACGAAAAGAAAGTATACGTACATTGAACATTACTTATTTTAATCTTGATAAAGTAATTTTATATATGAACAAACCAGCAAAATGAAGCTTTTCGAAATTTTCTTCCCATGCACAGTTGACAAAGTTTCCAGATTTTAAACAAGGACCAATTTTTGTATTTGGTAATTTCCATTCGTGCATAATTTCTTCCAATCTCGCGATAAACATTTCCCATTCAGAAGCTGTCGTAAAATCATGATGATAAAAGTCTTCGATTTCAATGTTGTTCATTTTTTAAAGTACTACTGTAGATTAAAAAACGTTATTTATTAACGAACCGCTGGGTCCGCGTCAGGTTAAATGTTTGACGTTTATTCGTTATCAACTGAGCTGCAGACTGTTATAAAATAATGTATAGAGCGCGCAACGACGCTTTTCCAAATACCAACAGAGTCAAATGCATTCCAATTGCTTCGAAAACATAGCATACATATACATACGAATAAGTAAAATTATAAAAACACATATACATTATTATTAATATACACACACACTGCTGAAAAATTAAACTTTAATGTTGTGTAATGCACATGGAAATTGTTTATTATATTTCTATAAATTTAATCTGAATTAATGAAAATAGATGAATAAAATAGACATCGTTAAAAGTCAATGATTCAACGAAAGAAAAAAGAATCGATCGAAAAGATTTCAAATTCGAGAATATTTCAAACACATGAATACAATTGTGTACAATTTGGCAAAATAAATTATACAATTTTTAAAATGCGCTATACTTTACCGTATTCCATATTTTCATCCTATGTCGTATACACATATTTCACGTCATATCGAAAATGAATTCGTACAAGTTTTGGATGTACGCAAATTAATAATATCATTTTCAATGAATTTACTTGACTTATTTACAATTTATTTAAATGTAACAATATATACATACACTAGCAATATCAATTTGTTTTTCATCCTGGATAGTCAAATAATTAGTGCATCAGTCAATAACATGATATTAATATTTCGCTAAAAGCTTTGGGTAAATATTCAGAAAAAGAGAGGCATCTCTGATTTCGATAATTTCTTAATATGTTGTCAAGATTATCGTCCCGAGTTTCGTCGGGGATCGCCGTTTAAAAAGTAATCAGAAAGTTGTTATCGAGAAAAGTTTCTGGTGAAATCATCTTATATTTTGATAAAGTAGTGTGAATCCCTCCCTCCGCTGCACAATCACCCAGAAAAAACTCTAACCTGACCTGATGCAAATCTAATCTCCAGGTTAATCAGAAATGATGTATCCTGTCAAGATGAGCATTCTGAAAAACTTATTAATGTACATGTTACCGCCGGTCGGCTTTAACGTCCGAGATATTTGCAAAAAACTTTTATTACACGTACCTTATGAATATTAAATAATTGTGGAGTAAATTCTGCCATAGGCGGTCCCCTAGTGGCGATCACATTCCTATGATATAGCTTAACCTACACAATAAAAGAGAAAAACTAATGGGTTATAAATCGTGTAAAATTTATATTCGTCTGCCAAGGGACGTCCGTCAACGCTAGCGTAGAAATACCTACCATACCGAAAGCACTATATTACGAATAGCACATAATGTATCTAAAACTTTTATATATTAATTTATAATATAGTATTAATTAGAAAATTTATGTGATTATCGAATTATGATAATATATAATATACTATGTTACAATATTATCAAATTCAAATTGCCGATATAATTTTAGTTTGCTGCTCTGATTGTATCTCATACTATGTTTTGCCGTTTGTAATTTAATTCAGCCGATGTACACTCTACTAGCATTGACACAAGAGATAACGTCTCTCAATACGCAGTAGTAATTCGAGCTAGTATTATCATTATCTGCATGTTCACATGCATATATTATATGTTCATATTTATAAACTTTCTGCCTTATATCTCCTTTGTAAAATAAAAAATATACAATATATATATATTATATCCCTATATAGGAGAATGTATTAAATTCTACGAATATTCGTACGTATTACATTAACAGTATTTATATAGATAAACATCTTTTTGTATCTTTTGTGACTTATGTATTTTAACGTTTTTAGTATAACTGGATAAAGATATACGTATTTTCAATTTCGACTAATGTCTTTTACATACATATTTTGTTGTTGTAGATGTCGACGATAGATCGATGGTGTATTCTCAAAGTTAAATTAATCGTAAAAGAAGGATCGCAAGTATCGCATACAATATCACAGCATCCTAAAGTAATATTTATAATATGACGAGGTATTTCAAAGTCTATCTTGAAATTATACAAGGAGCAGTATCTAAAATACTACGATATAATACAAACTTAACTTTAAGATAAACAAAAATTGCCAATTTCAGTATTCCTAAACTCTTAATTTCCAATTTATCTTATAATTTGTACATTTGTAATAAAATATGTCGATTAAGAAATTCACGTAAATTTTCATAAACTAAAGATAACGTTTCAAAATTTTAAATTAAGAATCAAGTTTCTGGAAAAAATTGACCGTTTAATTCCAGAGCAAAAGCAAAGAATAACGATTCGAAATATGAATTTCATATTTCGTTAAGGCAGAGAAAAATGAGAGGAAGTACACAGTACCGCCGCGCCGCAACGGACGTGGGCACTGGTGTAGCCTACAAAATTTGTTCCCAATAAAGTGTACCATTACAAACATCGGACAAACCGAACTAATCATTCGATCTCAAATTCTAATAAAATCGATCCGATCTAAATAAGATATTTATAACCCGTAAAAAAGTATATGTAATTTTAAAGATATTTAAAAAAGTATATGTGTGTGTGTGTGTGTGTGCGTATGGCGCGTGTGCGTGTGTGCGTGCGTGTGTATGTGTACACAAATTATTGTAAATTTCCACGATATTACCAATATGAATTATGTATCCAACTTCTTTTTTCTCTGATAACGATATCTCGGAATAATTATTATGTACGTCATTTATATTTGTCCGAAGGTTTATTTACGTTGAAATAACGTGTATTTGTATATTTACAGCTAACTTTCGACGTAGAGCCGACGCTAATGCAATGTCTCGTCCGAGGGTTTCGACACGATATCTACATTAGCATACAGTATGGGTGGCATTAACGCACCGTGCGGTTGTGTCAAATGAAATTCATGTGCTTTGTCGCGGTTTCAAATGTAGCCAAAACGAAGTGCCAACTTTGTGGAACGTCGGTCGATAAAATGCGATATATAAGTGTGACATATAATGACAATATGTGAATGTAATGGTGATATTTTTACGTGTTAGTACAGATTGCGTACTTGATAGATTGGATACAATTGGATTAGATGCGATTTGATTTGAATGCACATAATATGCAGAAATGTATAAAATATCCAAAGTACTGTATCCTTTATGATACTTAATAGATAAACAACTTTTTATGCAAGTTTCAATTTCATAGTTATATTTTTCGCAGCTTACTTATAACGCTAATCAATTCTCAATTTCTAAATTATTTTCTATCGCATAAACTACCCAATTTAATGATAATGCCTACGAAAAGTCCACTATAAATTACAGCAAAATTATAACGCAAATAGTAATATATCTACAAATAGTAACATTTGTAATATTAATAATAATACAGCTAAAAATTATAATACCAGTAGTAAAATCTATAGATGGTAATATTTATATTATCCAACTATTCAACTTTATAACTCCAATAGTAATAGCTAAAAATTATAACAAGATTATAGAGCAGATTTCGAAAACAAAAGATTGGAATATCGCTATTCATGTATAACAAGTGTGGTTAAAAGAGAGACAAAGAGAGAGAGAGAGATATACGGGGGGGGGGGGCGCTGCATACATACATACATATACACATACATATCTATATATCTATATATATATATATATATATGTATGTTGAGCGAACGCTCCCGCGCTTCTGTAAAATAAACGTCAGCTGATCGTGATTTTAATGAAAAAGAACGGTATGTGAAAATAAAACTTACGAATAACGTTGGGACTGATACCTCATCGATATTTATCAAATTCAAATTTTACACGATTATTCTAATTACATGCATATCCTTCTGGACATTTTTACACTTTAAAATCTCTTATAATTGCATAGATATATGCCATCTATTTATCGCTGGGTGCCATTTTACAAGTTTCGATCTTGTATCGAATTGTATCAAAGACGCAGCCATCAAGAAGAATCGATACGTCTTCGATACTTATACGAAAATGTCAATATCTATTTAATAGCTCTATTAATCCATTAAGGACCAAAGTCGCGATAACGCCACACACATTTTATTTGTAATTTCTTCTTAATCGATTTACATTATTGGATTCTATTCAATTTACACTACCGAATAGGCATTTTAATTGTAAAAAAAAACTTCACAAGTTATTCAATAGTTTCTTCGTTACTATCTTTTGTCCCATTTAGGCCCCGCAATTTTATCAAATTTAAAGAAACTGAAATGCTTCACAACGCTATAATAAACTATCTTTCTAACATTACCAAATTCTTTTTGTAACTTCGATTTGTGTAATGGCTTTTGGTAATGTATTCAGTATTCTAATACAAATCTTTGTTACTTGGCAAAACGATAATTTACTTTATTTATGCTTTTCTAAATAACCTAACTGTAAGCCGTGCTAAATGCTGAACACGATCGCAACACGATCGAGTATTTCATCATCGAAACTGCGGAATTTTTGGGCAAAAGAGCTTAACTTTTTAGCTTCTCGGTTTTTTTAACTTTCTTGGCCGTAAGCAAAAGGTTATGTTCATACATCTTGGGGCACAATCATACCGGGTAAAATCGGCATATAAAAAATTACGAACAACCATTATCCGCGATACTGACATTCTCTGGTTACTAGTAACCATCGTCCATGACTCTCGAAAATTGTCTTTCGATCTTTCGATTTCTAATAGCTGGAAAAGTTTACACCGTTTCTTCCCTCTTTTAGTTGTAGAGTACGATAACTAATTAAAGGGTAATTCGATATTAAAAAAATTAATTTTATCCTGTACGTAACCAGTAAACTGTTCCGTGGTCGGTAATGATCGTAGGTAACTGAAAAAGAATACATATCCGTCATGGATAATGGTTGAATGGTTACCATTGGTAACCAAACAGATCGTAATCATTTATAATGTTTATTCACGATGAAAATCATTCAAACTAACATATCGATCGTTATGCTACAACTTTCTTAGCTTGAATCACAAGTGTTACGATAACTGTCGTCTGCGACTTTGCATGGATTTTCCATACACTTGTTCGAATCGAATTGTTAGAATACGAGAAACGCGTATTGCATCTTGTTTGCATCGGTCCCATCGTTACTCGCGTTACTCGCGTATTAATCGTGGAAATGACGATCGCCGGCAGGCGG
>NT_176483.1:2129248-2140981 GCF_000188095.3 Bombus impatiens
GGCGGGCGGCGACAGCGTTGCTACCGTAGAAAGGACTGCAGTCGCGCACGTGTGTCCGTTGAGTGAACGACGCCACGCGGCGAGAGAGAGCCGGTGTCTTTGCTCTGTGCACGTATATTTCTTCGCTCTTCTTTGTCGTTTTCACACGTGCATCAGGCGTGTGCCGTCTCTCGGTATGCTCGCACCGTTCAGTAATTTTTCGGCTATCGACGGACGAGTATCTCGCGAACAGTAATTTTGAAAGCGGTGCACACGATGCCGGACAAAGTCGCGCCAATGGAGAAGCAAGTTTTGGCGATCACGAAAGTCATCAACCATGAAAACGATGCGGTGAAATTGAAAAAAGAACTCGGTTTGCTGGACGGTGTGGCGATTATCGTCGGCATTATCGTTGGCGCCGGAATCTTCGTATCGCCGAAGGGTGTGCTGGAAAATAGCGGCAGCGTTGGGCAGGCTTTGATAGTTTGGATCTTTTCCGGTGTTTTGTCTCTGATCGGTGCACTATGTTACGCGGAACTCGGTGAGTACTAAATATGTATCAGTCCAGATGTTACCGACGAGAAATATTTGCTACATTTAATTTAAAATTCTAACGCGATCGTCCACGTTGCGTTTGTATGATCTATGTAGGGTTATTCGTAAATCACGGCTAATCAGCGGTGACATGGTGAAAAAAGGTACACGTATGGTTAATTTTCGTTTCTTATCTTTTTTAACGAAGGTACATATGCATATGCTTTTTTAGAAGAGGAATTTAAAATATTAAAATAGACCACGTATATATCGTGGTAATATAGTATTATTAGTATTTTATACGTTATATACATCAGCGTAACATAGAATGTGACATAAATATTAAATGTAAAATGCATTGTATTTATATGCAATTTGACGGAAAAATAACATATAATAGAGATGTAGCTATTGTTTCAGAATATTGTACGAAAGAAATAGCGTATCATCTTTTTATTAATTACTACACGTTTCGATTTTATTATTCGCGACAGTATACACGTCTACTGACAGACCTTTCGACTCTTGCATCACCTTTTGCCCCAGTCAATTGGCTTAGAAAGTAACAGTTGCTCTAAGACACTTGCGGTCTATTTTTAAGATTTCAAATCGATTTAAAAATTTAAGCACGAAGCGATCAAATTATTTTCGTTCTTATGTTATTTTTATTTTTCATATAAGCCGATCGATTCGAAAAGGGTACTTGATTGGCTCGATTTACAGCAAATAGAACTCTAAATTATTTTCGTTATTAGCCATAATTCGATTGCTACGATTTTAAATGTGTTTGTTTGTGTCGTTTTCTGTATAAATTGAACAAGAAACGAGCCAATAATAGATTAATAAAGTCGAAGTATGCCGGCGAGCTAGTGGCCCGAGCGCGGTTGGGGCGCGCTGTCTCGACCGGAGAGTAGCGTCATTTACCGCACAAAGAATTGATCCTGCGCATACAAACTGAGCGTTATCTCAGCAACTAACGGTCCAGACGCGATGAGACTCTTTTTGCTTATCAATTTGTTCTTTACTTTATAAGCATAATTTAAAAATAAATCGATTTAAGAAACGAAATTTTTATTCGTTTACGATCAATTTTTTACTTTCGTCGTTGATTTATTGTTAATCATGATCGTTACCATTGGGACTAATTACGCTTAATAGGCTAGATATAACGTAGTTAATAGAAAACATTCATTTGCTTACGTGAGAAAGAAAATATCGGCTGTAGAAATCTGTCGTTCGTTTATTCGAATAAAGGAGCTAATCTTTGTGGAAGAAAGGAGCCAGAACTAACTTTGATCGGTATTGCACGGCTCTCCCCTGATTATCACGCGTATATACTTGAATTATACACGCAGTACATTTGATGAAAAACTGAAATAATCGTTTTATTTTCTAAATCAATCGTATTCTTATTTTACGGAAGAAGATGCGAATGTTCTTGCGTTGCTCGAATAAACGCATGGTAATGTCAAACAAAAAGAACAATATTTTTATAACGAATATGCATTACATTAATATTTCGTACGTACATAATTCTTGTTTACTCCAGATAAGATTGTGGTAGCTGTTTTTCTTTCTAATTACGGCTAAACCTACTTTATCCTGCTGTTATTACCCCTCTCTTTGGTGCCGTTCCCTCCTCCTGTCCCCCGAACCTCTGCCGGTGTCCTCCTTCCTCCTCTCGTCGGCCCTTCGCTTCTGCGCCTACCCTTCTTTCCTCCTTGTTCCTCGAAATTCTTTTCATTTGCTCTAGGCCAGTTCCTGCGTCGTCCAGAAACACCTCCATGCTCGTCCTCGCACTCCGGCGTCTGCAGCCCTCAGCCAGGTGTTCTATCGCCTTCTACATCCTCGTTCTCCTCGAATCCTCCGCGAATCCTTCCCTCTCTAGTCTCGTTCGGTCTCGCCGTCTTCCGTAAATTTTTCGTCAGATTCGATGATTCGAGCATCTCATCGTTATAAAACAGTTTTACGGTTTGAAAATCGAAATTGGCGTTTCCGTCGAATCGAAACGACTGTGTGATCAGCTCGTTGGAACTCGTCCATGTGCCTGCAGTTATAACACACTCATAACACACGCACACACATACGTCGGAGATGAAAAGACACCGGAGTCTTCCCTCTGGAACTTTGGGAAAATCCATAAAATTGTAATTAAAGTCTACAGCTGCAAACAATTTGCCGTCATTCTACCCAATTGTATTTATTTGAGATTTGTGACAACGAGCTTGGGCGCGAGGCGACGATCAGTCGCCGAACGTAGTCGCGGTCAACGGGTCTAACAAAGGTGTAGAGTAATAATGTGGCCCTCGTTGAAAGAAATACCCGTAGAGGTACTCGACGGTAAACGTTCCAACGGTTCCTTCGGCCAAAATGATTACCAGAGAAAAGCCTTTCGAGGATTCGCGATGTTTCGTAAACGTTGACAGACAGATGCGAGTAAGCGGAAAGGTTTCGTTTGAAAAAATCCGTTTTGAAGAAACTCGCTTTTATCGGTCTTGTACACGCCGAACGAGGCGGACAAACGCGATTAAGAAAGCTATTTTTGTACGAGCGTAGACCACGATCGCTTAAGCTCCGATTAGCTTTCACCGTACCGGCGTTTTCTTTTTGCGACATCTTAAAAAGTAAACTGATTGTCCGCGGTGTACAATGCACGTAGTCGGGCGACAAAAGTCGGTAGACGTCGATAAAGCACTCGCGTGCCAAGAACGTGACAAGGACGACGCGGAGGTGCAGCTATCGAGCATAGAAACGCGAAGACAGAGTGCGCGAGCGAGTCGAAAAAGCGACGTAGGGATAGAAAGCGAGCGCTGCATAGATACCTCTTGGGTCTTTGTCTAATAACGCGCGTACGATCCTACGATAAATACGCGAGCGTACGAAACACCGATCAACGAACAGCGGCGATGTATACGCCTGATTAGACAAGGATAGAAGCAGAAGACGCCCGCGTGCGACGTTTTCTTTTTATTTCCACGGCGCGTCTGCCTACACGGTGAGGTAACGTGTACGACTATGCTCGCGCGCTATCTCGCTCTCGCTCTTTGTACGTATCTCTGTGCTATCGGACGCGACCGTCAACCGTCGAGGTAACTTTCAACGTAAACGTTCCAATTTACCAAGTCGGTCGATGCGACTTTTCGACAACTCGTATACGGCGATATCCGAATACAGTAATTTTTAAATGGCAAAACACGCGTTTCTCTCGCGTGTTTTAACAAGTAATTTAAATTTACGATTTACCAGCTCCGCGATAAGGTAGCGAGTCCTACTTTCCTTTCTTTTCCGTTTTCTTAACTTAGAAATAGACGTTTCTATTCATCTAATACACTGTGCGTTGAGACGCTTCGGAGTGCAGACGAACTAAAAACACAATTAGAACGACCGCAATTGATAGGACGCTTGGAAACTGGTAACGACGCTCGACTACACGTGTTGCACGATGGTCGGAAAACGATACTCTCAACGACTCGCAAGCAAAGGTTAACAGATCGTACGAATTATTTTTTTCAAATCTAGACGAATTTCCAAGAAGCTAGAGATTCGTCGGTAAATACTTTACAATTCCGTGTAGCATCGATCGTTTTACATTTTACATTTTACTTTTTAATTTTTCGTCGATGCTTCCAGCGTTGACGCGTAACTAAGAGTAACGTCTTTTTACAAAGTAGATAAGTAGATAAGACGAAAAGAATTTTGAAATGACGATATTTCGGTACCGCTGAAACGGAGATTTATTGTATTTAAATGACAAAAGGACAACGTCCTATCGTTGAAGCGATGAAAATTCTTGGACCACGATATTTCTACGTTGTTCGAATGATACAAAATGTCACGGAAACGAACTATACCGCTACTAATCGTACATACATATACATACGTACGCGTATACGAATCAAAGGGGAAGCAACGATCAAAAGTAACATTTACGATACGAAAAGTAACTTTATCGACGAAAGATTAAAATTCGAACGACCTTCTTGGTAAATTTGTAACAAGCTCCTCCGTTTAACGAGTAGTATCGAAACTCGGCGAGACGAGCCTTGGAGTTGGATTCGGATTTACCAGTACGTATCGAACTTGGTCTTATCGCTAGTGATAATTTCGTCTTGCCGAGTCGAGAAGACGATTCGTCGTTTGCCTTCGTTCGGAGCCTCTGTGCCCTGCCGTAAGTTGGGCCACTCTGTTCGCAGCCCGCGTCCACGAGACGCGTACAAACGTTCGCAAAAGGAGTATTCGCTATAGCAGAATACGTGCAAATACGCGTATAATCGAAACGAACATAGCGAAAGATTTATCCGAAAATAATGTGGCACGGTGGTCGCGTTACGTTCGTAGATACTGCGAAAACGTTCGAATATTGTCGCGATCTCGCGTCGAAAATGTACGACGTTTCCTTGGCAACGAATGGTTCTGGCAATACGTTAACGTTCGATCGGACGAACGTCGTACTCGAATACGAAGGATTAACCAACATTTTATTTATCTGCGCGCGGATGCGACCGCATCTATAAAAAGCGGATCGATTTTGATAAAATTATCCAAAAATACGCCAGACTTTTCTATCGATAATCGTTCGCGTTACCGTTATAGTATCGCGTGTATTATATCGATACAGCGACACACATTTTTTATCGCAAAATCAAACGAAAAGATAGACACACGATGGATGTAAAATCCGACAACCTACCGAATCGTAAAATCCATCTTTTAGATAAAATTGCGCGGAATGGATACGGTGTGTAAAGATATAGAATAATATCCAAAGTATAACGCGAGAGAGGGGCAGAGTTTTCTTCGCGTTGGAGAACGCGTGATTCGTTTCTTGTCCTTAAACGATGTAATTAAAATGTGGTCGTGGCACGCGACCAACGTAACCCGATCCGTGACTCCGAGAAAAGGGTCAACGATACTTAATCGAATTACCGATGCGAGCGATTCAGCCGATTTCATCGAGTCTCTTCGAAACTCTTCTTCCTATCGTAGATACAGCGTGTTATCGCGTCGCTGCAGACGAAACGGCCGAATTTTCGATCAAATTTTCAGCTTAAGATCAATGTTTACAGCTTTCTTCGAAAACGATATTCATCCACCTATAATTGGTCGGATTCGATACGTTCGATCGAAAGGGTCGGTCGACCGTCGTCGGTAATCTTTTTGCCTCGATGGTCCGTCTTTTCGATCCAGCGAGACGAAGATCAAGGACGCCAAAATCGAAATAAAAATTACGCGATGGAACGTGCTACTTAGATTTACGCGTGAGAATTTTCGAGTAGAAATTCCGCGTACCACGGACGAAAGTTTGCGTATTTTCAAATCCTCCTATCTATATCGACTAAAATAAGAGAAATTTTATTCGACCGATTATTTATTTGAACGAAGATTTATTTCGATGACGTTGGATATTGCGCTCGTTGAGAGTGTTTGGAACGTTTAAACAAAATCGGCATCGATAAAAAACTCGATCCAATTACCGTACATCTAGTCGTGCAAAGAGAGATTTTGTTTTACGTTGCTGCAAGCGACACGTGGATAGTTAAACCGGTATTAATAGGACGTAGTTTCAAAGTTTCGGATCTAAACCGTCTCACCGACATTCTCTATCGCGTTTAAATCTTGGAACGTAAGGAGCGGCGAACGTCTCTACGTATCTCGCGAATAACGCGATAGGTACTTGCGACTCGTTCGATCGCCCACGAGTTTCGACGCGTTAAACGCGATTATCTGTTTGCGATCGCTCGAACGCTTTGCACGTTGTTAGTCTCGATTTGACGCGATTCGTCTCAATTACAGTACGATCGAACTCCATAGTACTCGAACCTCGCCGGTAAACACCGAAATCTTTCGTTGGAACGCGAAGCTTATGTCCGAGGTCGTGTGTCGAGGTGAACGTCATTTACCAAAATTGCAACCCGTATTCCATTCGAAGTACCCGATATATCGTATTTTTACGCGTTACGCGTATTCTAGTCGCTTGCCAGCCGCGACGCCGTGCACGCGCGTTATCAAAGTTATCAGAGTCGTAGCGTGCATAGATAAATACAATACGGTATAAGCGCACGAGATCTCTGCGGCTTGCAACCGGTGTTTGATAATATCGTTCGATGGCGCTTCCGAAGACGAATTCGTTGACCTTTCGTAGGGTAGGATCGATGTCGATTAGCTTTCGAGATATCGAGCGTACCGATCTTTGGGAAGAAAGTCGGCGTTTGAACCAGGTGGTAGGAATGGCGGTGTTGCGCGTTAAGGTAAGGCGGAGCTGGCAAACGACGCTAGCGCGAAATTCGCGGTAGCGTCTTTTTTACCAATGTCACGGCGAACGATCTCGATAAAAACGATGGACGATCGTCTTCTTTCTTACCAGCCTCGTATCGACAACGTTGCTCGGTCGAAATAAAAATACTTGAATATTTTTTCAATGCAGGTACCATGATCCCGAAGTCCGGAGGCGACTACGCTTACATCAACGACGCTTTTGGACCCCTACCGGCGTTCCTCTACCTCTACGTGGCATTGTTCGTGCTGGTCCCAACTGGAAACGCGATCACAGCCCTAACGTTCGCACAATACATCTTGCAACCAGTTTGGCACGGTTGCGTTCCTCCGTACGCGGCCGTGCGACTACTCGCTGCCGTTATCACATGTAAGAACACCCTTGAAATTACGACATCGACCTCTTCGGATCGCGAGTTCGCTAAACTCTCGAACTTTATCGGCCGCGCGATTCCAAATAAATTGTTTCTACGCGTGTAGCCGTAGGCCGGTCGTAATTTCGATCCTAATATTGGCAAAAAAACTGCCGGTACCGGTACATCGATGCTTACGCGTCCGTGTGATGACAGAAGCGTAACCGCCGCGCGTTCGTTGCTCGGCGACCTGTTTTCTTGTCCGTCAACCCCGATCGATCTCTTTATCTTTGCGTCGTATTACACGGATGCGAATAAACAGCTTCTACGATAGTCTCGTTCGCAACTACGTACGTTCGTCGTTCGACGATTTGTCGTTATTTTAGGCGAACGTTGCCCGTCGCCTCGCGACAGCCGAATCGAAGAAACTCGGCTAATAACGGATTCTCAGATTTCTTACAGCGTCGCGTGTACAGGTACGCGCACGGGGCTCTATCGTCCGAAAGATCGCGCGGAATAGCCAAATTGGCGCGACTCTCCTTTATATATGCTATAAATCAGAGATAAGTTTAGATAAGATAGGTTTGTAGATAGGGTCGTTTCGCTACCGTACGTAACACCGACGCGCGCGTACGCTTGGGCCAAGTTGCCACCGTCGAACGAATTTGGCGAATTTTTACAAAAACCAAACGGCGTTCGTTCGTCCATCTTTCGAGAAGAAGGTCGTTATCGAACGATAACGTTTAGAAATTTCGCATCTGCGCCGACGTCTCCGCCAACTGTATCGTTCATTGTGCCATCGACCACGTATCGCGTATAAGAAGAAAGTTGTTCGGGATCGTACTTTCGACAGCGTGTTAAAAGATCGTTTTTCAATTCTCTGACGGTCGACTTTGACGGTCGAACGCTACTTTAAACCAAAGAAGAAGAAAAATTCGAATCGTAACTACCCGTAGTTATTTATAAGAGAACGCGAGGCTCGTTCCTCTTTATCGTATAGAGAACAGCGATCTCCTTATTGCGACGTCAAATTTAAAGTTCCACGGCGACGAACAAATCGCTCCGTGTTCTCGCCTATCTCGCCTATAATTATACTTGTTCCAACGGCAGCTCGAAGACGATGCGCGATATACGATCGTGATGGTAAATGTACGCGTTACTGTATCCTGTGCATACGATGTATCGTAACCCAAGGTTTCTCGCTCTCCGAGATCGAGACGTAACGTAGCGCGAAAAGAAACGACCGGATCCTAGACGAAACTAATAATCGACGACGACGACGACGGCGACGTTCTCTAGTTTTTACGCATGTTGCGAGTAACAACGTTACTAGTAATCACAAATATCACGCGTCAAGATACCAAGAACATCGATATAACGTTCTTTGTAACGTTTAACGTTTATAAGGTGAACGATTTTCAGCGTCCACTTGCTTTTCACGGTGTTTTCGCTTTGGTACAATGCGATCGACGATCCATATTTAAGGTACATAGAGGCGAAAGATGGTAGAGAAATCGAGTGCCGAAATAATAGCTTAGGAAAATGTAGCGACGCTCTCTTCAAGTTCGATAAATAACGACGCGGTTGCAGATTACGAATATTCATGCACATAAAATACGTAAAATATCTGTATGTTTGATATCGATTTACGATACGTACGAAGTATTATCCACGATAGAATAATTTGGTAATAGATACTTAACGATAGTTTGGCGATTATCCCTACGTGTATGGTAATTGTCAGATAAACGGAAATTAAGATTAATTTAATCGATTGCCGCTCTAATTCGGAACAACTCGATGTAGCCTGTACTTGACATTGATTATATATTATTGTTATTAGCGTTTTAAACGATTAGGATAAATATACGACACGATATATAAGCGTAAACGATACGCAATACGTTTTTTGCACATGTTCTTAAACATAGATATGCAACACGTGCATTATGCGAAATCTGCGAAATAAAAAACGCATTTTCGTAACCTCTCTGTCTCTGTCTCTGTCTCTGATCGCTTAATAAATCTAATCTATCCAAGTTTCGTTTGTCCGTTCGCATTCTATGCACGTCGGAAAGATACACGTTTGCGCGAACATCCGCGGTCTAACGATATACATCAAACTTTTATCCGACGGAATATCTTTTCATAATTCGCAGATAAATGTTCGCTTATTCGCTGTCCGTTAGCAGCAAATTCGTATAGAAATCGTTATTACAAGGACGATAAAAGTTTATCTCGAAGCAGAAGCGTGCAATGAGATAACTTGAAATATTCGCGTACTTTCGAGTAGCAGTTCTAACGCGCTTCGCGCTAACGTTCGCCTGTGTGTATGTGATTTCGTTTTCACGAATATCAATGTTGCGGGCATTAATTACTTATACATACTCGTCGGCGACCTTTATTCGCTAACGCGTATGCCGCGAGATCTACCGCGTGTCGTCGAAAATTCTTAATACCGAGTTTTCGAAAATGTCGCGCTTTTGTTTCGTCTCGTTTCGAGTACGTATAATAAATTTTCTAGAAATTGCTAGGAGAAAGTAATCGGTGAGAGGAAAAGAGGAAGAAGAAAATCGCTCGTCGATTTGACGAAAAGTTGGCCAACGGGTTTTTAGAACGATCGTAACGTTTAGAAACGTGGATGAACGATTTCTAACGATATTAACGCGTATGTTTCGAACGATAAACGTTCAAGAAATATATATGTTGTTATTTAGAAAGCCGACGGTAGCTTAGATTTCGAGCGACTTTTACTTTTGCGCGTTACCACAGCTCGACCTTAGTTGCCGAGATATTTGCGAGTAACTATCGGTGGAACCGCTACAGCGATTTCCGCGTGCATCCGTAGCGTGCATACGACACGCGTCGGTATCGTTCGCCGAATTTACGAAGCTAACTCGACCTGACTCTTATCTTCTGTTTATACATATGTAATGTGTTAACGAAGGCTGATCCTTCGTATTACAGCCCCGTGTGCACAGCTGCGTATTAAAAACGATTACCATTTACGATACGGACTGGTTTCGAATTAGCCTTTCAAATCCACGGGTTTGCGTAACAAATAACAACGTAATTACGCTTCGCGTCGAGCTTTATATTTTATCGCTGTAATCCGAAACTAGAAACATCGCCTCGTGATCGTTGCTGCAGTCTCGCGCACGTACTTGCGAATTTGTATCGTAGTACGAAAATAAAGACCGAAAGACCGACGAATGGTCGATAAACGTAAACAAACAAACGGGAAAAATCGTATTTCTCCTTTCAATTCCAAATAAACGATATTATCCGATCGATATGGTTGCAGGCTTGTTAACAGCCATCAACTGTTACAACGTGAAATGGGCGACCAGAGTGCAGGATATCTTCACCGGAACGAAGATTTTCGCCCTGGTGATCATCATGGTTGCTGGATTTTGGTGGCTCTGCATGGGTCACACGGAAAATTTTCGCCATCCCATGGAAGGAACCAATACCCAGCCTGGCTACGTTGCTCTAGCCGTTTATTCAGGCCTGTTCTCTTATTCCGGATGGAATTATCTGAATTACGTAACCGAGGAGCTTAAGGATCCTTATAGGTAACGTATCGTTGTTTCTAGCCGAACTTTGACGCGTGTTAATCAACAAAGTAGTTTGCGAGCCTCGCTCCATTTTTTTCCGATCGAACTCCATGCGTCGAAAAGTAGCGGAAGAAAAATATTTACGTCAAAATTTACGATTACTATTTGCAATTACCTTGATATAATTTATACGCGGGGTACACGAAACGCGGCATTGTATACGTTATACGACGAAGACCAACGCCTTTTACGCACAAAATGATAAAATCGTTCGGTTTGGTTTCTGAAATGTTCGATCATCGATGTTTCATCTTGCCCGAACAACCGTTCTTCGGTTTCCCATAAAGACGAAGGAAAAACTTATTCTCTCGAAATAACAATCGAGCGATCGAACGAACCGACTCGTAAGCCACGTTCGTAATCGTGCGAAGAGCCTGGATCACGAGCGTAGCACGTTCCTTTCTCGCTTTCTCTCCGTCGGAAGTCTCGCAACGTCTCGCAGTTAATAAACCAACGAAGAAACAAGATTCGTTCCCTTTTCTTTCGCGGGCATTTTGGCCCAGCTTTCGCTTCGTAACTTCGGGTTGTGCCAAAATTGGTAATATTCGGTAATTGGTAAAGTTTGTTCGAACGAGACTCTTCGTGCGATTACGACCGAATTAACGAAACACCGGTTAAAGATAAGTTGGTTCGATCGTGCCACGTATTATACTTTATTCGGCTCGTCCTCGAGATTACGAGTACGAATGGTTCAAGAAGTAGCAATTTTAGCTACTAGAATCTTTGTTTATCGAGCGAACGAAACGATTTGTTTATCCCCTTAAATAAACTCGATACGGAAGAAAGTACGTTCTAAAGTACGTATTCGTTGAAATAGAGGGAACGCGACATAACATTGGCAACTTGACATTGCAAATTTACGACTAATCGAAAGAAACGATCGTTAAAAGATATTGCCGGCTTGATAATATCGTAAAATTTAGCAGATATTTGCGCGAGTGACTGTTTTCGACCGATGCGGCCAAAGTAAGCCACGC
>NT_176483.1:2141343-2142668 GCF_000188095.3 Bombus impatiens
AACGAGCCGCGAAAAGTATACGTAGAAAACCGGCTTTACTGGAAACCGACCATGTCCACCTACTCGCCGTGCCGATCCACGAATCGTCCTCCGTCTTAGACAGAAGTACGAGCGAAATTTCAGGTCGAAAGGCATATTTGAGGTTCTACGAGATGCACCGAAACTTGAACTTTCCGTTGAAGATTTTAGGAAATATCTCCTAGGAGGCGAGATAGAAATCGACGCTAGATTCGTTGCAAAAATGGCTGTAGTTGCGGCTAACGACGCCAGCGATAGTCCTACAGCTTCGATAAAAAAACGCCTAACGATAAAAAAGCTTGCTTGTAAACGCCGTCCCGCTTGCTCCGCTTGCCAACGTGTACGAGCGTTTCGCCCAAACGGCTGAACTTTCCATCTACGTAGGAACGCTAACGAACGATCGTTCGGACGAAAAACGATAGGCCAAATCGACGAGCAAAGGCTGGCAAGATCGAGGTCTCGAATCAGGGACGATCAAAGACGTCTTTAAGATGGCAAATATATTATCGCGCGTCGTCCGTTTCCAGAGTTTTCTCTCCGTAAGCTCGGTCCGTAAACGATCTATCGGTTGCCGCGAAACTCCAAGCCTTTTCGCCAACTCTCCGTATCCGATCGCTCTCCTTCTCCCTTATCCGTATCACCCGTCTCTAATAAGAAATATGTTTAACCGAATCTTATCACTGAAAGACACGTCTCACCTCTAGCGCACAACGAAACGATATACGAAGTCGAAGCTGCGCGCGGCACATGGAGAGAGGACAGCTCTTGTCTTTTTAACCGACTTCGAAAAGGAGGAGGTTATCGATTCGACGAGTATGTATCTTTTATGTATGTCCAGCGATTATTCCGCAGCGGACGATCGTTCCTATCGGCATGAGAAACGTTTTACGTTTCGTAGAGGATGTTCCCCTGGTGGTCTCGCTGGCAGAAATTTGCCGATTCGTCGGTCGCGAGTCGAACGATTTCCGCGAGTAAGCCAAATCTCGGACACGTTCCGAAACTGGGAAACTCCGCCGAACTGCGGTCCGCTCGTCGGATGACACCGATCCGTTGTGCAAGCCAGATCCGGATCGTCGTACGCGAGGATCGTTCGCGAGGATCGTTCGCGAGGATGCGGGATCGTACCCGTTACGCACGATATTTACACCCTGACAGATCGATCCTCGAACAACTTGCCGGGAGGAGTACCATCCGAACGTATATACGCGTTAAAGCGATAAACGGATATCGTTCGATATCGAAGCTCCGTATCTCGTCGCGTTCGCGTCTTCGAAGCGATCTCGCGGATTTCAACCACCTCGAGACGT
>NT_176483.1:2142698-2165321 GCF_000188095.3 Bombus impatiens
CGAGACGTATCGTCAATTGGTGCACGTTCTGCACCAATGTTTTCCTTTGACAGTCGCTTAAAGTACTGCAGGGGAACATCCTGCGTACATGATATATCCACGTTGCGCGCAAAGTTCCCATCGCTATCATCTATATATATATATATATATATGGTTATATATATATATATATATATATATATATATATATATATATATATATATATATATATATATATATATATATATATATATATATATATATATATATATATATATATATATATATATATATATATATATATATATATATATATATATATATATATATATATATATATATATATATATATATATATATATATATATATATATATATATATATATATATATATATATATATATATATATATATATATATATATATATATATATATATATATATATATATATATATATATATATATATATATATATATATATATATATATATATATATATATATATATATATATATATATATATATATATATATATATATATATATATATATATTTAAAACGCTCTTCTCGATCTAACCTATAGCTGTACGATGAAAAATTCCAAGACGAAGAAACATGTTCGGAGAATCGATTTGCTCGAGTCGTGGTAAATCGGCTGTAACTACAACGATTATATCGAAGGGAACGAAACCATCGTTACTCGATTTATTCGCAATTTAACGATACATCCTGTCGAACGGAAGCGGTAAGCGTCGAGCAGCGTTTGTTCGATCCGAGCAACTAACAACGAGTACGAAAGTGGAACGAACTTCTCGATAACATCGCGAACAAAGATATTTGTAGAATTACGGAGTAAAAGTGACGCATCGTGTGTGCCAGCGATATTTACGTAGTTTATATTTAAAACATGAACGAGATTTTCGTGTTTCTAAATCTAGTTTGGTGATTTTCGTGTTTCGCGCTCTTTGTTCGTCGATATTTATACGAGTCTTTGTTGTCGCGTTTATCATCGATAGAGGCGACGGTTTGAAGAAAATACACGCCTATTTTCGTTGATAACGAACGGCAGAAAGCGAGTATTAAAGTCCAAATAAATATTCAAATATCGTTAAAAATGACGTTTAAACTGTATCGATGACTGTATTTCTAACGACAAGAACGTAATTCTTTCTACAAAATTAACAGTAGGACTTGATTTTTTAGATAGAAAAATCTTTCACGGCGATGACAAAAGTTACTTGCCGAAATGTCAATTTCATAGAAAATTTACCAACGGTTTCTCGACCGAAATTTTCAAGCGCGTAATTTTCCTAGTACGAAACGAATACGTAATACAAGTGGAGGGAACGTTGATAAGCGAATCGGGAAAGTTATCTCGATAACGTGATGTAAAAAAAGAGATATATATATGTATAATTATCATTTTTGCAGAAATCTTCCAAGAGCGATTTGCATATCATTGCCGTTGGTGACTGTGATTTATGTCCTGGCGAACATCGCTTATTTCGTGGTGTTAACGCAAGATGAAATTCTGGCATCGAACGCTGTCGCTGTCGTAAGTTTATCTTTACTTTGAATTCGTTTAATTTGGTTTTTTCAGAACCGAACGTTTCTTGGACATTGGGAAAATTTTCTTTCTATCGATTATCGACGGTAAAGACACACCTATTCTGCTACCGTAAAGGAGACGTATTGTAAAGGAGACGTAGTACGTTAGAATTACAGACAATCTTACAACAACAACAACAACAACAAAATATATATTATCATGGAAACGAGAAAGATCCGCTTATCTTACCAATACCGATTAAACATTTTGTTCTCCAAACGTTGTCACGTTACGCGCCAAATTTTATCGCGTCCGACGTAATTCCAGATACGTTTGGTCCTGTCTTTGCACGAATTTTTCTTTCCTACGACTTCCGTGTGACACGATTTAAAAAAAAAAAAAACTTGCGACTCTCTTTTTGGTAACTACGTGGAACAGCGCGTAGCTCTTTGCTTTTCTATCCGCCTCCGTTTCTACGTCCTCTTCTCTCGCACCGCCGTTTATGCTCGCTCCTACGCGCAGTATATCCGGAAATTCTCCTTTTTAACTCTGCTTAGTTCTTGTTCCCGATAAATTTGCGTATTACTTTCCAGAAAATAGATGCACGTATAAAGGCTAAAATCATCATCCATCGATAGTAACGCGTATCTAATTTTGCTGCGTCGTATCCGATCCGATCTTTCGCGGACATTTTCACGCCACGGCGTTACGCAGCGTTCTTGTTTCTTCGCGAGCGATTATTTGGCTGTCGAGTCAACGGACGCTCAGCTGTTTCGACCATTCGCGGGGAGACGCGATCGCGAGAAAGCACGTCAACGGCAGTCGTAAATTCCCGTTACGATTGGATAATCGACGCCACGAGACGATCGATCCCCTGATTTCTGTTGCGATAATAGGGGTGATTGAATTGACTTTACGCCGAATTAACGGATACAATTGACGTTTGTTCCAACAACTTCTTGACTAGAAATTCGATCGATAGCTAGAGTAACAAGGTGTTGTACGCGACGCACGCTTAGATGTCGAAGGTTCAAAAAATGTATAAAGACTGACTTTTTGCAACGATGATGCAGCGGAGGACACTCGCGATGGATGGGTCTAACGATGCGAGAAAAGCCGATTCGTTAAGACCAAGTTCTTGTTGAGAGAGCGAGGGAGGAAGGACTTCTCTCGTACACGAGAAAAACGAACTTCTCCTATCTTTCCGTGATAAACAATAAGCTTTGGACAGTGACTCGGTGCAGATGTTTGGTTCGGTCTGAAGGACCTTAGAAATTCCTAAGATTTATGATCGGCTCTTAAGACTATCGAAGGTACGCAGTGAAGGCGTGCGGACATCTTTTTTTTTTTTCTTTTTTTTTTATTTTATTTGTTGAAATTACAATCAATTCTCGCGTTGAGAATTTTCAGTAATTTTTCTGGCGTGGCGCAGTGACATGGCTGTTTATTTACAATAAGTTATACTTATTATAGATAGGTATAATTTATTAGTATTATAAGTAAGTGCATATGCTTAATTTGGATGATTAAATGAATCTAACGTTTAGGTCTAGCGGGTAGTGCCTCTTCAGCCTGCGAATCTGGTCCGTCGTATCGAGTAGTCCAGTGATTAGGGGGTTTCGGTGTTTGTTGACTCTTTTGCTATATCTGTCGCTATATTTTGCTATTTCCTCTTTGACTGTTGGTATCTTGAGGTCGCGATGGATGGTTTCGTTGGTAACGTACCAGGGTGCGTCTATTAAGGCTCTTAGCGTTTTCGATTGGAATCTTTGTAGTATTTCGATGTTGGAGTTACTTGCTGTTCGCCATAGATGGATTCCGTAGGTCCAGGCAGGTTTTATTACGGTCTTGTAGAGGGTAATTTTATTCTGTATGTTTAGTTTGGAGCGTCGGCCCGTGAGCCAATAACGCTTTTTTAGTTTGTCCTTAAGTTGCTTCGTTTTTTCTGTGATGTGTGTCTTCCACGTTAGTCTCCTGTCCAGGGTCATGCCCAGGTATCGGACTGTGTCCCTGCTAGGAACTGTTGCATTGTTGATGGTGACCTGGGGGCAGGTTTGTTTCCGGAGCGTGAAGGTTACATGTGAAGATTTCTTTTCGTTAATTTTGAAGCCCCATTTGTGGAACCACTTTTCCATGGAGTCGAGACTTCGCTGGAGAGTGGATGAGGCTATTACCGGGTCTGCGTGGGTAGTTAATAGCGCTGTGTCGTCTGCAAATGTCGCTATTGTTACATCGTTTGATACAGGTAGGTCGGCAGTGTAGATGGAGTACAGTAGGGGACCGAGGACACTACCTTGGGGTATGCCGGCTTCTATTGGGAATGTTGCGGAAGTGGCGTCTAGGCATTTAACCATGAATTGTCTGTTGGTTAGGTAGGATTTTGGGATGGAGTAGTAGGGGTGAGGTAGGATCTTTTTGAGCTTGTATAGTAGCCCATCATGCCATACTTTGTCGAATGCCTGTTGGATGTCGAGGAAAACTGCTGAACAATATTTTTTCTGTTCGAGTGTTTGGCTGATCGTATGAGTTAAGCGGTGGATTTGCTCTACTGTTGTATGATGTTTTCGGAAGCCGAATTGGTGATCTGGGAGTGTTTTCAAGTTCTCTAGGATCGGAAGAAATCGGTTCGTGAGCATCTTCTCGAATAGTTTGGACAGGGTAGATAAAAGACCGATTGGGCGATAGGAGCTGGTTTCGTATATCGGGTTACCGGGTTTGGGGATGAGAGTAATCAATGAGATTTTCCAGGCCTTAGGATAGTGTTCCAGGCGAAGGATAGCATTAAAAATCGATGTGATGAGTGCTATCCCTTTTATGGGTAGTTCCTTGTGGGAAGTTCCTTGATTGCTTTATTGCCTATTAGATCGGACATCTGGTTGCCATCCTGTCAGCGGTGTGCGGCCTGGTCTAGGAAGAACGTCGCACGACGTAACAACAACGTTAATACGATATTGATTAATACGCGCTATGAATTATCAAACTACACCGAGGATATGCGAATATATACTTTTCTATCCTTCGATCTTTCGTATTTCTCGGTTGTTACGTCGCGTAACACTCTATCTAGCCCAGGCCACACACCGCGGGCAAGATGGCAACCAGATGTCTTCGGATACTCACCGCGTACCCTCGATAGTCTCAAGTACCTTCCATAAATCTCAGGAATTTCCTAGTCGAGGTCCTTCAAACCGAACAAACGTCTGTTTCCGAAGCATTTCTAAAGACCTTTGTCCACTACGGCTCGACAAGGGAAAGTTAGTTTTTCTCACGTACGATGCAACTTTCCTGCCACTAGCCACTTTCTCTCGAGGACGGTTAAGACCCTTCGTTTAACCAATTAACAACGAAGACTATTTCCCTCGCTCTCTTAGCCAAAATCGTCACCAACAAATCCGATGGCCCCGTGCGCTAGACACAACACCCATCCTTAGCTTTCCTCCGACACAGCATCGTCTCCCAAGACCACTACTGATTTTACATCCGTCGAACGGTCAACATCCTTCGACCGGGTATACACACCCGTAGATCAGTCACTCACTCATCTCGTACATACGCACCAGCGTAACTGCCTTCGTTATAAGTTGTTGGAATAAACGTACCCGCGTAACTGTCTTCGTTACGAGTTGTTAGAATAAACTGTGACATATAACTTACTATACCGTGTCATATTCATTTAACCACCTCTGTTATCTTAACCGAAACAGGGGAACGACTATTTCGCGGCGTCGATTAACCGAATCGTAGCGAGAATTTACGCCTCTCGACCTCTGACGCGTTTTCCTCGCGACCGCGTCTCTCCGCGAACGGTCGTAACACGGTAGTTTGAATTTCTTTCCAACCGCATCTTCGACTACGAGCGATCGTATCAGAGAAAAAAAGATATATCGAAAGCGAAAAAAAAATGTATAACAGAGTATGCTAAAACTTGTATATCGGACTGTCACGAATAATCAGAACATTCGTGTAATCTTTTCTCGTACGTGCTTAAACTCGAAAGTGAGCCGTAAAAGTAGCTAGAAATATAAAACGTTGGAAAACGTCGTGCGAACGCGAATACGTTCGAGATCGATTCGTAATATTTTCTGGTGGTGATTTTTCGTTAGGAAAAAACGAAAGAAACGTCGGAAATAACAAGAAAGATGGCCTTTTAAACCAAAGTAGAAATCTAAAATCGAAATAAAGCGGATTCTTTACTTCCAATGGTTTTTACGTATCGCGAAAGCTACGAGTCGACGAAACTGCTCAGAAACTACACCGATCGACCGCGTAAATTAACAAGTAGAAAAATAAGCTACAAAGTTGCTTCAAAATTTTACGTTCCACTCTACGATCGTTTCTGCGATCCTTTTTCTGCCACTGGAAGGACTATGGTCCTAAAAGTGGCAAAAGATGTATTAACACGCGCGCCTCGAGACATTCTATCGTACGTACAATACGCGTAGCGGTAAATTTCGCAGGTGCAAAAGCATTCTGTTACAAAGTATTATCTATCTGTATATAGATATATAGACGTATAGATAGACGGATAGACAGCGAAGAAACAAGAACGGTGTTTACGATCGTTTTGTCGCGTTTGCCTCCTACGCTTTGTCGCGGACTCGACTCGCGCGTGACACGCAAACGTACGCATCTCCGAGTTACTCTCGAAAATAACAGTTACGCGTTATAGCGTTTTTTACTCGTTTTCGATCGCACGGATGAAAAAGAAAAGAAAAAAAAAAGAAAAATTCGCGTAGACGTACGCGATAAGTAGAAACAATTTGTTCATTTATAAATTTGTCGTTCTGCGCAGACTTTCAGCGACAAGCTGTTGGGTGTGATGTCTTGGATAATGCCGTTGTTCGTAGCTTGCTCAACGTTCGGGGCGTTGAACGGAGCAATTTTCGCATCGTCGCGATTATTTTTCGTAGGAGCTCGCAATGGACATCTGCCTGCTGCCATTGCTCTCATCAACGTGCGAAACTTAACGCCAATGCCGTCGCTCATTTTTCTCGTAAGTATCTGTTGTTGCGTACTTTTATTCCGCGCTTAAGATACTCGAGGCGAAAACTACGATTCGACGACGATTCCAGCGAAAGATCGATCTTTCTCTCGTTCGACGACGCGGTTCAACCGGTCTCGTCGATTAAATCCTACGAGATGGAAAACTTGACTGTTTTTGATACGCGCATGCGGCTCCGGTTGACGGACCAGTTGACGGATAATACGTTTATCTCGACCGGTATTTGTCGTATCCGTATAACGTGGCAATTGTTCGTTCCTTTCTTGGCGTTTCGAGCGACGGACGAACGTGAAAATAACGTTGACGCTGATATTAGTTAACGGTATATCGTCGATCCGATTCTTCGTATTTATCGCTGGAAACGGTCGAATCGCAAATATTCTACGGAATAATTCTATCCAAAGTCAAACTATACGTATCGAAATAATCGCAATACCATTAAACGTTTATTATTTTCAACGTCGTTTGCTACGCGCTACTTTCGGTATTTCGAATTTACATCGAACCACGCGTTTTCCCTGTTTTCCTTCTGATTCTCCTAATTACGATTGGCAAATAATAAAATGTAAAAGATTCGTTTTTTTCTCGCTGTTGTACTCGGATTGGCTCAAGCGTTAAACTATAATTTCCGTTTCTAGTGCATTATCACCCTGGCACTTCTGATCATAGAGGATGTCTATGTGCTAATCTATTATGTTAGCTTCGTTGAAGCACTATTCACTACGCTCTCGGTGTCTGGCCTCCTCTGGCTTCGTTACAAAAGTCCCGATCGCCAACGACCGATAAAGGTATGCGAAGAATTTAAAGATTGCAAATCTTTCCTCCTCCGTATTTTATCTGTAATTGTTACAGCGCGGTATTCTATCCGTTTATAGGAAATTCCAAGATGCAAAATTCCACAAAATTAACGCATGATAACGAAAATAAAGCACGATATACCTTGTATTTCTTTAACATTACGAATTACCATAAAAAGATCACAATATGTACAGCGATATGCTATATATATATATATATATAGCATATGTATATATATATATATATACATATCAGGCAGAATTGCTTAGAATTATTCAATTGCCTGAATTAGAATCGTAATAAATTTGTAATAAATTAGAGATCGGTTCAAACTAAAACCAGATTCGGTTATAAAACATCCGAGACGTAATAAACGAAATCGCTAATGATAAGGAATACGGATGAAATAAATAAATAACGTTGTTTCTTTCTCTTCGTTAGGTATCTATCGTATTACCAATTATATTTTTCATAATATGTGCTTTCCTGGTCACATTCCCCTGCTACGTGTCTCCATGGGAAGTGGGAGTAGGAGTGATAATCATCTTATCTGGCATTCCTATGTATTGCATCTTCATTTATTGGGAAAAGAAACCTAAATGGATCATCAGATCGTCTCGTAAGTGCTCTCTAACAATCGTTTTCTTAACAGAGTATTTTCTAAATCTAACAATACTCGGACTTGCCTACTCTTTGCTTGGAACGCAAGTAATAAAATAAAAGTCGAATAATTGATTTTACAGATACCCATATTATCGTTTGAATAACGTTATTTAAGATAAGGTGTAGAACAAAGGGAACGACGAACGAAACAAAAATTTGATTTCGACAAACGTTTCTATCTACTACGATGCTCGATGTTGCTCTACTTTTCGTATTTCCAATATCTTTACATCGTTGTTCCTGTATTTTTATATATTTGCATTCGATCTACAACGCGAACGAGCAAATGTCTGCTTTATCGAGATAAAATAGAAAATAGTTTCATTTTAGTCGAATATTAATTCTCGTTGTAATTTATGAATACAGAGCATACGTTATTTATATAACCAAAAATTGTTTACTTTTTGCAGACAATTTCAACATGATCTGCGCTAAATTATTCATGTGCGTGCAAGAGGAGAAAAGTGATTGATCACCAAGTGCCGTTCTACTATAATTAACGTTTACGATTACTTTATAATTAGTTTCGTATAGAAATTTCTATAATGCGAATGTGCGCCACATCGATCCATCGATTTCTTCGTTTATAAATATCGCAATGACAACCATGGTTGTTTTATTACAAGTTAAACAGATCCGACTTCGAACGAAAGCATGCCCGACATTCCAACGAAATCTACAAACCTATGTTGTCTCTCGTAGAATGTATAAATGAACGAATCGATCGCACACTTGATCCGTATTTTTTATATACATGTTACGAACGATATATCCACGATTTTCATTGCCTATATGTCAATTGGGCGGTTCATCGATCATACGCAACAACATTTTCTAATAATTCGTATTCGTAACGATCGCATAGCATAATTGCTAGATATTAGTTGCATTTAACTAGAGGAGAATCGTCTCCTCTTTCACTTTCAATCTCATCTACTAAATCTCTCATTTATTCAAACTGCTTCGAAGCTATAGGTATAACGTGATAAATAGATACACCGAAAAGTATACGCACAATGAGAATCTTAGAAAGTCAATTGCTCATTTATTATAGAATTTGTAAATACGCGTTAAGTAGAATTATCCCGGACGAATAAGAAAAAGTGGGAAAGGGAAAAGCAGAAAAGTAAAGGAATACGTCAACTTCTCTTTTCAGATAATTTCCCTTTGCATTTAATTCGTTAATTTCGTTTTCTTAATCGCCTTAACGACAAATTTTAACAACTTTTTATCGTCTCCGAAGAGACGATTTTCGTCTCGTTACGCGACCTCTTTGCCTAAATGAAACCTATTTTACAACAGAATTGTTTGCACTATTAAACGTTTGCACTTTGCACTTTGTCCTCCGTTGTCATTCTTACGGTTAACCATTCTTATGGTTAAACGACACGATTTAACAAGAATTCGACGGGATTAAACGATAAATTACGAATCGACGAATAGAAAAAGGTTTAAGAAAAAGGAGAAAAAATGTAGTTTCCAAGGTAATCGATACTCTTACACGCTTAAAAAATTCAAATACTCTTTACTCTTCATTTTTCCCCGTATTCTTCTTTGTTCTTATATGAATCAACGATTATTGACCACTTTGTACGTTTAACTACAAGGTTGTTTACCGTGTTCCGTAGATAATGCGTGTGTATAAAATCACATAAGACTGCAAGAAGTATTTGTCTCGCGATAATACACGTGTTCCGTATCGTGCATTGGCTAAAGTTAATCGAACAATGCATAAAATATTCGCCATCGCGCAAAAACCTATTTGATTAATTCACGGCCGTGCATTGTTTTAGGTATCGTTTAAACGCATTTCACCTAATCGTAAGAAAATGTGAATTTTCCATTTGTTCGTAATAATGAAAATAATACGTATCGGGTATTATTTTATTAATAGACGCATAATAACTGTAATACAAGCAGTAGAACCGTGTGTCGTATTTAAACTATTTAATTGTACATACACAGAATGAAGCGTTATAAATTATTTATCGCAATTCGATCGACTATGCTGTTCGATAGGTGGTGAACGCCATGCACCAGCGTTGGTCCGTAAACCAATGATAGTAAGTAGTTCTTGCATCGATACGTGTATGTCTCTTTCGTCTATCGCACCATGATTCTATTTAGTTACGTTAAATTATTTATAAAATATCGAAAAGAGAAATGATCATTATTCTATAATTAACGCGCCGAGAAAGTATACTTTGTAATTCACGATTGTATTTCTGCTACTACCGTATGACACGTCTGGTCAAATAATGCATTTAAAAGGTAGGAAAATTGAACGATATCTCGCACACTCGTTATATCGAACGATACCGGTTATTTTATATAATATAACAAAGATATTTTACAACAAGATAATATTTTATACCGCTTGTTAGTCGATCAGCTACTCGTAGACCAACAAATTCGATATTGTATCGTTATAATAACGCCTTCTTAGCATTTTTTCTAGAGACGTTCCCGATTTTAACTACGACGCATAAATTTCATTTAGGATTTAGATAATGTGTATTTTTTAAGAAACAGAAAGCTGTAATATGTAAGACACTAGGCCTTTTGAAACACGTCGTAAGCAATTAATTGTCATACAGTGATAGTAAATGTGTTCAAAAGGATAGCGATCGACCATGTGCCTTATGTGTAGCTCGTGTGAAAAGAATTTTGCGATTAAAATTTTTCGATACGACTACATTTGTACGCAAAACGTGTTGTTATATACTTTTATATATATTTAATTACGTTTGTTGCTGTTAAATTGGTCGTTATTCGTTTAATTAGTAGTAACGTTCCGAATATGTTAACCGATCCTGAATCATTCTAACGTTATTTGTTTAAAAAATAACGAAAAACGTTTTCATTATCTTTTAAAATAATCGGCGATCGGATCGAAGTAACTTTTAGAAATAATCGATTCGATGAATTCGCTCGTGTACTACGAAAACTTGAAATATTTCGTATTAATCGCGCTTGTCGAGAGATCGAAATTAAAACGTACCCGAATGAAAATGTGAAAGAATGACGACAAAAGCGTAAGCAACGAATATCATGATAGGTGTAATAAACGATTTATTATAGTAACAAATCTTTTTATTTAATCATTTTCTAGCCGTGATGCTAGATAGATAATCGTTAATCGTTACTAATGTTTTCGATCGAATAGCAAACTGGATATGATCTTTCAACTGAACATCTTTCGCTCATTTTCATTTTACGATCGATGATAGAGACGGTATCAAGTAAATACAATAGGACAATGTACACTATATTCGAGTCAATTTACAATTAGTACAGAATGTCTCGCGCACTCATATGCATATATGGAATAACGTTGTTAATTTCAGAATACTGAAAATTATATTATACAGTGCTATGAAATACGTTTGGAAATTGGCTAGCATAATAAAAGCTAAACTTAACGCTATGCTTTCCCTTTTCTTTTTTTTTTTTTTTTTACAAATGTTAATCGACGCGATATAAAAATTTATGCAGGTGTTTGTAGCATCACATGTCCAAGGCAATGAGAGTCGAAACAAAGAAATACAGTATCGAGGGACTACGTTTTCTCTTTTTCGCTTAAAAAATCCGTAGATGTTACAAATATAAATAACATGGCTGTATTAAACATTTTGTATTACGCGGTAACGGAAATTACTCGATCATTGTAACGAATGTCTCATTCCTTCTATACCATTAAATTCTTATTCTTACGTTTCAATGGAACGAAACTAATTCGCTGGATGAGACATTTTTTGGTAACAAGTTAACAAAAATATTTGTAAATATATTTAGATACCCAGGTAAAAGTTATAAAATATTTATCGTTAGGTTATGCTTATTACTCGTAGTAGGATCATAATGGTTTTACCGATAATCCATTCGACGTGGAATTGGTAAAATACTGGTTTTCGTAACTAGATCTCGAGCTTTATCATTACCGTTTCCACCTTGCTTTTTCAACTGTCACGTTATCTGTCATTTATAAAAGCAACGTTTAATGCGATTATAACGCAGTTACATTGTTTCCGGGAAAAGAAAGTACAGAAAGCATTCGATAATTGTACAGAAAGATGTTCCCCGTAGTTGCACAGTCCTCGTCCCCACTACGGAGTCTGACTACTAATTCTATGCTAATTCAAACGTGAAACTTTATTGTTTTTCGACATTTCTTAATGAAACTTTTGCCAACGTATTTGGTAGATGTCTCCGATCAAAACGAGTGCGACGAACTCGTAGAACCGATCCGTCCTCTCCGTATATATAACCGTTCAGGTGTCGCCTTTATTTCCAAGATATCGTAAGGTATCGCTACAGCGTATTTCTGTTTCTAATTACGCGTCTGTGGCAGCGTACACGTCGGTATCGGATGCCGGCCGATTATTCCTCCGTTTGCTGAGAAAGATGGCAAGTCCGTTGCCGCTGCAAAACGGGCATATGCAAGGCTGCAGGAATGCAAGAAACGTCCGTTATAATTTGTAATTCGATTAAAAGCGAATATCACGGATGTATCGGGTTTGGGTTTGCCTTGGTACTTTCGATCGAACCGTCGCCAAGTAAACGACCGACATCCAATAGCGATGTATACGCTGGCACAGAACGCACGATTATAAGCAGAAACGGAGTGTGCAACGGTAGCTTGTAACATCTTGGAAAGTAAGCGAGATGGACGGTTGTTATACGCGTGGGAAAAGGATACTAAAAAAATGTCGCGCTTTACAACGTATTAAAAAAATCATGGAATTGAAAGAGAACGGAACGGTTCTACGAGTTCACCATGAGCCAATCGCACGATGTAATTCGAATTACATTTACTTCTTGATATGTATTTAATCGTCGTTTACTAAGTAAGCAAATACGCTCCAAATTACGCTCCAAATTACGCTCCAAATTACGCTCCAAATGGTATTTGGTGTCGTTCAAATCAGAAAAATGTGACAAAGGTGTTGGTAAAGGTTTTATCGATCACGAGTCAAAAATTTGGCACGTCCAAAATCTCAGTTTCTAGGAATAGGATCGTTTTTACGCGTGCGCGATTATCGAATGTTTGCCGTAATGATACAAACCGAAGTCACGTCCGAAACCTGTTGATTGTGAGCATGAATTCTTAAATAACGACAACGTCTTTCGCTCCTTCGGAACGTCTGCAGAGTTATCCTTCCGTAAGCGGCGGCGTAACCCAACCATACTTCTCGTGCGTTTTTACCAGACTTCTGAAGGATTCTTCGGCGGAACGTCTGTTAAATTCTTTGCTGGACTTTGGTTTTCTCGCTACGCGGCCCTGAAAAGTAGTTTGCTAGTTTAATAAAATAGTTTTGTTTGTATGTGCGCGTGCGTGTGTGTGCGTGTGTAATTGTTTATCTAATAAATTTTTCTACACATATACAGGGAATTATCTGGCAAAGCTCGCAAGGAAGATTATTAATACGTAATTAATGACTATAACACGCAACCGATATATATATATATATATATATATATATATATATTATATTAGGTTATCCGGAAAGTGTCTTTCTTTTACAGACGCGTCTTTTACAACGACGCATCTTTATACAAACGTGAAAGCTAATCTATCAAACGTTGCGATCTTTATCTCGATAGAACGAAATGGATAAAATAATAGAAAAGGGAAAGAAACTTTTCGGACCACCTAATATACATATATTTAACCGATAACGATTAGCCGACTTGGCAAACAAGCAGATTATCAGTTTTTTTTAACGGTTAAATTTAATCCAGTTAGGATCCCATCGATGGTAAACGGGGTTCGCCACTTTGATTTTACAATTTCTTTCCACCGTTACGGAGACTCGCGCTTTCGGTTTTCTATCGTGTCTAAACGATAACCATTTTTTTTCTTAATCCGTCGAATCTAGCTACAAGGGTTAGTCTTCCTTTCTTCGTAAAAATGACGACAGTACCGGATGGCTTTGGCGGAGAGCGGCGCTCTCGAGCATTTACCAGTGTCTCTCCGTATCCCCTAAATCTCTTTCAAGTCCGTGAAGCGTTTTGTTCCTTTGTCGTCGTAAAAACGACGATGGTATCGAGCGATGTCGGTAGAGAATCGCACTATCGAACATTTATCAGCTCCTTACCGTATATTCTTAATCTCTTTCGAGTCCGCGCAGAATACTCACTCTGGCTTTGTAACTTCCTTTTGCCGATAGTCACGGGCAAACCTTCGAAGAAATAGAATAGGAATAAAAGTAGATAGCGCGAATGTGTCGCGCAAAACGGTCGCTCAAGCTGACGCAAAATATCGGTTTTTCGCCTGTACCTTCGATATACGGCGGTGTGTACGAATACCCAGACCTGTTACGACCATGTTACTTTTGTTGGCAAACACGACGGTTGCCCGACGAGTATGTCCCTTTATAATAAAACGTATCCGATGAAGCGTACATGTTCGCAAAGTATCGGATCTTTTGGAAACTTTGGAATCGGCGAATGATCGCGAAGAAGATATTTTACCTGGCCTTTAACGATGCTGGCCGCGAATTGCGTGATAACAGCTTCGATCGTGTACGCACTGGCCCATCCTCTGGGCGTGAGAAGCTCCATACAGATCGCGCCGCCTTCCATAACGAAGCCTTTCTCGATTCTTGGCGAAATAACGCGCATAAAAGGCGGAGCGAACGGGAAACTCTCGGGAAACACCATATGAAGAAGTATGTAAGGTATATCGAGCTCCCTCATGTCCGCGGCCAGTTCACTTTCCGGATCGATCTTGTGCAGTCTCACGTGCCACTCGAACAAATTGTCGTTTACCAACTCCGCGGTGAACGTCGACTCCAGTCGATTCTGCGTCCTCTGAATCTCGCTTAATTCTTTCATTAAACGACGTAAGCGAACTCTGTTAATCGGCATTGCAACCGTTCCCTGAAACAACGTTAAAATTACGAAACGAATCTCGAGTTACGGACACTTGTTACGGACAAAGTTTCGTCATTTCACGTTCGTAACGAGCGTTTACTTTAACGTCGTTAACCACGTTTCGATTACACAAATTGTCGACAAAAAACGCTCGAAAGCTATTCGATTTCTACCAACTAACGATTTTCTCGAAAACGACGCGCCATGTGACGATATTTGCATTAACAACGCTACCAACACACTTACTAAGACGTAGAAATTAATGGGAAACTAACGATCCAAAACCATATTTACTATCTCGTTCGTCGTCTGGTACCAACGAATACCTGTCATATGCAACGTAAATTGTTTATTCGCCGCTTTATACGGTTCGATACGTTCAAATTAAACGCGAAAAAATTCCAATTATAATAACACAATTATAATAAATAATTGGCAATAAATTTGCAAAACACTCCATCTTATCCATCTTATCCGTCTTATCGACAATTATGAAGCGAATCTTCATATTGAATTCGATCCGCGTCCGTAAATACATGTTCGACTATAACGAACACGGTCTATATGAAAGATACGTCTGTGAATACATCTGTACACATAGTAAATGGACACATAGTAGTAAGAAAAATACCTGCGTGGAATTAGCAGTAGATTTTTTTGACTTGAAGAAACAACTTGCGTGATTAGAGTTGCTAGCGCCGGGATTGTCGGACAGTGCGGCATCGGTAGGAGTGACCGCGTCCGGGCGATGATGTCGACTCAGAAGCCTCCTGGACGGAGAACTCGTCGAACTGCTTGCTCCGTCTTGCTCCGAGATCTTCTCCGAGGGTCGAAAGAATTTTCGAAAAGCAGCCACCACCTTCTCCTTCGATCTCGTAGACATGGTTCTGCCAGTTTTACGATACGCTATTTATTTATAATCGTAATTTTCTGTTGGTCAAATTTCCACCATCTCTGAAATGAATCGATACGATTAAAAATATATAGTTTAATTTATCGTTTATCGTTCAAATGGGTGGGCGATAAAGTTCGTCGAGAAGGTATGATCGAACATTGAAATTTCGATTTCCCTTTCGTTTCATACTACCCCGATTATAAGAGCATCAACTGCTCTGCGAATTTTTATGAAACTTCGCGTCGTTACAAACAACGCTTATTTCAACCTAATTTCCACCTAACGATAAACACAACCTTCGTTTCACCCGCTAAACGTTACGAACGTTACGACGTGTGTGTGTGTGTGTGTGTGTGTAATTAAACATTCGCGGTCTATCTATGAAAAGTGAGATTACCTGAAACGACGAATACGTTACATTTTTCCATAATTTTCACACATATACACGTTCCGATACACGAGTCTTTCAATTTTTACTAATTTTTAACGACATACCAAGTCGAAGCTTTCGAAAAGCTTCGAACGGCAAAATAGAACGATATAAAATACGATTCTTCTCGATACCTATGAAAAAGTAAACTGACTGACTCGTGTGTTATCATTACGTTATCGAAACAACTATAATTAGTAGATTTACGTAAACAATCTGAAATCTCTCGAGTCTCTGAAGTCTGCCTGAAAAAGAAAGCGATACAACGAAGCACGTTTTTTACGACAACGTGGTGCACAGATACGTTTGATATAAATAAAACGAACGATTATATTATTAGTCAAACTAACCGGAACGGTATAAAAGAATTTTCTTGCAACACGAACTAGCACCTCGACGCGCGATAACGCGCCTTCTACGACACACGAATCTCTGTGCTCGCTCTATGGTGGTAAAACGGTAGAACCACCAACTCCATTCAGCAACGTGTAAACGAGATACCGTGTATACGATTCGTTTCATAACGTCACATTACTCGTTATTCTTTCTTTGATAGATGGAGAAAGCAGGTTTCCTATATTGCCAAAGCCCGAGTATCTTTTTAGCGGAATAATTAATACAAGAAGAGAAAGACGAAGGTTCGTCGTAGGAGAGTAGCGTACGAAAAAGAGGCTGGTGCGAGACAAGGTTCGGTAAATATCGCGCCAGCATCCGCAGCAGCACAGATATAGACAGTATTTAACACGAGTCGTTTGCAACACTGCACCACTCACCCTTTTCTCCCTTTACGATCAGCGGGTATTCCGTTTGGACGACCGTTTGCTAGTCATCTACTAACGCGTCCGTGGTATATAAATAATGGAGAGAAGAGGCGCGATGCGTTCGTCTCGAGAGCACGCACGGACGCAGTACGTAAACGACAACGAAACACGGCGCAGTCTCCACCCTCGTTGAAACTGGCCGGGCGCGTAGTTCGGAAGGGTTGCTAGCAACCATGCCCAGGGCCGTCTCTTAACCTCATCCAGACCAACGCCTTATTACCATCTTTCGAATTTTCAAATGTTACGTGAAAAGTTCAAACTTATCTTAAAATTTACCAGTTAAAAGACGAATAAATTACGAGAAAAGCAACTCTGTCAACTATATATCGTTAGCTCCGATCGTCCAGTTTTAATTACTCTTTTAATTACTGTTTTAATATTTTACGACATTTTTCAGCCTATCCCAACATTTTACTATGCTGTCTTTTACACATTTTATTTTATTATCGTCGCTTTTAATCAATCGCTCGCTCTATAATATCTTTCTTATTCATTCCAAGCAAAATCCCTTTTATACGATCTTTTACGATCCTTTGATCACGGACGATCGTCGTTTCACTGCTACGGCAATAATGTATAATGGTATGGCAGTTGTACAAGTTTTCACCATTTCCAGTAAATCTGTTACGCGACCCCACATACGCTGTATACGGTTTAAGAAGCGTCGCATTATACGAAAGTTACGAACGAACATCGATACGTCTCAAAATTTCAAACGAGTACGAAGCATTATCTTTTCAAAAATAACTCTTTTTATCATTTTTATCAATCGGAAAAATTTGTCTGTATAAATAGCTTGTCTGCAAAAAATTTCATCCAATTATTATATCATTATGTTGCACGATAAATAAAAAAAAGCCCATTTCCAAAAATATAATAAATTCCTTTTGAATAGCACAATATTAAGCAATAACATATTAGGATGCCTTCTTTATAACATATAAGAAATACCGTACAACGATCTAAATGTTATTTTAATCAAATAATGCCCGTCTACTTTATCGTACCAATCGTTCAATTACTTTTTACCGTAATCATTCGTGGTATCGTGCGCGATACGAGACCAATTATTAACTATTATAGCGCGCCTCTACGCGTGCGTGCGTGCGTGCGTGCGTGAATGAAATTATTATGTAATAAATTAGATCGAATTAAGAAACATAGTTAGTTAGATAAGTTTCTAATTGATTACAAATTTTAAAATACATTTGTTATTGTTTTACGCGTGTTTAAAATATATCGCGCGATCGATAAATATTTATTCGTGCGGAACCGCGTTATAAATCGTATAGTGCTTTCTAGCGATACCTTAAGCTATCATCTATAGAAAAGAAACGAGTATCCAAGAAGGAAATATATTCGATCCAAGAAAATCGATCGCAACGAAAGATAATGATCTACAATATTAGATGATAGAACTGCATAAAAAATTAAACGATAAAATAAGCGCAACAAAATTTCTGATCCTTTGCACGACACGATGAAATGGTATACGGCATTCCTAATTTTTCCTTTAAAACAAATTTCATTGTATAATAAAGCTATCGTATTACAACCAAGTTATATAGTATAAATAAAATTGAAAATCCATCGCGCGTGATTCGATTTATACAATATTATAATTTATTCGCTATATAGCCTTACGAATTTATACAATCTGCGGCCCTGTTTAATGTAAGTAAATTTAATAACTTAATATCGATCCAATTTACGCGTATCATATTGGCAAATATTAGATTACATAGGGGCAGATTGTAACTGGTCAACCTTTTAGTACAACATGAAAATGGTACATAAATTAAAAATCTTATCTAGACTGTGCAATGTAGTAGATAGTTCAGCGTGTAGCGATAATTTACCAATAAAATTAATTATCATCACCTGATATTTTAAAGAACTTTTAAACGCTCGTATAAAAAGATATAATATATAGATACTAATGTGTCGTAAATTTCAGTATTTTTAACATTCACTCGCTTGACGCAATTAAATTAAATTAAATTAAATTATACTTATTCTTCCAGATAATATTTACTCTTCCACGGTTTTATAATATAACAATTTAAATATCGATTTGAAAATAAGAAAACCAACACGTGCTTAGTTACGTAAGCAAATACCAGAAAGCATGATAAATATTGAACCCATATCCATTTCAATTCTTCCCAAATACTAGGTTGATAATGAATTAAATAATCCCTATAAACTAGTTCTCCTTGGATAACTACTACGTTTTCGCTCGAATAACCCGACTGTTCCATTACATATTTATCGCTTATTTTAGCTGCAACTGAAAGAAATTTTTATTACCGTATCTTCTTTCTAGTAAGGGATAACATTGAAAAATATCGCTTACATTTCCTCTTAAAATTTTCCATAAGTAATTCATCTATGGAATAGTCAGCAATTTCTATACTCTGATTATACGTTTGATATAAACCTTCGCTACTGATCACGCTCTTTTGTTGCAATATCAAGTCACCGTAGAAACATACTTTCTGCGCCTCTTCGTTTAACGTATGAGTAAAATATGCAATGGATTCTATCGTCGTCTCCGCTAACTGCTATAACAGAATTAATATCGTCGCTTATAAATAACAAAGCAAGAATAATACAATAGCGATAAGAAGAAACGATAGCAAAATAACAAACGTACGGTCTTACCTTTAGTTGGAAATCGAAGAAAAGTAAAAGTTTAAGAGATCTTATAGGTTCGTCGGTATAAAAGTGTGCTTCAAACTTTAAAATGTCCTTTCTACCATCCATATTTGTATCTATTTCTCGAACCTAAAATCTTTAAATTCTCATTAATTCTTATGCAAAATATATATACGATAACAACAGTTTACAAATATCGATATAATAATTCGTATCTTTTACATTATAATAACATAAAGATAAAACCTTTATCAATATACAGTCATCCTTGATTTCGTTATCCTTGTATGTTTTAGAAGTTGAACAAATTATAGGATTAATACTGTAATCTCTGTTTGCTAACAAAATATATTTGTAGTTAAACGATACATCAGGCTTCTCCATTAGTACACGATTTTTCAACGAGTAACCTGAAAATTATATTAGTTAACTATATAATACAGAATATAAAAATATAAATTACGCTGCCATAAAATAGGATACCATAGTTATGAATGTTACGAATTATGCTAAAATATACTGACATAACTACGTGTAAAAATAAAATGTTAAAAAATATATACCTCCTGTGTTCGAAATAATGAAAAAAGGGGTAATCAACGATAAAACTATAAGAAATAGTACGACGAGAAAGCTTAAAGAACATATTTTACTTTTGTATTTATAATCGATAGGACTTGAAAATATTTCGAGAGCAGCCATTTTCGCGCGTTGCCTTGGAAACGATTAAGAAAATAAGTATATACGTATATACATATATATATACATATATATATGTATATATACATACGTAGGTACATGTGCATAAGTAATAGCCGCAAAGATATAAAGATAGAGCACGGGCAGTCATACGTTATGTTTATATAGTACAGTGTAAGTGGACGCGATGTGGGAAAAGAAAGAGAACGCTGGCACAGAGGCGCCTTCTGTCCTTGTCTAATTAGGCATTTATTGGAAATTTTTGGATTTTATTGGAAATTAATTAATTTCCTAACCCCAATCTAGTGCTGCACTATGCGGCCAAGCGCTGAAATCAACTAAAGTTAGCATACACAAGAACCTATAAAATCAGGGGTCTACCCTCTTTAGTTGCACACTAGCATAGACAACATAGAACCAACCGTCAATCGTTAATTTACTATGTAAGAAAAGACTAAAAGCGAATTCAAGATAGTCACGTTTACAGTATATTCTGTAGATTCGGAAATATCGAATTCACGTAGTTCTAATCCTACGTTCGTTCATGTTGACGGTTGTACAAAGAATGCTCGAAAAAACTCCATGTCTATGTTAAATTGCAACCAAACAGGGCTGATCCTTAATTTTATAGGTTCTCGTATATGCTAACTTTAGTTAACCTCATGGTTGACCGCTTGGCCGCATGGTACAGCACCTGTACTGTAAAACAACTGGAACTACGGACGTGAGCATTCTCGTTTTCTCTTCGGTTTGGTTAAAATATAGCGATAATAATCTTTACTTAGTTGTAAGATGTAACATTATTGCCTTTTCTTATTACTATTTAGTTGGTTTCTCCTTCCTAAAGTTAAGAGTTGTATCTTCGAATTCGACGCATTGAAAGCTACCAAATTGCAATAAAATCAGAAAAACCAATAATGTTATTTCCATTAACACGAAGTTCAGCCGTATTTTTACTTACCTTCGTACGTAATAATATTATTAGTAGATCGCATTAATTCGTGCCGCTGGGGACAGATGACTCTGAAACGGATGTTGCTTTAATTCATGCTGTAGCCGTTAGGTTTTAGAGGTTGAACATTTTGTTATTTGCACAGTCAACAGGTGTCGCTCATGCGCATAGAAAAAGCTGATAAAAATCGAGGCGAATATCGAACGCAATAAAATATTTCTCCGAAATGGTTTCGTCATTTAATATGCAAAAGAGTGCAGCTGAAGCTTATCAATCGATTCTAGGCATTTATAGTGAAGCCGCTCTTTCGGAAGGAACATGCAGGAAATGGATGCAACGTTTCAAACAAGGTGATATTGAAACTCAAGACAAGAAACGCTCAGGGCTGCCGAAAAAATTTGACGATGAGGAACTGTAGGAGTTATTGGATGGAAATCCGGGACAGACGCTTAAAAAATTGTCAGTAGTCCTCGGAGTCGGTATATCGACCGTGTCGAGACAGCAACATGATCCAGGGAAAATCTACAAGAAAAGAAAATGGGGGATGCCTTGTTGATTGTCAGAAAGCTGAAAGTTGAATGAATCGCTTGGCATTTGCATTTCCTTGCTTTCTAAGCATAGGGGGAAGTAACTGGGAACGAAAACTGGATCTACTACGGGAACCCGAAACAGAGGAAATCGTGGGTGGGCCCCGAACAATTTCCAACATCGACACCAAAACGGAATATCCATGGAAAAAACATAATGCTATGCATTTGGTGAGACATGGAAGGCGTGGTGTATCATGAATTTCTAAATTCTAGTGAAACGGTTAATGCTACAATTTGTCAACGCCAACTGAAGTGATTGAAGGACGAATTAATGCAAAAAAAAAAAAAAAAATGCTCATCGATGGCCAGTAGTAGGCGCAAAAAGTACGGTTAGACAAACACTGATGAACCTGGAATGGGAAATTTTCCCGCACCCACCATACACTCTCGACACTGCTCCTTCCGGTTTTCACTCTTGTTCCGTTCCATGCAACACGCCCTGGAAGACACGCATTTTGCCAATCTCTCGAGGAACTTTGAAAATTGAAATCGATGATTGGATCACCTCAAAAGAGAAGCCCTTCTATCGACAAGGGATCCAGCTTTTACCAAAAAGATGGCAAAGTATAGTCGAAATTGCAATTGCAATTACTTTGATTGATATCCGATTGTAACATAATATGAAAATAATACATATTTCAAGTAAAAAAGCGGCATAAATTAATGCAACCCCTTCGTAATTAAAAAAAAAAAAAAAAAAAAAAAAAAC
>NT_176483.1:2165698-2245609 GCF_000188095.3 Bombus impatiens
GTAAAAAAAAAAAAAAAAAAAAAAAATGATCATATGTGCGAAAGTTCTCTGATAGCATGAATTAATAATTAAGTTTTATGATAATATTAACTAGTATGTCAAGTTTCATGTATACAGACATAATTGCGATGTACTTGTATTTTCGATCAATCGATTCCATCGGAAATCAATAACTATTCCAAACTGTTCATCACTGGTCCGAGAACAACCAGAACACTGAGAACATGATCTGAATAATAAACCGGAATAATGAGCGTGAACACTGAGCACTCTCGCTTCCTCTCTGATACAAGCCATAAGCTCTATGACTTATGACAATATATAGTGTTTGTTTAGAATTTTAAGCGGTTAGAATGAATTTTTCATTATCAATAGCATTATATTCTTTACCTTGAATATTACTTATAGGGATAACCATTGTTTGATACAAAAATAGGTTAGGAACATACGGAAAGGAAATATTTTAAGTTGTTATGATATTTAGGTTATGATGTACAACAATATCGTTAAAAATGCCGGTAATGATCTAGTTAAAAAGTGAGCTTTTAAACACGATTGAACGTTTACAAATGTTTATTTCTTTTTGTTACAAATAATTTGTTGTTATACAATATAAAAAAATGACAGATGAAGAAAGGGATACCTTTTTAAAGTTTTTACGAGATTTGAAAGGTACGTAACTAAAAATACAATAAGCATTAAAAAGTATTCAAACAGTAGTATGATCTACGTTTCAATATATAAAAGCATAGTGGCGCTAGTACTTACAGTTATAGTGTATTTGGAATTATTCATTAGGATGTGTCCATGTTTTCTAAGAATCTAAAGACAACAAATAACAGCTATGGAACCTTTATTATGGTAACGTATTCATACCAAGCAGAAAAGTATTTGAACATGTAATTTGTCATTTCCTTTGCTCTAAAAAAACTAAACATAAATAAATGAATTTCGGTATGTTTTAAATGATTTTGGAAATGAAAATGAAAATTTAATATCTGTCCATTACTGAGAAACTTAAGAAAAAGGAAAATTATACAAAGAGAAAATATAGATCATTTAATAAGAAGTAAATCAACAACTCGGCTCATGATTAAAGAGTTCAATAATAATGAGAATATTGCGATTAAACCGCCATCCTGACATCAGAAGAAATTAACACCAAGAGAAGAGAAATCAGTTCTTTGCGATATAGAAAAAAATTATTTTTTACCTGCATCATGGTGTCATTGGTATTAATTATTACTACAAAATTGAAGAAAAAAAGCGCATGTATAATTATGTCAGCAAACTTTATGGAAGAACAATATTATGTAATGACGATATTGCAATGCAATATTGTATTGTAATTTTTGAACGATGAATTGCTTTTCTATCATCCTGTTTGAATACTTTTATTATTGACTGTATATATGTACATATATACCATAGTTATTTTCCCTTACAAATACATATTACTAATATATATTAGATTGATATAATATGCAAATAGTAATGCATGATAAAATGTTTTTAATTTTAAATCTTCCAGTAAGTGCATTTTTTCTGTCCTTTCTTTTGTAGTAAAAAAGAAAGATTATTCTACATTTGAAGAATCACTCAGTATATTACAAAATTATGCCGCGACTAAAGGGTTGATAGATGAAGATATCGATTTGTTAACAGATATTATTATAAATACAGAATTAGGTGAGTATACAGACCGTTATAAGAAACAAACAGTTACATTCTATTGAAAACATAAAGGAAAAAATATGTTTGCTAGGTGCTACTAAATTAGTATCCTTAGCAAAGTGTTTAGTTCCAAGACACGAGATACCTGAACGCGCAGTCAAGTCCCTTATTTCTTGGTGCCTAGCATCTATAAATGAACTGCCTATTACTCTATCCACTATTATTATACAATGGACAGTTGGTAATATTTTCTTTCTTTTTTTTTAATCGTATAATAATATGACGGAACAAAATATATATAAGATAAATATTTAAATTGTATGTGTGTTTGCGTGCTTTCAGGCATATTGGACTATCAACTAATAGATAAGAAAGTTATAAATATATATTATGGCGTCTTCTTTTATATGATGTTGAAAAAGGAAAGACTGGTAAGTGTGTATACATTCTGTTTACCAATACTGCGTATGTAAATTTATAAAAGAACTTGTAATTACAATAAAAAATTTTAATAACGATCATAATATAAATCATATTGCGTAGTTACATTATTTAAATATTTTCCTACTATTACCATTGTAGGAAAGACATATAGCACGTATCATTTATGTATTAACAAAACCAGAAGATGTAACTCGCAGAGATGTATCTAGATTACTAAATCTTCATCAGAAATATTCGAAACCTCGTAAACATATTATTGTCTTATTGTCGTAAGTAATTGCGATTTGAGTTGGTTCATTTAACGAATGCAATATTAATTTGCATAAGATTTATTTTAGATTATTCAAATCTTACAAACCGGAATTAGTTCCTGAAAAAATTCAATCTATAAACACAGAAAGTGTATGGAAACCAATACCTGAAATTTTGCGATTAATGCTTCAAGATGCGAAAAGTCGTTTAGAGAGTCAACAAACACAGGACTTACATTCAGAGTGTTTTAACTGGAATGTATTTGAGGTAAGTATCTGATAATTATAAAATTTATATAAACGTGAAATATTCATATATTTCTTTAACTTTAATAGTTTATGAGAACAAAGAAGACTGTAGCACCTTTGTTACCACCTGTAGGATATTTTCAAATTGGCTCCAATATTTTCAAAGAAAAGGATACAAAATCTATCTTTGAGATTTCTAGGTAAATAAATAACATTATTGCTTTATTACGTTTATTGATTGATATTCGTTACATAGTAAGCTATTACAGTACAGAAGAATTGGGAAAATTGCACTTAAGTGTAGAATTACCGTGTAATGCCATATCACTTTTGTCTAATATTGCTGGGTATCACCTTCTTACATTTGCTGATTTCCACTATCAGAGTAGATTCTCTTATAATCTCTACAATACTTTAGTAAGAGGTACATCTATAATATAATCTGTAATATAATAAATGTTTCTAGAAAGATAAATTTAATGTTTCTTTCATTTCAGCATTTATTTTGGAAAATGAAAAATTTTCTACAGAAGAAATTAACAAATTACTTGATATAACTATAGAATTTTCACAATATATGCAACAAGATATACTTGTCGTTAATCGTTTCCTTGATGAGTATCTGTATTTTAATACGGGAGAATATCAATCAAAGTTACTAGTTTTATTGCAATGGATGACGTCGGTGTCTATTAGCGGTATATTTTCATTTATATTTATTAAGGGACTGCGTACAAAAAGTTAATTCTCTATAAATATTTTTATTCAAACGATCTTCATAGAATATTTCTTCTTATTGATAGACTTTGATTGATTGATTGATTGATTGATTGATTTATTGGTATCATATTGGCTTGAAAAGATATGGATAAGCAGAGTTTCTATGGTCAATTTTTATAAAGATTTAGTTATCTATCCTAAAAACCAATTGCTTCTTGTTTCTATCAAGCGATTTAGTTCAGAATTTCGTTTACTTAGTGCTGTATTATATATTTCTGTACTTAGTGCAATTATTTTATAAAAATAAAATATATTCAGATTTACAGGAAAAGATATTAGTTCATGTACAAAATATGTTTTACGAATCAGCCTTAAGTATGAAGTGTGAAATTATCAGAACATTGAAAATGTTGATCACAAATTTGGTATGTTAAACATATTATTTTACTACCTTATTTAACTTACAGTTGGCTTTCCTATTGCATAAGTTACTTTTGTTGAAACTATTTAGATATCAAAAATAACATAAAAATAAGAGTAACATAATTATTAATAAAGCAATAGTAGTCAACTGACAATTTTACAATGCCATTTTTTTGTAGTTTGTTAGTCAAGCATTTGAAGAATGCAGTCATAAAACACCTGCACCATTTCTAGGGCAAGGTGCAGTGGATAATTTAGAAGAGGCTATTCCTATTCTCGCAAAAACCATAAAAACCCTTATCGTGTCTGGTTTAAACATACATTCGTACGATATTTTATTACTCTCAGAAGCATTATCATTTTATGAGGAGGTATATGATGAAGATAAATAATAATATCTTCGTATAATTAGATATATAGATAGTAATGAAAATATTAATAACTCAGTGCCGTACTTTTACTGAAAATGTTTAGATTTGTATATTGGAAAATCGAAGTACCATAATGTCGTTTACATTAGCACCTCCTGCAGTAATTTATGGAGGTTTTATTACGAAGCATTGTGCGATTTTGTCAAAAGTATGCAAACTGCTATTGAGGTATGCATCCTATAAACTTTGTTTACGTTTATAAATTAGCCTTTCAATTTCAATATCTGCTCACAGGTATCGTAATAGGTGTTTACAATTAAAAAATCGTAAGATACAAAAGTTATATAAGAAAAAGTTTAATACTATATCTATCTATGCTCAAGACATTGTTGAAGCATTATGGTATGACGAGGTATGTAAATATGACACTAAAATCGGTTAATGAATAATCTAATCATCAAATGTTAATATTCTATAATGAATTTCTACATTAAATTGTGCTGTATTTTTTATTATATTGCCGTTATGAATCGAAATTAAAAATTCGGATAAAATATTAATAAAATCCCATCGGGATGGAATTAAATTAGATGGTTGTCAATTAATTAATTATAATTAATATAATATAAGAATATTATGTTTAAAATATCTTTTCTGTATTAAATTTTCACCATCAGAAAATAATTCTTCTTTTCCTAATTTTGGCATTTAAGAATTATATTTTTTGCTAAATTTATATTTTTCAGCTATTTAAAAGACGCAGTAATATGTACTTTTTAAGAAATGTTCCAACGAGAGCGATGGAAGATTTAAAACATTGCAATCTAAATAGCCTTTTAAATATTAGTAACCATTATGCCATCTTACCTTACAAATGTATATTGAACAAAACAGGACTGAGTATTAACACAAGAGAGGTAAGAAATAACGCACAGTTATTTTTAATCTTTTTGTCTATTAGTTTTTTAAATAATATTGACGTACCTAATAGAGTAGAATTACTTTTTAATATTTAATGATAACTTCTAAATGATAAAAAGTTATTCCAGCGATGATAATATTTTTACAGGCTGCTATGAGCGTAGCATTGTATTATTATCCAACCATAAGTGAATTTCTTGATATATTTCAAAATTAACTGTAATAATAAATTTAGATATTAAAAGGTATATACATTATTTCCGAAGAAATTTAAGATACTCTTGAGATGTAATGTAAATGTTTTTAATTGTACGTTTTATACATTAAAACAATAATTCATAAAGTTTGTAATAATAAGTACGTGTGAAATAAGTTGATTTAAATTAATCATTGCCTTTTATTTCTTTGATTTTTACATAAAAATTTTCATGTACAGTTCATTCAACAGTCTTTAATACATATCTACCTAATGAAAAGTTACATATAAATTATCATGGATGCCTTGGGCTCATACTTTAGAAACTATATCATTTTTTTTTTTACATATCTTTTAATTTATCTTACTTATTTTATGCATTAATATTTAGTGTACACATTGCAGTTGATCGAAAATTACTGATGTTTACATGAAAATAGTAGCTTGACAATGCATTATGCAGAAAATCTCTTTGAAAGTGAGCGTGAACATCTCTTAAATTTAAAATCTATATAATGCTCTATTAAAAGTATTCTAAATACATATTCTAGAAGAGGCCATGCTATCGATGCAACATTATTCTAAATACTAAATATACTTTATAACTACCATACTTTAAAACAATACATGTACGTATTACTAATACTATTGATAGTGCGTTAAAGAATTGATAGGGTACCATTTTGATACATGTTATTCATCAATATTTCGAGTAAGTTTCAAGAACAGAACAAAAAAATTTATATATATAAAAAAAAAAAACTCGTTATAACTGAACTATGTATATATTTATCTACTGCGGATTGATTTTCACAAAATCACATTCATTATTGCTTTAGAATTCAATCGTACCGTGCAAAGGAATGAATAAAGAATGTAAATGTATAATACTAGTCACTATGTTGAATTCAAAGAAAGATTTACTATAAATATCAGTATATACGATGTATTACTATTATTTAATTGATACAATATATACCATATTAGCATATTTTTCTACGTTTTCTTTTTCTTCGCTATAAACTGATACAGCTACATACATGATAGTACATCATCATGTCAATAATAACGATTGAAGACAATGACAACATCAAGAACTTAGTGCTTCTATAACGATTATAATATGTTATAAAATTGTCTCCAGTTTTAATGAATCAATCAAAACTGTGAAACTTTGCTTAATATCATAACATTTGTACCATCTAAACATGTCTCATGTTAAGCTGCAAATGAAGTATTTTCAAAGATCGATATAACAACCAGATACATATTCATACATCTAGTTATTTATACCTATAAAAATAATGATTATATACGGTGATGCATTACGCTAGAAAATTATATTTTGCTATGGACACATTCAGAGATGTTATAACTACGAGTACATATAAGAATTAACAGAGAATGTTCACCTCTACCAAAATTTTTAATAGATTCTTTCTTTTTCATGATAACATACAATTTGATTTGCAAATATCTTGAAAAGATATTACATGTTTTCATTAATAACTGTACAAGCACTTTACTAAGAATAGCATAGTTAAATTTCATCAATCTTGAGCAATGTATCCATGTTACCTATACTATTTTAAATTGTAACATGTTTTTATGGACTGTCTTTGGTGTAAATATATTCTCAGACTAGAAAATAATAGTATCAAGAGGCCTGGAATGTGAAAACAGTAATGTACATTAAATTTAGTAGATTTGGTAAAAGTGCACATCATTTTTCATGATATTAGCGATCAGAAACTTTGCTTCTATATATAGCGATTATAGTATGTCAATTATAATTAATTTGTTCAAATCAGATAGTATGAGCAGCATAAAATAATGTTTGATATTAAAAGTATCAGTAGAAGTAGAAATATTTATAACAATGTTTAATACTTATGCTGCTTAAACTACTTTGGATGTAAAGCCTGATATATTCTTATAAAGATAGAGAATAAATTAAAATTATTATTAAAAAAAAAAAAAAAAAAAAAAATGAATAGTAATGTTTGATATTAAAAGTATCAGTAGAAGTAGAAATATTTATAACAATGTTTAATACTTATGCTGCTTAAACTACTTTGGATGTAAAGCCTGATATATTCTTATAAAGATAGAGAATAAATTAAAATTATTATTAAAAAAAAAAAAAAAAAAAAAATGTATCGTAAACATATGATGTTATACTAGTAAAGAGTAACAATTAATATTTTATTGTCATGAATTTGAAAAAATCATTAAAACAGTTGCGTTTGTTCGGATGAGAGTACTGAAATAGCATTTAGTTATAGTCTGTGATTGGCAGTCACTCGGTTGTAATAAAGAATGATTCAGTTTAGAAACTAACTTTAAATTACATGTAATACTAATAACATCACTGCAGTTCCATGTTGACATTAAGTTGAATTTGAATGTAACTTCATCGGCAAACACTTTCTAAATATGCTTTAGGAAACATTAGCTAAATATACAAAGTTCAAAAGAATGTAAAACATAATAATGGCAATAATTACGATACAACAATTTTCTTTGTGACATTAATAATCTTATTCAGAAAAGAATAAAATACCAGCAGATATAATTGAAAAAATAAGTATAAAGAATGATTTTATTTATTTTAAGTATTCCAAATAAGATAGTTTACTACTCGAAAATTATATGATTCCTATATAAATTCCTTCAATGTAAATACTTCTGTACTCTATGCATACAATAATACATCAGAGAAAGTTTCGGACAATAATTTACTGCATTGAATATTATTACTACATTTAGATCTCATGCTGCAGTATATATAGGATAAGATATATCATTCCAGAAATAGAGATATGTAGAATAAGATATTTCATTCCAGAAATTCGCTATACAAGTTTGTGTGCAATGATTGTATAGATATTAAATTCCATTAAACTTTTCCTTTTTATAACAAATACTGCTTTAGAAAAAAGCATTGTCATTAGATTTCCTTAAACAATTTCTCTAGGTTCCAATATAAAATTTATGGAACAATGCCAGAAACCTTTACATTTAGATTGTTAAACTAGTAGAAACTATTATTACATTAAGAAACAAATATTTTTACGTATCAAATAATTTTTCTAAAAAGTTTTGTATCCATAAATCGCATTTTTATAATTTTACAATAAACGAGAAAATGTGTTTTACGTAACATAAATTAAATGTACTACCTTTTTTCATATTAGTGTTATTATTACATTACTCAAGGTAAAGAAAGTTTTATTACCGTCTTATTTTTATTCCAGCATTAATTATAACTTTAAAATGCATTTTTTTTAATTATTATTGTTTATAACCATGAAATATCAAGATTTTTTAATTGATGTTAGTTTAAAGGACATAACATGGAGGACTTTAAATAAAAACTAAAGAATGATATTATTTTATAATAAAAAAGAATTGTATTTATAAATGCTAAATGAAAGTTTTTGAAAATTTTGTTCAAATAACATTCCTATAAAACGCTTGAAATTCATAATACTTCGTATTAAATTTTAATGCACATCTAAAATAATTACAAAAGAATATAATGTTTCCACATATTGTATATTTTCTAACTATGAAAGAAAGAAAGACATGAATAGTATATATGCATTGGCTTCAACAAAGTTATAAATTACACAGCGGTTCTGACATTATTGCCATTCTTAAAATAAAAATTCTTCATCCGTATGATAATATTTAATACATATGGTAATCAATGTAAAATTAAGGTGCTCCAGTAAGTGCCTAATGTCATATATATTTTAATTAAATTCGAGCTCTTAATTTTTGTATTTTGGATATACTACGGGCAGTGACTATAGCATCTTTGTAAAAGAACTTGTTTCGCATATAGTTAATATTAAATCATTGGAGATTATGAGAATTCAATTAAGCTTAGTGTACAAATAGCATTATGTATGGCACAAGGTACAGATCAATATTCATTATAGTATTGAAATTGTATTGCCAATGTTTTTCTTCGTTCACACGTACTTATGATACGAAAAAGGATCATTAAGAATGTATATAATTAGTAACAGGTGTAAGGTATGCATGTTGTTTTATAATATTCAGAAAGTATACAACTAATTGCATATTAGTATATCTGGATAACTTGATTTATTTACACTATGTCTTATTTAAAGTCCATGCGCCTACTTTTAAATGATAGTAATGTCGTTAGAGAATGTTTTCGTTTCCGTTAAAGTACATCATACAATTATAACAAATTTTGTATGTTATCTTTTTTTGTATGTTATCTTGTATTCCCAGCTTTTATTACCAAACAGAATTTGAAAATAGCCTTATGTCAGTCAAGCTTCTCGTATTTAAGACGTATTAGACTCGAATTGTTGAATATTTTGTAAAACATAACATTTATCATTCCTCGAACTATGATATATGACAATAACTAATTAAAATTAAATGATAACGACATAATTCAAATACGCTTATCGTCATGAGGATACTGCAAGTGATAAATAAATAAATGAACAAGATCTTACATGTTGGTAATAGATATTAGAAATGATAAGTAATATGTTATCGTAATCTATTCTATTCTTTAAATTTTTGCTGCGATTCTCAAAAGGTAAAATGAGACACGTCACTGATATTACGATGTTTTGTTTCACTTTTCAAGTACGTTCCATAACAACCAAAAAAGGGGGGATTGACAAGTTATTTTAAACTAATATTCAGGCTTGAGACTAATCTGTATATTGATGTAAGCATAAATAATGAAGCCCAATCTTAAAACACCGCAATCAGGCCTGTGTAATTTTGATACAATTAATAGAAGATGACAATCATTTTACATAGCTTTTTTTTTTTTTGTTGCAACTGTTAATTGCGTTAACAGCCCATAGCCATTTAGAATAAGAACGTTTAACCATACAAACGCTTAAAACAAATTTTTCCCGTACTGCAGCTTTTTCAACTTATTTAACAGGAAACCAAATAAGTTTCCATTAAAAGACTTTTAAAATCAAATTAAATTAGATCAACTCTCTGTTATTTACTAACAAAAATGTCATTTATATAGAAATACCTTCAAATGTAGTATAATATGTCATTGTAGTAGAAAAGTAAATTGTGATACTAAACAAAATTTTTAGCTTCTTAGATGTCCTTTGATCACTTTATCTCAAATTTTAGACATCCATCTTTGGCACAATGTATTAATTAAGCAGAAATAGATTATATATATATATAAGTAGAAAAAAGAACAATAAAACAGCAAAAATGTATACACTTTCCATCGCTACAAAAATTCAGTACATAATCTGTCATTATATAATGAAAAACTAAATAAACATGAATCGATTCATTATTTAAACTATAGAGGAGCACGGTTACAAACAAGTTCTTTTTCGAATTCTAATTACTTAAATGTAGTAAATTCTATCAGAAGAACAAAAATGAAAGGAAAAGATGGAAAACAGAAAAGATTGAACAAGTGTTGAGATATTGTTTGCTAAACACAATGAGTATGCATACATTGTTTTTATGTCTAACATTTATATATATGTGTATATATATATATATATATACACACACACATACAATATATACACGTATGTATATTATATATATATATATGTATATATAATATATATATATAAGAACGTATCTATATACGTATATGTACCATTAATGAAAGTAAATTATGATGATATTGTTACGGTGATGAAATTCAGTTCAGTTGATTCAATATTAGTGTAATCATAATTAAAGCACTTGGATGTGCATATTTGTCTCTAGCACTCACACATTGTCTTTTCACTAAGGGAAATAGAATACTTCACTTCACTCTTTAGATAACACTTTTGTACACAAAGCAGTATGTATCTATTTTTCTTTTTTCTTTTCCTTGTAAAACAAGATATAAGAAGTATAACAGTTTCACAATTAACAGAGGAGCAGCGAAATAAACAGCTCAGTCCCAACTGGCGTCACTCTCACCCTCTTCTTCTTCCTCCTCCTCGTCAGAGAACATGGTATCATATATATAATCTGGATCATGTAGGAACTCATCACGACTTCTTTTTCTTAGCCCCATTCTACGCTTCTTCGTTGTTAGGGCAACTTCGTCTTCTGTCGTTCTCTCCTTACGAAATTCGTAGACTAGTGGATAAATATATTCAATTGCAGCTTGGACAGCAGCAACATTGGGAGCTACAATGTACATTTCAATTTACTCAATAAACATAATAATTAAGATCGTATACGAAAACAATATATTTCCTTGTAGATTTTTACTTCAATCTTCATAGATAAAGTATTTATGAATGTCGTTTATGCCAAGCTATGGATATATTTACCAGTCGCCCTTCAGTGTTTATAATTGAATGTCATTCGTCCGTATGTTACAAATTGATTCTTCATTGCAAATTTCTGAATGAGACATTTTCTATTCTAAAACATACTTGCGATCTTTCATCCATAGCATTGCATAAATAACATTATGTTAACGGGATATTTCATTCGCGATTGCAAAAGAATTAATAATTCATTCGACGCAAACTTTAATCCAATAGTAAAACAAACCTGTTACAGTGACACTTCCAGTAGAAAATATTTTCAATGTAGCTTTTGGTTCCTTCAGCTTGTATGTGACACCAGGATGTAATTCTGGCTCATAACTAAATAAAACAAACACATGAATATCTTTGACTATAATACATTATCGGTATAATAGATTATATGTAAAAGGGTATATATCAAAATCATTGTTAGTCAATCAGTTCAATTATTCCTGTAAATCATATAGGTTTATTTAAACATACATAAGTATACTTACTCTGCATTTTCTTTATGACATGATGAAAATGATGTTATCTTGATTGCAAATGGCATACAGCATGTACCCAGTACATTAACCACTCTATAATTGTTAAATCGTACTTTGAATCCAAGCTTCTGAAGTGAACGAGCAAAGCGGCGGGCTGCTATCTTTGCTTGAACTTCACTAGTTGCACCGGTACATGTTACTTTGCCAGAAGACCATATAGAAGCAGTAGTATATGGTCTCCTTAGTTTCATAGTAATCATCTACAACATGCATGCATATACTAAGAACATTGCCTATAAATGTTATTCAATATTTCAAATTATTTAGAATCTAAAAATTATATTAAAACCTAAAGATCAACTTGTTCGGCTAGAAAGTTTCATGTAGTCCTAAACTGTATGTATATCTCACTTAAAATTGAACTATGGCTTTAACGATCTTGAAAGGAAATTTACGATACATCCAACATATTCTGATATTTCTAATTTAATATATATTAAAGCATAGTTATATTCTCAAGTAGAAATTAATATTATATCAAAATTATACTAAGATCATTTTCATTATCATACAGATAATGTATGTTATATAATCTAGGAATGGGATAAAATCAAGGAGTGTACCATTTTATTAAACAATTAATCACAATCTTTTACTGTTAATTATAAAAAACTAAAAGCCAAATGTAAAATATTTATGATTAATTTATAACAAATAACTTTATATCTTCTTCGCATCTTATTAACACTGATACTTTCTCTTGTTACTTTAATGCTTAATATTTTTTAATAAATTTTTATTCACTGCTTAAAAATACATTGCGAATTTTATTAAAGTATGTAAATTGTTGTATGTAATTAAGAAAAATCAAGTATGTAAGCGTTCTAGTAATGTAATTTAAATTTTCTGCATAGAAACATTGAACAGAAATTAAAGATATAAAAATTAAGCTTACATCACAATCAAATATATTAAATATAATTAATTTGCTACAAATGTAAACAAAACGAGACTGCTTCAAAACATACCCCATTCTCTCTTCTATATTCCACATTAGATCCATTTAGTGCAATTTCTCGTAAATTTAAATGACACCTAACACTGAAGCTGCAAACTACATTATTGATAACGATATCCAATTCACGAGGTTCTTGTTCATGAGGCTCCATGTAAGGTTGGATCTGTCCGTCAAATATCCTCTCATCTTTTTCTTCTTTACATATGCTGGTATTGTCTAAATTCTTTACATCCTCTACGTGATTTATCGATGTGTTTGTTAAAGGTTTCATGCCATTCTTTTGAATAGCAGTTGCCATAATATATCCCTACAGAAAGACAAATAAAAAGAAAAAACGAAAATTGAAACTACCATTATCCTTTGTATATAATCTAACATAGAAACATTAATTAGTAGCGTTACATCACTTATTACTTTATACAACATAGCATTTCGTCTTATGATTTATAAAGTAATTTTTAAACAATAATGTCCTGGTTTTTTTTCATAAAAGCCAATTTTGCTTGATTTAAGTACTGGGGAATAGAATATCTATTTGTTGTATCACTAAATTAAAAAAGTTACTGATTAATTAATATAACATCGCCGTTTGTTATGCCATTAATTATCAGAAATATTCATATATATTGTATCATTTAAATTATTTGTAATTCCATCAACTATTATGTAAATCGATATATACTTTAATCTCAAATTTAATGTTAGGGGTCCGCAGTTCCCAATTTAAAAAATTTTAAGTTTGTATTCCTCAATTTTCAATGACTTTTCATTTATATTGAATACCCAAAACATAAGAAGCTCAAAAAATCATACAAAAACAATAACTGAAAAATACGGTACTTCTAAAAAAAAATGATCTTATATAGTAAAATAAAGGTTCAAGTTTCTTTCTCTAAAAATTTAAATAACTAATAATGACATTTTATGTAAAACAACATGATGTTACTGATGTTACCTCACTGGAATGATATATGATAAGTATGCAGATACGTCCTATAAAAAATATATCAATTTTAATTCAGAAAGATAATGAATTTCCGGAGGAAGTTAAATTGAAATTCTACGAAATTGTTTTAAAATTACTGCAAGTGAAACATAGCGGAAATGCGCAAACATTTAAAAGAGACGATGTTTATAGAAGCACGCGAACGTTTAATGAAAATTTTCGTGAGATGTATTTCAAAAATGCTGAGAAATGTTCGAAAGGTTTTCTCGGATGTTAGATGAGGTGACAGTAAGAAAAGATGAAAAGCACAATTGCTATTCCTTATAGCGTTAAATGACTATAGTACTAAATTAGAAGATTAAAATCTTGATCAACAGCGGCAAACAAAGTAGAAATCGCACTCACTTGTGCCTATGTTATATGCTTTTTTATTAAAGATAACTTCTTTGTTGACAAGTGCCAGGAGAACGCAAAGTTAACTCAATAATCACTGCCATTGTTTTCGGCCATCTTCACTAGACTAGCTACTGATCAAAGTCACGGACGCGGCAATGATACATAAAAGAGAATACTCATTGATAAAGTACAGCCGTGTAATTTTCCTAGTATATTTTTAAATTTTCCACTAACTGTTAAATTCTATATAAATTTACATATGTTACATCTTCTTCAGTAAACTGTATCAGCATTTAAATAAATATTATATTTTCTATCTTATTGTATGTTAAGTATCGAAATGAAAATATTACCAATAAATTTAAATATTGCTACTTGGAATTTCCCTAGAATTTTTCTAGAACTTAGATGCCGATGTTTCATAAGATCCTCACCTTATTTTAATTAATTAATTAAAAGACGAATACATAAAAATGATTAATAATGAAGAAAATATTTTTGCATAACCTATTATATTTTCTGATACTACCATTTGATTGTAACAAATCAATTATATATACATATACGGATTAATCTAAGCAGTTGTAAATCGATATCGTGAAATCTATACCTAATGGCAGTTTTCGTTAATATCAAACTACTATTCATGCAGTTAATATCAAAAACTATTTTCAAAAAAGAAAATGGCCAGATGCAAGAAATATAGAGGAATATTTTATTAATCAATATGTTTATTTAATAAAATTACGAGTATAATAATAATAGTAGTAATAAATAGTAATAAAATAATAATAATAATAATAATAATAATAAACTTAGTATAGTAGTAGTAATAAACTTAGAATAATAATAAATAAGCTTTAGAACAGTTTTATTAAAATTACTGATCATTGCAAAAAGTGTAAGAACTAAGAACAAGCCGTGGAAAACTTTCACAATATATACGATGTAATTGTCATTTGCGTGATATAAGTTCGCAACCACATTTGTGGGATAGTGTAAAACCATGGACATTGTAGAACCTACCGCAGTGTAAAGTTTATACAATTTCAAATAATTCCAACAAATACTACAACAGTTCGATTTGCATTTAATGCTGGATCTTTATGAAACAGTATAATCAATTATAATCTTTTTTTCACGCAATTTTAAACTAAATCTACCAATTAAATCGAAGAAATTGTCTTTATATCTTGTAGTAATGGCAAATAATGGTATAATAATTGTTTATTGCAACGTAATCGTCAATAAAAACATTACGGATCATGGTTGCTTATAGAAATATAATCGTGTTTTAGAGGATAATAAAAGCGAAGGTTCGGCTGAAATCGAGGGAGAGAATGAAAATGATGAAAATGAAGAAGCGGAAAAGATTCTTATCATAGATCCTGATAGCGATGTTCGTTTTTATTATTCCCTTACTACTAACTTCATCAATAACAACTTGAAAGTTTATAATGACATAATTCTTATATATATATATATATATATTTATAATATATATATATATATATATATATATATTTATAATATATATATTTTATAATTTTATATCTTTATAATATATATGTGTGTGTGTGTGTGTGTGTGTGTGTATAATTATTTCATTAATGTTCTAGGAATTAGATTTCAATCATTCGAGACTAACAAAATTAGAAAATTTGGAACCATTGAGGAAGATACATAGATTGTGTTTTACGTGGAATCTGATAAAGAAAATTGAGAACCTTGATACACTTACAACTTTGGTCGAGTTAGAATTAAGAGATAATCAGATTGTTGTTATAGAAAACTTAGATGCTCTTGTAAATTTGAAGTATGTTACTACATTCCTTATAAGTAAAATAAAAGATACATTTTCTTTTAGTAAATATAATAAATAGTAAATTTATCAAAATAATATCCTAAATTTCTTGGACATAAGCAAATATTATATTTTCAGACTTTTAGATTTATCTTTTAATCGTATTAAAAAGATAGAAGGATTGGACAACCTATTGAATTTACAAAAGTTATACCTGTCGTCAAATAAGATTCAGTGCATTGAGAACCTGTCACATCTAAAGAACCTTACAATCCTTGAGTTAGGTGATAACAAAATAAGAGAAATAATTAATCTTGAAGCACTTGAAAATTTAACAAGTTTGTTCCTTGGTAAAAATAAGATAGCAAAGATAGAAAATTTGGACTGTTTACAAAATCTTCAGTTATTAAGTCTTCAAAGCAATCGCATTATAGAAATAGAAAATTTAGACGAATTAAAGAATCTTGATCAGTTGTATTTATCTGAAAATGGAATAACATGCATCCGAGGATTATCAAATTGTACAAAAGTAACAACTTTTGATCTAGCAAATAATAAAATAAAAAAGATTGAAAACATTGAACATCTTGAAGATTTAGAAGAGTTCTGGGTAAGAATATGATTAAGAGCTGTATATGCGTATTTAAATACTATTCGATACTTAATGTATTTTCCAGATAAACAACAATGAAATTGAGGATTGGACAACTGTAGAAAATTTAGCAGTTAATAAGAAATTACAGACAGTGTATTTAGAGCATAATCCTATTGCCAAAGATCCAAATTACAGAAGGAAAATTAAACTGTTGCTGCCATGGCTTGTCCAATTAGATGCAACACTTTGCAGATAGACAATATTGTTCTGCAAAGTAGACCTCTTTGATAACTCTTTGAAACTGTACCTATTGATACTGTTGCCTATCTCCTTCTAGTATTACTTTAAAAAATTATGTATGTACAATTCTATCAATGAGAAGTATGAAATAATTATGTCTTTTTAACTAGAAATGCATTCCTTTTTTTACGTTTTATTAGCAATTTTGTTGATATCACATTGTTAAACGACTGAAATTTGTCATTGCTTTCGACAAGAAAATAATATAAATGCTCAAGGATAATTGTTTTCATAATTTGTACAAAAGCTTTCGAAGTAGAAATTTGGGAATAGTATCTTCTTTATACCTTCATATGATTATACAGTATAAACATTTTTCTTATCTTACTTAAATTGTGGGTACATTGACCTGTTCTGTAACATTTAATATTTTGAGGAACTTCTCTATATTGTTCTCTTATTATTGAGAAAACTTTATATATCTTGATACAATAATTTTTAAAAATTGTACGGAACTTTAATTGAAAGATGTTCAATATGTTTATACGAGAATAGTAGCACAAGCAATAGAAGGAATTATTGAACAGTAATTGTGTGAAGACATTATTGAAACTAAATTGTTTTAAAACCACATACTTCAATTTCTACTTGTAATATATTCGTAACAGAATGCTCAATGTATTTATTTCATATTTCAATGTATTGTAAAGTATATGACTATTGCAGAATCTTTACTACATTAGGAAACCAATTACATTCTCATTCGATTAACTTTTTGCGCGACATACAGTACAGGGCAAAAATAAGTGGATAAGGTAGGGGAAATAGGTATCAATGATGTTTCATTTCATACGGATTGTTTGCACAGAAATGTAAACGTTAATTTCAATTATTTACCAAATAATGTACTTCGATTAAACCTCATTGATAATTCTACCATCTGTCCGTATACCCTTTCATTTAATAACATAACATCGTGTACTGTAATTTTATGCTTATTGATATATACATGTGAAATATATTGAGATTATGTAAATATGTATTTATTAAGTGACTTACATTCACAAACATTATTATTATTTCCGTCAAAAGCCTTGATCGTCGTGCAATTTTTACTTTAATAACTATAGAACGAATCGTTGCAACATTTATTGAAAATTATTTTACTGAATTTATGGATGGAACATTTCCACGAACTCTTGCAATAACTTAAATGATTTTACATTTAACAAATTTGCGATCATGTACACGTACATAGAATAAATTAAATATGTAAAGAACAGGAAATTTTGCTAATTTTTATGAATCGTTACACTCTGATATATGTATGAATATGATACACTAATGGTTCCACTAAAATCTAATTATGTACAAAACTAAGATATTGTTATTTAATTATTGTATTTAAATTTTCATTGTACGCTCATACATTCACTATACATATAATTTGAAATATATATATATATATATATTTGTGTAATAATTACAAATAGTAATAATTATGTAACAAAATAATTTTGGACGTCTACGAATCTCAGTATAGTTATTAATATTTAAGATATAATATATGCAAAAGAAATGTGATTTATTAATTTAATGATTACATCATGTTTCTTGCCCATATTGTTACATTTGTTCCATTCTAGACTTAAAAACTTGTAGAATTTAATTAGTACAACTGTTCCTAAAATTATTATTTTTAATGTAAATATATAAAATGAACTCGAAACTTTATTGCCGGTCCAAGTTAAAATTGTAAATTGGATTTTTGTTCTCAAAAAAAAAAAAAAAAGAATTTTACAATATATTTTCCTATTTTTTTTTTTACGATACTCTTGTTAAATAAGCGAAGAAAAGTATATTTCGATCATTCAATACAATATAGAAAACAATTAAGTTGATTAGTACTCAATAACATCTAATTATTCGCATTCTTTTTATTTCTTGCCCTCTCTTGTATTCCATTTCTATCATAGTGAAGAAAATGAAAAAAAAGCATTGAATTTTGTTTCAGGACACAACTTTTATCTATAGCTTTTATTTATGTTATATGATAATTTTCGACCGGGGAATTTAAAAATTACCCCCAAATTCCTAGATCCAACATCGATCATTATCTATCTCATATCTTTCTTCCTATGTACATACGTACTATGCAGTACTGACGACACAAGGGGCCACAGAAGCAAGGAAATTACTGCTCTCTATCGTCCACCGTTATGCGTTTATTGTGTATTATTTTATTTGTATATATGGCACTTTCGGCCAATACGCGTACTCATTTCTATGACTGTGTTGAAAATATCGGAAATAGCCAGATCCGTATTCCTTTATCGGTGAATCTGTCGATGTATGACGCCCTCGTGGATTTTGACGAAACCTTTTTAATTACTTTGTTACGATGTAAATGTAATATGTAATGAGAAAAATGATGAAAACGGGCAGTCAGGCCTCAATGACCTTGAAAAACGTAAAATACCGTCCAAGGTTAAACTTCTTTTACAAGTTTTTTCGTATTTTCTGACAGTACCCGACGAATAGAGACGAAATATAATATTATATGTAAATATAATATAATAAAATTTGATACTCTGAGTCTACTGTATGGACTACTCTGTTTTACGCATCAGATAGATTTTTACACTTTAAAGCGTTACTAACGAGGGAGATAGGTGTTCTGGGAATTCCCGTGGTGAGATAATTCCTTTTAGCGGCGCGGTGTGTTATCCCAATTCCCGATAGCGGCGCTCCGATCGAGTTGTAAATACTAGACTCAGCTGTAGTACACCATTTTTCAAGTTTCAGTTCCCTTGGTGCAGCGCGATGTCATGTTTTCAATTGAACTCTACTCTATTATGTAAATTTACATTTTTGGTATGACATGACATCGACTAACATCTTTTTTGTATGACATGAAATACTATATACTTACGATATACGATTGAATTGAAAGTTCAACATGAAAGACAACGATATTTTCGTTCTTGCGAGACAGGCAGGCGAATAGAGATATCGCTGTTTCTGTGCGAGACATTCATAGCATATCACGCATGCGCAAAACATGAACCTTTTTTCCTTCAATATTGATTTTTCACGATTTAGTTTTGGAATGATTACTTCTATGTTTTCGGCAGAACCAATTCTAGTACTAGCCGTGCTGAATAACATGGCAATACTACATCGGTACCCATATTTTGTGTTAGAGGAGACAGAGCCGGCTCTAAAGTCAAGACTGTTGTTATATATATGAATGCTGGACTCCCGCATTGTTGCCATTCTTGTATTTAGCAGGCTAGTACTATAATCGGCCGTGCTTCCAGTATATGAGTATTCAGGCCTGTTTATATGATCATCGCCAGAACTGTGTAAATATATGACCGTGGTTCAATTACGGGACGATAACCGGACGATTTGTTAACAATATCAGGGAGTTCCCTCAGTTTCATATGAAAAACAATTCCTCGACCTTTCATGAATTAAAAGTCGCAAAAGTGGAATATATTACTTATCGTCTTTGAAATTGTTATTATTTTTGGTAAGTTGTACTCATTTTAAATGTAAATTTTTAAGTATTTTGATTTTCTTTATAAATATATTATTTTTTAAGACTTTTTATTATCTAAGTTATGGAGACAGATATAAAGGAGTTTATACCAAGACCTTATCAGATTGATCTATTTGAAACTGCATGTAAAGAAAATGTTATTATTTATTTACCAACGGGAGCCGGAAAAACATTTATTGCTGTTATGCTTATTAAAGAATTAAGTGCGGATATACGACGGTATGAGTCATAAATTACACATTTTTGTCAGTTATTGTCATATAGTATATAATCATATTTTCACCTTATCAATATTTAAACATTGTGCTATGAATTTTATATATAGGCCTTATGCTGAAGGCGGTAAACATACCATATTTATAGTGAATACAGTACCCTTGGTCATACAACAAAGTGATTATATTAAAAGATTAACTGGTTTGTCTTGTGGAACACTCAGTAGCGAGGAAGGAGTTGATTTTTGGCATGATGAAGAATGGAATGAACATCTAAACCAACACGAGGTAATGGAAGTCAATTATAACTTAGAAATATTGTTGCAAATATTGTTTTTATAACATTATACGAATGTATGAATTATAATATGAATTACGTATTTAGTAAAATCTTAAAGAATGCTGTATTATAGGTTTTAGTAATGACATCGCAAATCTTAGTGAACGCACTTTGTCATGGATATATATTTTTGAATAGAATAAACCTGATTATTTTCGATGAATGTCACAGAGCAGTAAATGATCATCCTATGCGACAAATTATGCAACTCTTTGAAAATTGTCCTAAAGAGGAACAACCAAGAGTATTAGGACTTTCAGCATCATTATTAAATTCTAATGTGAGGCTGAAAAAAGTACAATCAGTTATGCAGGTAAATTTCATATAATCACATTAAAGAAAAATTTTATTTTAATTAATATAATATATAAATTTTACTGTAGTCTTTGGAAGTTACATTTAACGCAAGAATAGCCACTGCGACTGTAGCTGATAAAAGTTATTATGCATCACCAATTGAAGAAATTATTCAATTTGACCAACATATTATAGACGATGTTGGGGAGTGCATAAATAATATTATTAAGGAAGTAGAATTAATCCTAAATTGCATAGCGTTAAAAGATAATCTGAAGTATAATGAATCAAGTGCAGAATTTAGACCAAAAACTACTAGTAAAAAGCTGAGTGGCATATTAAGAAACATTCAGTACCACTTTCTACGTACAGGTATTGTATATATAGTGCCAGGATATATATGGTACACTCAAGAGCAAGAGGTTATTCTATATGCAAAACTAAGCCGAGGAGAAAATAAAGATTTTTGCCTTTTTTGTTTGTAGGTCTTGTTTCAGGATAATTAAATTTAATTTGTGATTCATTAAGTATATTTACATTCAAGCTAATGTATGAATTTTGAAACTTAATTTTCTCAAAGACAAGGTCTCAAATAAAAAATATATTTTTGTCAACCTTGCATTAGAATAATCTCCTGTCCACCTTAGGACATATCCTAACATATTGTATGCATAAAAAATAGGATGCAGAATAATTTACAAAATTAATTATAATATAATAAATATAATTAAATTTGTATGTATTCTTCTGTAGTTTAGCAAATTTTATTTTGATATAGGAATTTATGGCGCAAGCAAATGTGTTTTACTTCATTTGATTCAATTAGAATACTTGAAAAAAAGTATAGATGATGTGGTATGTAAACATTAAACATAAAGATATATTGAATATATTTTGTTCGTTTATATTGTGTAATGTAATATGTAATATTTAGGAAACACTATATATTTTGGAATATCTTATAACAAACGTAATTAACTGTAGAAAATTATTAGAAGATAAAATGAAAGGGAGTCCAGAAAAAGAGAGAATTTACAAGTGAGTTACATCTATTTATATTTATTGTATAATTCGTTAATATTATTTTGAAACAATATTATGGAATTTCAGTTATTCATCTGATCAAATTCGAAAACTTCTCAAAGCATTAAAAGACTTTTATAATAACAAGCATCATGATCAGGTATTTTGCTGTATCATTTTCGTACAACGTCGATTCACTGCAAAAATATTATATCAGATATTAAAGGTAAAGAGTAATTTTTATGTTTATAATTTATATAAATTTATCTTTTTCTCATTACTTTGTAATTTGTGTAATATTTTAGAGTATATCCTTGCATGACGAGGAATATAAATTCTTGCATCCAGAGTTTGTGATGGGTGTGTCCAGTAATCCTTTTAAAAATCCCAAAGAATTGCTATGCGTATCAGAACGGAATAAGGAGGTTTTGCTCAGGTACGATATTTTATAATAATAATACAATCTATTATATACAAGCTTATTTATTCAATTTTAATATAAAAGTCAGCGGATACATTAATACATCACTATTCAAGAAATACACAGTTCTCTAAACTTTTCCTTTTTCCTTTTTCTTTCTTTTCCTTTTTTTTTTTTTTTTAGATTTAGGAATGGTTTGTTAAATTGCATTGTTGCAACAGATGTTATAGATGAAGGTATAGATGTGCCGAAATGTTCATTAATCATTAGGTACGATTTGCCAATGGATGTAAGAACATATATTCAAAGCAAAGGGAGAGCACGGCATGCATATAGTCGATATGTAGTATTGTTACAAAAAGATGACTCACAGTATCTACGACGACATAATGAATATAAAAAGATAGAACAACACTTGAAACAGGTGCCATTTTCTTAAATTTTATTCCTTGTCGCATATATTTTCATACCGATTTTCTGCTTAATAAAATATACAATAAATTGTACAATCAATTTTTTTACATTGTCAATGAATACTAAATATCAGTAGTGTTAATAACAATCAATGATAGTCGAATGTATAAGCGGAAAAACGTTTTGCCGCCGACATCGATTAGCGATATTAAAAAAAAAAAAAGAAAAAACCTTTTTGCTGTTGATAATGATTATCGATAAACAAAATGAAATCCTGGTCATGGATAATGGTTAATAGCTTGTTATACGGGGCATAACTGTATATACATATACATATATACATATAAATTTACTCACTTTTTATCTTTTAACTAGCTTCTAGTAGACAAAACTGATGAACGTAACGTACCAACTGAAAATGAAATACAAAGTGAACTATATCAACATGACATAGAACCATATCAAGTAATTAGTGATGATGGACAAGTATGTTGTATAACAGAACAGATGGCAATTAATGTAATAAATCAATACTGTACATCTTTATTGAAATCAAAATTTGCATGTTTATCACCTATTTGGACTTTACATAAAATTTCAAACAATTATCCGCCACTGTATCAGGTATTAGAGGCTGGAATATTTTAAATCTTTTTTTCTCTTGTGCAATGATTGTAATTTTCTTAAATAACGTTTTAGGTTTCTCTTACATTACCATCTATATCTCCATTCAGAAGTACCATTCTTGGTGATCCTATGATTTCTATTAGCAGTGCAAAGAGATCTGTTGCTATGAATATGTGTATGGAATTACATAAAATCGGAGAATTATCTGACAATTTAAAGCCAGTTACAATAGAAACACTTCAAAAGGACCTAAGTTATTTATTTCCAAATTGGGTTGACGAAGTTGAATCAGAAAAAAGTTCAGTAGGAACATACAAGAAAAAGCGACATCATCAGTTACAGGTAAAATAAAACAAAAATTTATTATTTCATTGATCAAAATGTAGTAAATGTTGTTACTAAAAACCACCATTTATATGGTATAGTTCCCATCAGCTCTCTATGGTGCATTTCCTCTTCCTCAAGAGACAGTGTATCTTCACATACTTCATGCTACACCTAAGTATCCTGCACCGCATCATGATAATCGCTATTTGACATTCTATAATTTGTTACATAATAGTGCAGGTTTTGGTATACTTTCTACAAAACAAATGCCAGAGGTATAAATTTCCATTTGTTTTCTAATCTTAATAACAAACATTCTATACGCTTATACATTTGCTTATACATTTTATACTCTTATTGTAGATACCTTCTTTTCCAATTTTTATGCGTGTTGGTGAATTAAATATTGATGTGAAAGTAAATCACGCAAAAATGATTTTAACTGAAGAAGAAGTTATATATTTAAAAAGGTTTCATACTTTAATATTTAGTGATATCGTACCAGTTATAAAAACCTTTATGGTATTCGATAATTGTAATCGTGATAATTGCTTTTTAATTGTGCCAGGTAAATGAAATTTATGATTGAACGGGGACAGATTGGAAACTTTCGATTTTCGGAATTGCCGCTAGGTGTTCCTTTATTTATTATTATCATTGCCATTCCGAAAGCTTTTCAATCTGCGCTATGCACTAAAATAATAATTCTATATAGATAATAAAGATATATTTATGTATTCTCTTTCGTACTATATAAGATACCATTAATATTAGGCCTTCTTTAATATCTTCTATTTTAGTGCTATTTTAAAATATAATTTTTTAGTTAACGAAGACTGGGACATAAATTGGGAAGTTACGAAACAGTATAGTTCTATTGAATATATATCACCACCAATTCCATTCCGTTTTAAGAGTTCTGATTACGAACTAGCACTGGTTAAACCTAACTATAGAGCTGCAGACACATATATTGTTACCCAAGTATGTGATGATATCATGCCCAGTTCATGTTTTCCAACTGATCACTTTTCGACGTATATTCATTATTATAAAGAAAAACACAGATTGGTAATAAACAATCTAGAGCAGCCAATGTTAGAAGTAAAATCAATATCAAGGGCAATAGATTATATAATGCCTAGGTAATACATAATTCTTTATATACATACTATATACAAATGAAACAAATATATGATATAATATATGACATAAATATATACAAATTCATAATTAAATCGTATTTCTCTATACAGAGATAAGAGTACTGAATCAAAGAAAGAGCATTTAGTTCCAGAATTATGCATTAGAATTAATTTTCCAGCCTTATATTGGCTCAAAGCAACAACTTTACCATCTATATTGCACAGAGTCTCACAGCTCTTAATTGCAGAAGATCTAAGATACATTATTGCTAAAGAAAGTGGTTTAGGAACATTATCAAATAATATGAAATGGCCTTCATTAGTAATAACTGACCAAGAAAGAGAAGACTCATTTGAGCCTTTATTAGAAATTTCTACTACAGAAAATATTGATAATTTACATCCAGAACCAATTTCAAATGGAACAGAAGCAGATGGTTCGTGTACATATATATATATATATATATATTTATTTATTTATTTATTTATTTATCTATCTATTTATTTATCCATATATATTATATCTCCTATACCTAATATAGTTTTTAGATACAATCATCGCTTGTCATAAAACATTAAGCTTACAAATTTCTTTAAATTAAAAGCTAGAACCTAGAGTAGTCTATATCCTTAAAACGTAGCTAGCTAATCTATGGTAACAACATTCCTTTGGTTTTAGATCGCTATTCAGTTTCCCTACTAGTTGCTCGAAACTCTACTATACACACATCTCCCTCACTGATCTACCTCCTAGTAAATTTTTCATCTTTTCTCTAATTCTCCATCTCTTCTCTTATTCTTTCATAAATTCCCTCACAGAGCATGAAATGCAACAAGAATACTCTTCATCTAGATTATACATTCAACACTTTTGGTTCTCTTCTTCTTTATGTTGTATTGCACTAACAGTTATCATATGTCAAGGGAGAAATTAGGTCTGAAAAATTTTTTCGTATCGTGGCCAATACGAGTAAAAAAGAGTAATTAAGGGTTACAGAGCTAGGTGGGATACCTTGTGTATATATATTGTTAATTTATTTTTACTTTAAAGATAGTTTGTCTATACGTAGACTATATATTTTTATACATTAATAAAATGTCTATTTTCATATAATATGAAATTATTTCACTAGAAATATTTTCACAGAATTATATCACTATCCATGGTCAAAACATGAAGAACAACCAGATTTGGACAAGAATATCGAAGAAATTCAGCTAATTGAAATAGAACACTATTGTCAGTTTATGAACGAAACACAGGATCAAAATAATAGTTCAATTGTAATATTCTATATCTTTTATATACATACTATACATACGTTTCACTTTATATTTCTAAAAATTTGAGCAACATTTCTCTATGTATAACATTGTTATCTAACATTTATTTATAATACTCATGAAATGTATTATTTCACAGAAAAATGACAAAATTAATTTTTTGAACAAACCATCAGTACCAGTACCGGTTTTGCAAATCTTGTCATTAAAATGTTCGTATGGCCCCGATCCTGGTCAGATCGCGTATGTAAGTGTATTCTTAATTGTTTTTGATTTAATTGTAATCAGTTAATCTAGTCTGTTTATGAAAACAAATTTTTATAGGCATTGACTAAAACAGGACATGATGCGTTCAATTTAGAACGATTAGAAACATTAGGAGATGCATATTTGAAATTTATTACATCATTATTTTTATACAATGAGTTTCCGAAGCATAGTGAAGGTTATTTAACCGCACTGAAAGGAAAAATTATTGGCAACCGTAATCTGTATTATTGTGGAATTAAGAAAAACATTCCGGGATGTATGAAAGTTGACAGTTTTATACCTTTGAGTAATTTTATTGCACCAGCTTATACAGTATATAGGCAAGTTCAAGATGTGTTATTACATGCAAAGGTTTGTATTATTTGAATATTCCAAAACTAAATCATACACACAGTAAATTATGTAGTAATATAGATGATGTAAACTAATAAGTTGTAAAATTTAATGAAGTAAATTGATTAAATTTATTGAAAAAACAAACTCTGCGTAAGGTGTCACCAAATGTTTTATATGAAATTGAAATACCTCGAGATGAGCAATTAAGTGGACATATAAGTGAAGCCACGAAAAATGCAATACAAACAAAAATATTAGATTGGGAGACAGCAGAAGCACAAACTGGTATGGAACATTATCTTGGAATACAAACAGTTTCTGATAAAACAGTAGCAGATTGTGTAGAAGCATTGATTGGTGTATACCTTAGAGTAAGTACAAAACAAAGTTATTGTATAATATTGTAATAATCTTTTTTAATATGAATATTTTCATTTTTCTAGAGTATGGGTATTAAAGATACTTTAATATTATTACAATGGTTTCAAATTTTACCATATAAAATTGATGCTAATGAATTATTGTTTGGTACCCCTCAGAATCCAATAATTTCTGAAGGGAACATAAATCATTTAATGCCTTGGGCTTCCAATATAGAAACAAAGCTTGGATACAGATTTAATAATAGAGGGTATTTACTGCAGGTAATTAACATTTTACAACAACTGAGTGTTTTATTTCTTATGGATTGTTATATCGAGTTCTTTAATACTAAGATCTAGTTTGGCAACTTAGTTTAACTAAAAAATATAACTTTCAAGTAAAACAGTTAAATGTTTTAGGCCTTTACACATCCTTCATATACACCGAATAATATGACTGAATGTTATCAAAGATTAGAATTTCTTGGTGATGCAATACTTGGTAACAGAACGTTTATGATTTTAAACCTTCTTTTGAACGTTTATTGATCAATAAAATATTAAATGAATATGCTTGACTTAACGTATAATTTCAGATTTCCTAATTACAAACTATATCTATGAAAGTTGTGGGAATTTAAACCCTGGTGCATTAACAGATCTAAGATCTGCTCTTGTTAATAATATTACTTTTGCATGCTTGACTGTAAGACATGGTTTACATATCGCTTTACTATCTTACGCTCCAAAATTAAATAATATTATTGAACGATTTGTGAAATTTCAAGAGGAAAGAAATTATGCTGTGAATGACGAGGTATTTTACATTAATAAAGGAAACGTTAAATACATTTTGAATTATTTAAATATATATATGTAAATGTATTTCTGTATTTGTATATAATACATTCTATATTTACAGCTTCTATGGATTTTATTAGAAGAAGACGAATGTAATATGGCTGAACATGTAGACGTTCCTAAAGTTCTAGGAGATATATTTGAATCTGTAATAGGTGCAATATATATGGATAGTAATAAAAATCTTACAGTAGTATGGAACATTGTATATTCCATTATGCATAAAGAAATCGGTACGTATTTATGAAAATAACATAACAGTTTTATAATAACATTAAAATTGTTAATAAACATTATTAGTTGTGGTAACATATAGCTTTTATTTAGACGAATTCAGCAAAAATATTCCAAAACAACCAATTCGTGTTTTATATGAAACTCACGGCGCACGCCCACAATTCCTGTGAGTATTATTAGTAACAATTAACATTTCATCTTCGTTAAAATTACTTAACAATTATATATTTTCCCCAGGAAAGCAACTATTATTGATAATACGAATATTGTCATGGTTCCGTTAAAAGTAACTATTGCTGGGAAAGTAAGACATTTTTATGGGTTCGGTGCTAATAAGAAACAAGCGAAGTGTGCTGCTGCAAAGCAAGCTATAAAAAGCTTCTTGTGTAAGAAATAGATCAATATCATAAGACATTTTTTCATGTTCACTGATAGTTTCACCTACTTATGTTTCTTCCCTTCTTCCATTTTCTTCTATCTGCAATAAATAATATAATAGTATTACAATAAATAGGATAATAAAAAAGATCATCAATATTGTCTATTTACTTATTATAGTCATATTAGATTTACGTGCAGTGTTTGTTGTTTTCGTTCTTCTGTTAAATTTAATATACGTAAATAATATCATATTCAGAATATTATTTATGATTGAAACATTTTTATGTTATTAAATCCTTTTACTAAAAAAGCAAAATTATAGTATAACTTTAGACTTTGGAAAGGTTTTTAATAATGAAACAAATATTTATGTTACATAACATTTATTTGACATTAGTTAAATACAAAGTAATTAGTAAGGTAATCATAATAATCATATAAGGCAAAAGTTTGTCTCTAAAATCATTATCGTGATCTTGTTTCCTCCTTTCACCTCCCGTGATACTCGGTCCACCGTGAGTCGAGTCCACGGCCGCATTAAGGGGAGGGGGAGAGAGAAAGGGGCAGATACGACCGGGTCTGGGTTATTTTTCCACGATAACGTTACACAAAAAATCCTAAGCAATCAATCAAAGCGCCTTACTGCGGTTAAATTGAACAATATTCATCGGTCGCTAAGAGCCTTACTTACCCCTTTCATAGGAGTTCCCAGACGTATGTATACGATCGTGGTCCAATCGACGGTCTTATAAAGTCTCGATACCTGCTACGTAGAATCGTCCGAAAGTTAACTCGTGAAAAATCAACATGTATGATATCAAAGTTCTTGTTCTTGCATGACAGACAGAGATGAGTGAAATGTGTCAGTCTCTGTCTGAGACATTTATAGCATGTCCCGCAAGAACAAGGACTTCGATGTCTTCCATGTTGACTTTTCGCGACTCAGTTTTTGGAGGGTATCTTCTATGCTTTCGGTATAATATATAAGTATGGAGACATATTTATTGGGTTGGCAACTAAGTGATTGCGGATTTTGTCATTACCACCTAACGATGCCAACCTAATATATGACTGTAGATTGGACCACAGTCATTACATCAGAGCACATCCACATCGTCCGAAATTTCAGAAGCAACTCCTTGACCACGAATATTTCATCGATATTACCGAGGATCGACATTCTTCTTCTTATGCCGTCACATGCTTGCAACATATCGTGGCCCTACCGTTAATTGTTTAAATATTTGCAGTAAAGGAAACCATTGCTGTTAGAAAAAACTTGTGTTTCATGAAAGTCGTCGTACACGTATCCAAAGAAATTGCCTGTTTTGTAACCAACATTTGAACAAGCGCTGACCGAAACACCACAATTCCAATACAGATGTTGCACCACGCGGTCAAGTTCAAGAAGCGGTTTCACGCGGGCATATACAAAAACCTATAAAGAGTTGGGGGCTGCCCTGTTTAGTTCCACTGTAGATCAATAATATAACGATAACGACTTTGCCGACCGTTCACTAAAAACGTTGATCTCATGGTGTCACTAGCAGCGGCAATTTGAAAACATTATGCTTTTATGCAACTAATAAGATTGCTTTTTCAAAAAATACTGTATAATTTTCTGAGCGAAGTAAATGTGAGTTACTTTCTTGATTTATTAAAAGAATTACCACGCGCATCTGTATACAACCATCGATTCAAATCATTCTTCAATTATACATAATTAAACATTCTTAAAATGGCGTCCAAGTAAATCGTACGCTATGCACAAATTTTATACGTGCATAATTTTTAAAACAGATTTCTTCGCCTTAAAATTTGTATTTCTGAATTTTATTCGAAAAATACTTGAAAACTATCATACCATATAAGAATGGGTTATAAATTTGGTGTGCTCAAAAAAGCTCAAAAAGAATCATTTTATCGACGAAATCAAAATAAACATTCAAATATATGTAAAGACTTGTACAACATACCAAAATATAAAATATTGTAAATTTAGACAATATTTATTGGTGGGGTGCTATATATGTTACACCTTTATTTCAAATTAGTCATGACAATGTATAGGTACAATAAAATAAATTCAGTACAAGTGTACAAAGAAGCAGTTATGTATATCAAAAAAGAGAAACATATGTACAATCAAAATATCACATTAAATCAAATCAAATTTCTATAAACATTAAATAAATAGACTTCCACTTAAACATAATTTTTTAAATTATTTACTTCTTAATAGTTGCTGTATTTAATTTAATCAAATATTTACCTTACTCTGAATTTTGAATGAAATCCTTTTGAATTCTTTGAAATTCTTCGAAATTCTTGAATTCTCTGAATTAGTTCAGCTGAAATATCCTCTCTCAAAGAAAATCGTTCAGACTTCATTGTGTGATAATCAAAGTACAAAAATCGAAGCAAAATTTGTAAAATTAATTACAAATCAATCGCCATTATAGCTGATACATACATACATACATACATACATACATACATACATACATACATACATACATATTTTGACCTATTCAAAATTATACGATCTATGTATTTTAAGAACTATCATTTTGTATCTTGCATTTAAATAAATTAGACATTTTCGTAAATATCACGTTGATCGAATTTGGTGAGTTCTCATGTCGACATGGTAACAAAACAAACGTAATATTTACAAAGTGATTGGATGTATGGTGTGAAATGAAATCTTCGGTCAAGCTCTGAAACCATCATATATCTTGTATTAAAATATTTCTTTATCTTCGCCAGATTTTATCCCGCATTTCTACGTTACTGAAAAGCTCCGATATTTCCAATAGAAATGTAATCATAGTTGTTAAAACGATGCAGTCACAGTTGCACAGTGTACAATAGCATATATACGACAAAAGTATACTCGACTTCTGATTGGTAAAAGCGAGATAAACGCAGAACGCGATTGGCCGGCATGATAATCTAGGTTATAGCTAGTGAAGCACGCATGAATTTAGTGTGACGTCACCGTCCGTACTCGCAATCGGCCATTTTGTGAGTGTGTGCTGGATCGGGATATTTGTGTTAAGAAGCTTTTCCAGTAAAACCGAATGATTTAGTTTACGGGACGGACTCGCTTTACTTTTATTACATGTGCTAAGAGTGCGGGCTATCCGTAGACTTCATACGTAGATTTGTACGATGGAGGAAAAGGCGTCGTTGAAGGAACTCGATCAGTGGATAGAACAATTAAATAACTGCCAACAACTAACAGAAAGCCAAGTAAAATCTCTGTGCGAGAAGGTACACATACACTTTTCCCTCATAAAAAATTATCACCACGTCGATTCTTTCAGTGTATCTTTTTTATTGAGATATCTCTTGTTTGGCTTACAATTAATTTTGTTACGCTGTTTTACGCTCGTTTATTCGTATTCTACTGATCACCACCGAGAGCATAATTTGACGTGTCATTACAAATTTCATTGCAATACATTTGAATATGTTTTATATGCAGAAATAATATTATCGATAGTGTATTTCGCAATTTCGACAAATTCAGTCTTGATAGATATTATTTAAAATTACGATCAGACGCTCCAAAAACCACCGTGTTCATTGCTATTTGGATTTACACTGCAACTTGTTCAAACCAAGCAAGCTTGCCGAATCAACCCACGATTCTATTTTTACTTTCCGAATGAGATCTCTTGCAGCATGTAAAGAGCACTTTAATTTTCATGCTTCAACGCTCGAAACACCTGTGATATGTCGAAATTATCTTATTTGATTGTATTCGTCTTCGAGATGTTTGTATATGTAATACTTGCTCATGCATAACGCTTAAAAGATGTTTAATCATTATGCTTGGAAACTTTTAATAATAACTGCTTGAAATACGACAATATGTACTGTTATAGACAAGAAAATGTCATATTTATCTGTGTATTTGCAAATTAATATTAATATAGAATATTTATAGATTATAAATTTGCTTCATATGTTATAATAAATAAGTAATTTGCTATAAATGCTTTTCTATATGGAAGAAAATAAAAAGTATAAGTTGTATACTTATACTATCATTTCTTAATCAGCTGTATTATCTAATCTATTATATTATCACTATCGTTCCTAAATATATTTTTACTATCTTTTATGTAAATTATATTAATGTTATTACTAGACTGTGGAATTTTATGCATTTATGGTAAATCTTAAAATGCAATAGTATCCAGAATGCATGTAATATGTAAAAATATAAAAAATATCTGAAGTAGTCAATAGTAAAGTATAATTAGTAGGAAAAATAAATCCTTATTTAGGTTTCACTTTGTTGGCTATTAGCATTAAATATTTGTAGTTTATTAACTCATTGTATTGCTATTCTTGTATTACTAATTTGTTGTATATGTTAATGGAACTTAACAGTAATGTAAAAATTAATTTCTTACTGAAAATTTGCAATATTTTGAAAAGTCTTTGTTTTATTTGTTGTAAATAAACTCTTGTATGTATGTCCGTCCGTCCGTCCGTCCGTCTGTCTGTCTGTCTGTCTGTCTGTCTGTCTGTCTGTCTGTCTGTCTGTCTGTCTGTCTGTCTGTCTGTCTGTCTGTCTGTCTGTCTGTCTGTCTGTCTGTCTGTCTGTCTGTCTGTCTGTCTGTCTGTCTGTCTGTCTGTCTGTCTGTCTGTCTGTCTGTCTGTCTGTCTGTCTGTCTGTCTGTCTGTCTGTCTGTCTGTCTGTCTGTCTGTCTGTCTGTCTGTCTGTCTGTCTGTCTGTCTGTCTGTCTGTCTGTCTGTCTGTCTGTCTGTCTGTCTGTCTGTCTGTCTGTCTGTCTGTCTGTCTGTCTGTCTGTCTGTCTGTCTGTCTGTCTGTCTGTCTGTCTGTCTGTCTGTCTGTCTGTCTGTCTGTCTGTCTGTCTGTCTGTCTGTCTGTCTGTCTGTCTGTCTGTCTGTCTGTCTGTCTGTCTGTCTGTCTGTCTGTCTGTCTGTCTGTCTGTCTGTCTGTCTGTCTGTCTGTCTGTCTGTCTGTCTGTCTGTCTGTCTGTCTGTCTGTCTGTCTGTCTGTCTGTCTGTCTGTGTGTGTGTGTGTGTGTGTGTGTGTGTGTGTGTGTGTGTGTGTGTGTGTGTGTGTGTGTGTGTGTGTGTGTGTGTGTGTGTGTGTGTGTGTGTGTGTGTGTGTGTGTGTGTGTGTGTGTGTGTGTGTGTGTGTGTGTGTGTGTGTGTGTGTGTGTGTGTGTGTGTGTGTGTGTGTGTGTGTGTGTGTGTGTGTGTGTGTGTGTGTGTGTGTGTGTGTGTGTGTGTGTGTGTGTGTGTGTGTGTGTGTGTGTGTGTGTGTGTGTGTGTGTGTGTGTGTGTGTGTGTGTGTGTGTGTGTGTGTGTGTGTGTGTGTGTGTGTGTGTGTGTGTGTGTGTGTGTGTGTGTGTGTGTGTGTGTGTGTGTGTGTGTGTGTGTGTGTGTGTGTGTGTGTGTGTGTGTGTGTGTGTGTGTGTGTGTGTGTGTGTGTGTGTGTGTGTGTGTGTGTGTGTGTGTGTGTGTGTGTGTGTGTGTGTGTGTGTGTGTGTGTGTGTGTGCGTGTGTGTGTGCGTCGCGTGCGCGCGCACGTGTGTGTCTAACTTTATATAAAAGTATTCAAAATAGAGGACTCATTGTAATATTTGAAATGTAAAACAGATTTTTGTATATTTGGATTCCATTTCTTTAACACATTCGAAGCAAATGACTTACATGTGCATCATCTGAGTTCTAGCAAAGGAACCCGAATGATACATCTATGAGTTTTTAAATGCCTTGGTGTCAACATGTCAATTGCATTCATAAAATTATGAACTTGTATAAATATTTCCAGTCTAGTTATAAATCTGTTGTATTAACTCATTAAGAACCATGCAGTGAAATAATATGTAAATGTTATGTAAATGCAACATTATCGCAAAACCCAAATTAAGTAAGTTATTGTTTATAAATTTTAAAAAATCCATTGAAATAATAGGTATATCACAGAATCCCATTGTATGAATTGGAAATACAAAAACAATAATTTTAATAAAATAATATATCATAAAATATTCCAATTTTTTTTAATTTCATAAAATTATAGGATCTATATGAAACAAGAAATAGTAATGAAACAGATATTGAACAGATTCTTGAAGTTCCTTTTCATAATTGCAACATGGATTCAGTAAAATTTAGTAATGTAAATTAAAAAAGAAAGGTTGAATGAAATGTTGCATTAACGCAACTTTGACCGTTAATGAGTTAATATTATTATTATTATAATATTGTAAATGTGGCTGGATAGATAATTATAAATCATTTCTTTTATTTTCTAAATTACCCATTGACCTAAATAACCTATTATGTATTTATATATCTTTATATTGCTTTAACATTTTTAGATAATAAATAATATCAGGGAATTAATATATGTTTGTAGGCAAAAGAAATTTTAGCTAAAGAATCTAACGTACAAGAAGTAAAATGTCCTGTAACGGTATGTGGAGATGTACATGGACAATTCCATGATTTAATGGAATTGTTCAGAATAGGAGGCAAGTCTCCAGATACAAATTACCTTTTTATGGGTGACTATGTAGACCGTGGTTATTATTCTGTTGAAACTGTTACCTTACTTGTTGCGCTCAAGGTAAAATTCTTTTAAACAGATATATATGTAAATTGAATATACAGATATAGAACTGCCTGTTTTCCTTTATATACACTATTTTTCCTTTATAATGTATATAAAATTTTATTTTCATAGGTCAGATATAGAGAAAGAATAACTATTTTAAGAGGTAATCATGAATCAAGGCAAATCACACAGGTATATGGGTTTTATGACGAATGTTTACGTAAATATGGCAATGCCAATGTATGGAAGTTCTTCACGGATCTATTTGATTATTTACCATTAACTGCTCTGGTAGATGGTCAAATATTTTGTTTACATGGTGGTTTATCACCTTCGATCGATACTTTAGATCATATACGTGCTCTAGACCGTCTTCAAGAAGTACCACACGAAGTCAGTATTTATAGGTGACTTTCTAAATTTGTAAAGGAAGAATGGAAGATATGTAAAATATTATTCATATTACTTTAGGGACCCATGTGTGATCTTTTGTGGTCAGATCCAGATGACAGAGGAGGATGGGGTATTTCTCCTCGAGGAGCAGGGTATACTTTCGGACAAGATATTTCAGAAACTTTTAATCATTCTAATGGCCTGACATTAGTATCACGAGCACATCAATTAGTTATGGAGGGTTACAATTGGTATATTTATTGGAAATGTTTACTTATGATTTAATTTGTACTGTATTTGTGTATTAATATTATGGTATTATTATTATAAAATTTTGTATCCCATACATATATATATATTTTTCATTACAGGTGTCATGATCGTAATGTTGTAACAATATTCTCAGCTCCCAATTACTGCTATCGTTGTGGAAATCAAGCTGCAATTATGGAATTAGATGACGCTTTAAAATATTCATTGTAAGTATAATGATTTTATATTAAATGAAATAATTGGTGAGCAAAAATATTGATATGAATTATTTTTTATTCATTTTCGTACAATATTTTGTATTTTATCTCTACAGCCTTCAATTTGATCCAGCTCCAAGGCGCGGTGAGCCGCATGTTACTAGGCGGACACCAGATTATTTCTTGTAAACAATCAAAACCCCTGAGTTATCTATTAAGGTAGGGGTACAGAAATGATTCAGGCTTCATAGCAATGCCACTGAACATAATTTATGATAGAACATCAATAAAGTGTGAGGTTGCAGCTATCCTTACACATTACATTATAGTCTCAAGTATTATATCATGACTCTTTGTGGTGTCTTGTTGAGAGATGGCACACAACCGAGTATTTTGCGCGTGTCCCACACCATTCATGTAGACACAACATTAAATGTATACAAATAGAAAAAAAAACAAACAATAATGTACACACGTACCAATTAAAATTCACGTATCACATTGAGTTCTACAACTTTCATTGTATTGCTTGTATTTTTATTATCAAGAAACGAAACAGAAGAAATGAACATAATAAGTAGTGCGAATAAAAAACTGTGCATGGTATTGTTTGAAACCTTGAAGAAATATTAATTTATTGAAAAACTGTTTATACGAGCAAAATTATTTGTTGCGTGTACTGAATAGAAATAATGTTGTTTAAGGTTTCAAAAAGTGTACCAAAATAATAATAGTTTATATTTAAGAGAGTGTCACATAATTGCTAGTGTGAATGGAGCATGAAATGTTCCACTTGAAGGAAATATACAAAGGGTTGATGCAACAGTAAATTTGGCATATACAAATCGTGCCATATAAACAATTGAATAAATTCTCTAGTGAATTTTATTAATGATTGTAACATAGCATTATACGTATTAATTAATCACAATCGTCGCAGTCAATAATTTTGCTTATAGTATTGACATTGTTTTATTAAGTAAATCAAAATATAATTTGTATAAGTCTTATTTTTATAATTATCTTACAAAATAATTTAGTGCAAGTCCATCAGTCATGTTTATTCCATAGCATTTATTTTATTTTAGTTACGCTCATTGCTGTTTTTATTTTTCAAACCTGCTTGCCTAAATATAATTTTTAAATATTAATATTAAATACAAATGTCGTCGGTTATCTCATGTTTTATAATTTAAGGATTAAGAAAACTTTTGCATCAATCCTGTCAAGACTTCCTAAGTGAAACACACACTTTATACTGAATGAATTCATGCATTCACAATCATTAAATTGAAAGTTAATTGCTTATGAACCTACCGACAACTTTTTTACTAATTAATAGATATAAAATAATGCTTCTGGTAAATAAACATGTGTAATGCAAGTTTAATGAATTTAATGTGTTGTCAAATCATTCATACTCGTCAATACACAGGCATTGTATACATGAGCATTGAATGTATTCACGGAATACATAATTCATAGAATTAAACATGTAATTTGAACATATGCATAATGAAACGATACAGTAGTAACAATAAAGAGAAAAAAAAACGAAAAATGTATAGGTGCACACTATAGCAATTTACTAAGACTGTAAATGTAAAAGAAAATAGCACAGAAACCATAACATTGTGGATACAGTAACTTTTTCTGCATTAATGCAGGGCTAAGCATTTTTTCATTTTTGTTTTATATATTATATATTACACATATTTTCTGGGTTATAAAAGAAATAAAGGTAAAATTTTCTATATATAGAAAAAAAAATTATGGTATTATATAACAGCAGATGAAGCAGATTGAGTTAATTAAAAGTACGTCTTTTAGTAAAATCAATAATAGTTTTTGGAGCTTGTATAGTTAATTTTGTATTTGCTCTATTTATTTTCTTTTTAAAGTATTTCATATAAGACATAAATTTCAATATCAAATAAACTCTTATATGTTGTTAATTCTTAAAGATTCAATACTTCACAACATTATTATTTCTTTATTTGTCAAATTTTACTTTAGATAATGTGATAAAAACACTTATTTTTAAGTGTAAAAGTCATAAATCCGGTTATTTCTGTTTCACTTTAATTTTGAATGTCAATATTTTATGTACTTACATGCAGATTTTTACAAAGTGATCACAGAGCTAAGCTAAAAATGAGTATGCTTTTATCAAAAGCTGATTGATCACCGATGCACACGCAGAAATTCGAATTAAAACAAAACGCTTCAAACTTATCTGTTATGTATATAAATTCAGGGCAAAATAATCAGTTTATAGCTGTATATAATTATTATATATCACATACAGACTACATTGTATATATCAATTTGAAGTAATATCTTTTACAATATTTTTTGGAACATTTTATATCAATCATAGAAAATACTTCAAGCAATTGCGAGTTATGTGTGTGCACTTGGTTCTTATCTTTCGGCATGCGTCCCTGGTTTTAGACTTTATGTATTTTGAACAAATTAAGTTACAAATTTTAAACTGGCTTGCTGAAGCAAAGTAAACAGTATGCCTTGAACTGATATTATGTCGTCTCATTATAAACAGAAGCTAGATAAATAAAGAAATGTTATCATATTTAGAGAGTCTTATATCATTTTTACACATTGAACTACTGTAATGCAAGACATGATATGAGCAAAACTAATTACTGGTCATAAGACTAATACATAAATAATTATTCGCATGTATTTTAACATATAAAAACTTTAAAAGTAAATTTCTATAGAAATAGGTAAATTTTTATGATTAAAGTCATATTTATAAATTACATAAACCTAGTAATATCTTAAGTACATGTACAAAAAACCATTTATTACAAGACACTCAATTGAAAAATAAATATTTCAAGTTAAACCAGCAATAAGCAAAATTATTTATTAAAATGCATAGTTTACTAACTAAAAATATTCAAATGTATTACTGATAATGGGACATTAAGTTTAAAGTATGACAAATTGCTATACAGAGCGTTCTGAAATTAATTAGCATATAATTCGTACAGTGTATTCAGGAAATTCAATAAATAAAAAGGATTCATACATAAATCTATATTCATAATTGTTTTCTTAATACACTACATGCCCTGTTTTGAAGAAAGTTTTATCAAGATATTTAATCGAAAGAAAACAATATTTGTAGTGACTTCCAGATATTTTAATTACACTTTATACATATCTACTTAATTTGAACAGTGTAACAAAAAACATTTTTTCTTGTTTTAAGATAATTTTTGATAAAGCATGTTAAAAAGTTATGACATAAAAATTGATTGGATAAAATTGTATAATAACACATCACTGTAGAATTATTAATTGATAAATTAGTCAACAATGATAGTCATTGTTATCAATTATTATTCATATAAAATTAATTTATCAAACAAAGAAATATTTAAAATTTTACACGAACTTTCTTATCTTCTTAATTTGTTGAATATATTGTATTGTTTTAGCATCAAAATTTGGAAACATCTTGTGTTTTTTTTTGTACATTACTAATTAATTTAAATTACAATTCTTATAATTTTTAAAATAATTTATTCTGTCCTCACTCATAATTAAGAAAGAATTAATTAAGAGGTATAAATTGAAGGTTGTAGTTTCAAAAAAGATAATTTATTTATAAATTCGAAATTACAATTATCATTTTGTTCTTTAATTATCATTACATGTATCCTTTACATTAATAACCATTTATTATGTACAGCGAGTTTATGGTAAATTTACTATTTACTATGAATAAAAATATACTATTATATAATTCTTTAATTAATACTTCTTTGGTCTACAATTTTTAAACATGGTAACATTGTACAAAAAGTGTTATTAAAATTTTTATTAATATTGTATATATAAAATATTACTAATTATATGAAATATAATGCAATCTTTTTTTCATGTAATCAAAACAGTCATTTGCAAAACGAATATGAAAATAATAATTACATATAAACAAAAAAATAGTTTTTCACATATAATGTATCCTTGTTATAACCACTGATCATCGTCATAGTATCAGAAAACGGTGACACTTTGATATTATCACCACGGCATTAGGGTAATTAGTATCAATTTTGTATCAGCAGTAGTTATCACTGTGATATCAAAGATTAATATCAATTGTACGTAAACAACCACTGCGTATATATATGCGTGTGCGTGTTTCTACAGGGCGAATCACCTAACGTGATCATCTGGAAATCTTGCTTGTTTTTGATAATGTTTCAAGTACAAGTTGAATGGTTTCGAGAAAATATAATCTGACATTAGCTTTTTCGTAGGCGAACACATAAAGAACATATGAAGGTCACTGATATTTTTTAAATGAAATGATATATTTTTTATAACATTAGCTGATTCATATGGGCATTCTCTACAAAAAAGTATTAACCGATTTATGTGTACTGAAAAACCATTGGTTTAAGAAATATTATAACTTTAATTTGTCAAATTTAACGTACGAAAGATGAAGGTAACATAAACTCAAGAATATCGTGTTTTTCCTTAACCTCTATATCTAAATTTGATAAAATTAAAGGACGATTTAGACTAGCGATCACGGTACGATCCAATCATGTCATATCAGGCGCCTGTCAAAATCGCTAGCACGTAATTCAGTACGAGCATTTACAATAGACAGGCAGTTCAGTGAAATAAAATGAGATGCTCTTGATTGGTGACCTGACCTGGCGTGATCTGATCTTATTGCGATTGCTAATTTGAATCAAGCTTGCAGTTAGAATATCTGTTAAGCTAATATTTTTTCGGTATAAATAGGTTAATACTTTATTAATGCTTTATAGATTAATAATTTTTTGTACAGAATGTTTAGCTAAGTTGGCTAATGTAATAGAAAAATATATGATTTCGTTAAAAAAAAAAGTGACCTTCATATGTCTTCTACGCGGTCACTTACGAAAAGCTAATCATATCAAATTATGTCCTCTTCGAAACCATCTAACTTGTAGCTGGAACATTTTTTATGTTTTAACTAATAACAAGTGAAATATTTCAGGTGGTCACGTTAGTTGGTCCACCCTAAATATTTATTCTATGTATGTATACTTCGCAAATATTTTCCATATATTTCACATATTCGTGGCATATCATACTTGCATAAATTTATCACATACAGATAATAAATTAGATTGAAAGAATCACCTCTATGTTACAAAGTAAAAATCAAACAATATTTTTGTCCCAGTAATTGTAGAAAAATATTAATATTGATTGCGTTTTACCACTAATAGAAATATAAGAACTGAGACATCACAAATACGTGTTCTGATTAGATAAATTAGAATTTTAGTCCAGTGTCTAAATGTAGTATTTGTTTCATGATCTCGTATGTTGTAAAACTAACTGATACCATAGGAATAGCTCGTAGATAATTAATACTCATTCCACGATACAGACCTCTAGCAATACCATTTTCTTCATATATCGTTTTTATAGTCTGTGACATGCTAGAACTAAAAGTGAATTATAATTAAATATTGTGTAATAAACCATTAAAAAATTAAATATCCTCTTTTATATTCACATTATAACAGTGGTAGACTCTTACTTGCATTTGTGAGTATTATGATCCATCATACCTAGTTGCATCCGTCTTCTAGTAACATCTAATGGATAAGAAAAACTTTGAGCAACAGCACCAGCAATACCTCCACACAATAATCTTGCTGGTATCGTTAAAACTAGACCACCTATAGTTATATTAACATATAATTTTTACCAAGTATTAAAGACAATTACACAAGTCGGAATTATGCATTTTATAAAATTTAGTTACGATTTTGTATGATAGATCTTCTTATTTGTGGAAAAATGTATAAAGAATTCTTAACACTGGGGACCGAAGACGCGAATTCGCGTCTTTCATAGTTCATGCAGTATCCTATAAAAACTTTAACTGCTGTTAAATAAAAAAAAGCAATGGATGCTATAAACGAAATGTTATGAAATTGTTTTTACATCAAATGCTTGAATAATACGAAACCGTTATCAATATATCAGATATAATATTGGTCGCTTTGAATCTTTTTCAGTCGCTCCAAAGACACCCGAGAATTCAGGCTATATGCTTGTCAAAGCGGCTGATCCCCAGAGTATTAAGTATTTGTATGCTTATATTAATTAAAATATTTTCCAAAAGTATTTTTAGAAAATTGTTAAATTTAACTAAAGACCAAATATCTCTTCTATTTTTACATAACTCTTACCGAAAAATATTAATTTATATATTATTATTGGAAGTAAAATTTCTATTTCAATAAATCTATACAAATTTTAAATTAGTCATACCAGTATTTCTGTCATATTTTTCACAAAAATAATTTGGTGCATGTTTCATGCATAAATATTTAAGTTTTTCAAATGAATAAAATGAAAATCCTGCATATGGAATCATGCCAATAATAGTTGGCCAAAACCCTCTGTACAATGCTCGAATACCACCTTCCTGAAAGATTCAATGATATAATATTGTTATTAATAAGAAATCAATCATTAAAAAAATAGTATTTTATGTAAATTTACTTTCTTTTGTTTTTGGAGTTATTATTTAAAAAATGTTCTTTTCAAACGAATATGTGGTAATAATATATGAACCAATTCACAATTCAAAAGCTCTAAACTTTACACTCTATATCTTAATTGATATGCTAACTTTCTTGCTGCTACTTCCTATTCATATAAATTACATATATATTTATAATGCAGCTGTTCCTTATATGTTTTTGTGCATTTCAATAAAAGCTTAATTACATGAGATCAGAATAAGTAATTTCAAATGTAGATTAGTCACATCTTTTTATGCAAATGTGTTAATATATATTATGACAGTAATATTATCTTTCAATCTCAAAACTTAAAGTCTTTTAATAACATTTAATGAAATATGAACTCACTTTTTTAAAAATTGTGATACCCGCATGTACAATCCCTACATAAATATGTTCTCCGGCAACTTGAAAAGCAAGCCTGGCTCTAATCACGTCAAGTGGATATGTTAATGTAACTGCGGTAACACCAGCAGCAGATCCAGCCAAAAACTTATCTATATGAGTATGCGTTCCAAATAAGTCACCTAAATACTGGTAGAAATAAAAAACTAGCTTAATTTACTTATAATTTCAATCATATATACTTAATTTTTTTAACAAGAATGTTGTATTTATTTCCCCTCATTAAAGCTGTATGTCTATCTTATATTTGTATAGGTAAATTATTAAACATTTTTAGAAGATAGGTAAATTATTAAATATTTTACATATGTGTATTTATATGTGTATTTATATGTGTATATATGCAATATATTCACTTGCATACATAAGTCCAAAAATGAATCTAAATTGTAAAAGCTCACCTTTAAATTATGAGCATGTTTTTATATTAATAACGGTTACTTCGCTCTGTGGAACCACTTTACACAGAAAAAATTGACATTATTTTTTTAATTGTTTCAATACAAAAGGTCGCATTTACTAATAATTACCTTTTTATATAATTCAAATGTAGTAAATTGTGTTGCTGCATATGGAAATATTCTAATCATTTGTGCATAATTTCCTTTGTAAAGAGCAATAAATTGTTCACGTTGAATTATTTCTTTCAATCCGGAAAAGACACCTATGTAGTAGAAGAAGTTAATACTTCGATTGTATTGTTTCTAAATATTTTTTCTTTACAAAGTTGCATTCTTTACCTAAGTGTTTATAATGCTTATTATGTGCTTGCAATAATATTTTTATCCTATCTAGTGGAGCTACTGTTGTTTTTGAACACATTCCAGCTACCCCTGTAAAATGTTTATTACTAATAAAACAATCTTTATTTATTATCAAGCAATTTATGTAATAATACTGCAAATTCTTTGAAACAGATTACTATCTTTCCTTAATAATAATAATGACACAAATATTGTCATAAATATAAAATTGTTCTACTATGGTTGATAATAAATGATTCACATAATATTTCTCTCTAAACGAATAATAATTAAATGAAAATGCGTTATTATTATTTAGCGACGTTTTATTGGAAGAAATGTTTAACTCACCGCCGGCAATTAAACTTTTTAGTAAAAATGCATAATCTTTCTCGGACTCAACGCGGAATGCCATTTTTGAATTGTTAATGCAGGATGTACCCAAATATTATATTGGGAGAAGTAGATCGAAACACAGCCATGGAAAATTACTGATTCCATTCCACTTCACTGCACAGATAATACTCCATTGCTTGATAACGGGATCATTGGTTTTTACTTACTTTTTCTTATTCGTATTAAAAGTGCTGTATATTTAGGTTATGTTTTCTAGTAATATTTATTATCTATAATTATGAAATACTATTAAAAAAATAAATTAAGAAGGCAAATTATGTATGAAAAATACAAAACAAAATCTATCAAAACAACTTTGTATTTGTTTTAATTAAAAAAATCTTTTATTTAAGATTATTTTAATATATTATAATTTATTCAAGCCTGCAGAAAAGTGTGTATGTGTAATTAATTTATCTACGACAGATTAAAATTTGATTCTTTTATTCTACAATAAAGGCATCAATTTGTTTAGTTTCACACAGTTTCTTTTTTACATGTTATTTATTTACTTATTTATTAAATATGTTCTAGAAAGAAATAATTCAACTTGTATAGAATTCCTTAAGATAATCAGCTTTAGGTTTCAGAATTGCTTTATCTTTAAGACTCACAACCCAACCAGGTTCAAGACCATAAAATAATTGTCTAGGATCTTTACGCTGCACAAGCATTTTGTAATTAGGATCATCTTCAATTTTTGGTAGCTCGTAACCATATTTCTGAGATAAAACCAAACGTTCACGAGAAATTTCTTCAGGATTTGCTAAATATCCTCTCGTTTCTGCACTCATATAATATTCTAAACAATCTGTCGGAGGTAATAGTCTGCGTGGTATTGGTTCTCCTAAATAGTAAGCATGTTTTAAATATAATATTATCAAGCTTTTAATTCTAATATGCTTTAAAAATTTACCAGTAGTAAAAAATTTATCAACATCCTTTATTGCATGTAAACAGCGAGTATCATAATACGCAGTAGTAATAGTACCACCATTTCTTTCAATTGCTGCAATTACTGGTTCACTGGCCCATTGGACTTCTATATTGACTTTTGCTTTGAAGTTATCGGCTCCCTAAGACATGATTTTAAGCAATTTCTGTTTCGGAAAAACATAATATTTAATGTTCCTATATAAAAATATTAATTTAAATACCTCATCTGTAAGATGAACACCTGCATGTTTCCATTCTACTTTAAGATCATATAGTCCTGTGTTGATTATAGATACAAGATCAATAGGTTTAGATGAATCTACTCTGTTTGTATCAATATATAGTTGCAATTGTTGCAGAGATAAAGGAGGATACTCTCTTCTTAAACTATAAACATATATAAAGCAAAATGATATTATATGATACACAATACTTGATACACAATGCCAATTTTCAACTTATTTTTAAACTAATATAAAAGTTTCAAAATTTTAAATAAAAAATTCAAGTATATGTTATAATTAAAATATAGTTTTCTAATATATACATTAATATTGTTACATTCCATATATAAAATTTATATAGAAATTAAACAACTCACTGGTGTCCTTTATAATATGGTTCACGACTAAATCTAAGATAAAATGGGTTATTTCCAGTTTCATATCCAGTTCGCATAAAATTCTGTCTTTGACCTGATCCCTTATTACCTGCTCCGTGCTTATTTCCACCATGTTGACCTCGACCACGTTTTGACTGTTAGAAATACACATTTTTTTAAAATAATTCTCAAATGAAATTTTTATATATTTATAAAAAATTATCATGTCACATATACATTATATTGATCCAAACAATATTATTTAAACTAAAATATAAGACATAAAAATGAAAGATAAAAATTTGAAAATATTGACAAAAATAATATATTTTTTATTCAAACATTCATATCAAGCTTAATTACAAGCATATTGAAATATAAACATACAATATAGTTTTAGAATAATACTAACAGGTTTATTTGCACCAGGATTATTTCGAATGTTATTTAAAGCTAGTCTAGGTAATGTTCGCAACATTGACAGTGCTAAATCTCTTCCTTGTTTACTGGCCATTATTTCGGAAAGCTTCATTACGTTGTTTCAACTTTCATATACCTTTATACAACAATAATATTTATTAAATGTATGACCATTTCTTTATTCCTAATTTTCTCGCACATCAAAGAACATAACCTCAATATCAAAATCAATACATATCACGGTAGCACGATCATTTAAACGTTTATAGTCTGCTTAACAAGACGAGGTAGTGAACATTAAAAAAATTTGATTACTGCAGCTGCATCGATTGGTTGAGCGAGAAACTCGAGCGAGTGTCAGTATCGTATTTCTGAATAGACCAATAAAGGAGCGTTCAGACGATCAATATATATTTTCAATACAATATTGAAAACCTTAAATATTGACAATAACATTAATCGTCTAAAGAGTCTCTTACGTATGATAATGTTGAAAACCTTAAATTGACAATAATATTTATCGTCTGAACGCTCCTTTAGACCTTGAGTGGCATACTTAGAATATAGCTTTAGGTTTACATTTTAAGCACGTGAGTTGCATATCTACAAAATATATAAATTGTGACAATATACACATTCGAAAAGAGGAGGGTTGTCGTTCTTTTCGTTCGACGCTTTGTTGAATGTGGGTCGTGGATCGGAATCTATTTCAATCCATAACGTAAGATATCTTAAAATAATCAAAAAATGACTGAAACTCTTCAATTAAGAGGGACACTTCGGGGACACAATGGATGGGTTACCCAAATCGCGACAAATCCAAAATATCCGGATATGATACTGTCTTCTTCACGTGGTAAGTAGCCACGTAGCGGTTTACACGTTGTCTAGCATTATTACTACTATTTATTTGCATTTCTATTATATATATATATATATGTTCATCTACATTCGTACAGCTTCTCAAAGTATTTTATCCATTTATATTTTGTTAATTTTAAGGGAGCAGGTAATTTAACATACGCAAAATATGTGTAAAAATTTATGCATTTTGTTTGTAGATAAAACTTTAATCGTATGGAAGCTGACACGTGACGAAGCCAATTATGGTATTCCTCAGAAGCGTTTGTATGGTCACTCTCACTTTATTAGTGATGTAGTGTTATCGTCAGATGGTAATTATGCTCTATCTGGTTCATGGGACAAAACTCTTCGACTTTGGGACTTGGCCGCAGGTCGTACGACACGACGATTCGAGGACCATACCAAGGTGTGAAATTTTCCTTCTGATCTATGGTCGTCGCTCTTCACGAGATACATGGAAGCTTTTTTTTTCAATTTTTTTTTTTTATTGAATGCCATTGGCAGAAGATGTAACTACGTGAGTCTCTGGGAAATATACTGAAGCTTTTTTTTATATATTTTTTTATATTTAATAAATAGAAGAGGTGGGCAATTAAGTATATAGTATTGTAAGTACTGACCACATTTGATACACAAATTTATGTTGCCTGCAAGTAATCAATTGTATAAATTAAATAATTGTGTTAACAGGATGTTTTAAGCGTCGCCTTCTCCGTGGACAATCGTCAAATTGTTTCTGGTTCTCGAGACAAGACAATTAAACTGTGGAATACCTTGGCTGAGTGCAAGTATACTATTCAAGATGATGGACATACGGACTGGGTTAGCTGTGTACGTTTCTCTCCAAATCATTCCAATCCCATCATTGTTTCTGCAGGCTGGGACAAATTGGTCAAGGTATGTTAAAGCTATATAAAATACTAATATTTATTTTAATCCTAATAACATGATGTATATACTTTTATTGAACATGATATTTGTGAGTGTAAGCGGATATGGGACTGATTTTCGAAGTTGTAAACTATTTAATAAAGTGTTGATTATTTTTGTTTTTCACTAGTTGTATAATAATTTGCAGGTGTGGAACTTAACAAATTGTAGACTGAAGATCAATCACAGTGGACACACTGGATATCTTAATACAGTTACTGTCTCCCCTGATGGATCGCTTTGTGCTTCAGGCGGCAAGGTATATATTAGAAAAATATAAGTAATGTCATCATAGTATGATGCATATTCTTGCAAAATGTTTAAACTTCTAGTTATATAAGAATCTTTTTAGATATCAGTTAAAAATTGTTCTTTTATTTGCAGGACTGTAAGGCTATGTTATGGGATCTGAATGACGGAAAACATCTCCACACCTTAGATCATAACGACATTATCACAGCTTTGTGCTTCAGCCCTAATCGTTACTGGCTGTGCGCTGCATTTGGACCTTGGATCAAGATATGGGATCTTGAAACCAAAGAAATGGTTGAAGAATTAAAACCAGAGGTAGTGTCTGCAACGAGTAAAGCAGAGCCACCTCATTGTCTATCTTTAGCGTGGTCTACTGATGGACAAACCCTTTTTGCCGGCTACTCAGACAATACTATCCGTGTTTGGCAAGTTTCTGTATCTAGCCGTTAAAGACTTTAGACTGGAATAAAATAAAAGCAGAAAAAAAAGGAACAAGTGTTTAATTTATTTATACATATACAATGCTCTTACAAAACAATAATTAAAAGTCTACTTTTCACTAGGTTTAGAGTTCTTAATTTTTTCTTCAAACTTCTCAAATTCTTTTTTTGCGATTTGATCAGTTTCATCCTCCACTTGCACTACTCCAAGCACTTCTGGAATATAAAATTGCATCATATTTTGAACTCCATTTTTTAAAGTGATCACGGAACTTGGACAGCTTGTGCAGGAACCTTGCATTTTCAATTTCACTATGCCTTCTTCGAAGCCCTATAACCAGATATAATACTAGAGATATAGCCAGTTTCACAATTCATAATTTCTTTATTCCCTATAATTAAAAGCTGCTTAAAAAGGAGTGAACTAAAGTTACTATTGCAGATTTATATCATATTATATTTATATTATAAATATAAAAATTTGTTCTAAAATACAAATTATTGTTATTTTATACTTTCAAATTACTTTACAAAATGATGTAATTTTACGTTCATGAACATCAGGTACTTATGTAGTTCTATGCCAGGACAGCTAACTTTAACTTATGAAAAGATATAATTTTAACAATAGCTGTATATAAATGTGTCATATCTTTTAATTTAGAAATGAAATTGAATCTCTTTTTAATTTATAGAGATCATTTCATATGGATTGTGAAGTATTTTATAGTTAAAATGTACAAAAAAGTTAAAAATTGTTAAAAATCTAATTTTATATTTATATCGGATATCACAACTATTGTAAGACAAATTTTAACAGTTATGATATAACAGTTAATACTCTTAACTAAAAATTCTTAATTACCGGTAATCATTATCGATGACGGAAATTTTATTTTGGTTATGAATAATCATTATCAATGATGGACATTTAATTTTGGTTACAAGTAACCAATATAAATGATCGAAATCTTTTTTGGTTACCGATAGCCATTATCGCTGGCAAAACCTTTTTCTGCTTACATTCGGCTATTGTTAATTATTATCAACATGATTGATAACTCGAACATATTCATTGACAATGTAAAAATAACTGATTATAGAATTTATATATTTTATTAAACAAAAGAAAAGGTATGAAAATATATGGAACAAAGAAGAGAATAAAAAATATTGTAACACAATATTAATACAAGTGATAGTAAAAATATTGTACTATAATATTGTATTACAATAGTTTTTATTCTATTTTTTGTTTCATTTATTTCCATACTGTATTTTGTTTGCCTAATAAAATATATAAATCTTATAATTAAGCTCTTTTATATTGTCAATGAATACTAATTATCAATAGTGTTAATAACAATTGATAATAGTCGAATGTAACTAGAAAATATTTTTTTCGTCGATATTGGTTAGCAGTAAGTAAAAAGATAAACAAAATAAAATTCCGGGAATCGATAATTATTGATAATCGAAAAATGTCCAGTCATATGTATTGGTTACTGGCAAACGAAGTTAATTTCCTTCACCGATAATGGATACTGATAATCAAAATAAATTTTAATCATTTAATTTTTTAAGAAATTACTTTGAGATTTATTGATAACTGGCCTCCATTTAAATAAAGATTAATTTCTATGACTTTTTTCCAAGAAATGTTTAAAATAATTATTATTTTCGACTCCTGATTTATATTTATCGTTTTTCATATATTAACTATTCAACAAAATAGGAATAAATTATTACACACCATAAATACAATATCACCTCCATCTTCCTGTACTGTCGGTCGTATTCGAGTATCCAATAATTCTTTTATCATTTGTACTATTTCACTATCATCCTCACTAATTTCTATAATAAATAAAGTATTGTTAATCATATAGAAATATTTTTGTTTTTCAACATACAGTATGTCTGTCTTAAATATCTACACATGATTAGTTTTGTAAATATCAGGATGGAGAAAAAATGTTTCAGATAAAAGTTGTTTGACTTTATGACGGTAATTTTGTGAGATATTTCAGGCAAATTTATAATCCATCTATTCCAAAATATGTCTGTTTCAATTAAATCTTTTCTTTTATAACTATGTATTATCTTCAGGTCACTTGAAAATAATATTTTGAGTTTGTCTGCGCCTGTTTTTTCATTACATTTGAACAAAAATGTTTAGTCTTTTAGTTATAAAATAAAGAATGATCTCTAAGTAAGCTTACAAAATTTAAAGAGAAAGTGTTTGATATATATTACCATATTAAAGCAATAAAAAAATCTGTTTATACGTTACATTTATATACCAATTATTTAGAAAATGTTTCAAATGAAAGTTATTAATTAACACTCTGTATGCATACCACTAAATTGAGAAATATATAAAATATCTATTAAGTTACAAATATATAGATTATTTAGTCACACTATATAAACGATTTTGTATGAAAATTGACAAATAAAAAGGAATCTCACGAGTATCTGTTGCAGGCTGTTCATCGGTTAATATAGGTAAGCCAGTTGCAAAAAAGTCCATTATGACAGCAAATATTTCTGGTTTCAATAATTTCCACTCAACATCTTCGTCAGCTTTTGATATTGTAATAAAATCAGGACCAAAAAATACAGACTTTACACCATCAATACGGAATAACATTTTTGCAAGCGGTGAACAATATGCATCTGTAGCATTAGGAAAATCCTTAGTTTGACCTGTTTCTAACACTTTAACTCCAGGTATAAATTTTAAACTATTTGGATTTGGTGTGTCTTGAGTTTGTATAAACATTGTACGATTTTGTATAATATTAAATGGTTTTTTAACAGGAGGTAGATTTGATCTTAATACAACATTATTGTATTTTGTATATATACATGCAACACAATCTTTAAAAATTCTGCAACATTAACAATAAATAATTTAATATGTAATAATATATCACATAAATAATCTTATATTATAAATAGTAAAACAAATTAATAAATAATGTAATTGCGCAAGTCATTAAAGTTTTTATATTTATATTTATTTATTTGTCATTTATATTTTAAATTTTTCACAAATTAAGAATAAAGTTTGATGGCTTACTTCGAATATTGATATGTTGTTGAAGACGTACGTAATAATTGTCGACTAATAGGTAACGTGTTTCTTAAAATTTTGTCCATTATTGTTTCGTTAATTACTTTTCATTATAGAAATCTGCGGTTAGTTTCTATCATTATTTCTTGTCTTCGTGCTTGCTTTCTCTTATTAATGTATGGATTATTTTTATTGTTTGCGCAATTTCACGTTATTATTGTACATATTAACAGATGTGGCGCCAACAATCGACAATATTTTACTAATGTTCATATACAATTTTTAAGTGACAACTAGGTCTTTTAATGCTTTAAGGTTATGTAAATCTAATAACAAATACAGTACAAATCATTGTATACAATACAAGGCTGGCCACGATTATATAAACAAGTCTCGACATTCGCTAAGGAGAACCATCCGAAAGTTGAGTCGTGTCTAATCGTAAAAAATCAACATGGGATTATCTCTGTCTGAGACATTTATAACATGTCACGCATGCGCAGAACTATAACCTTCTTGTCTTCCGTGTTGATTTTTCACAACTGAATACGACTCGGATTTGGAATCGAACTGGAACTCTCGAACTGGATCGTGGAGCTGGCAATTCGTCGAATTATTTGCTAGTGGGCGATGTCTTCTTCCCTCATTTCCATTTTGAGTGTTGCGTTCGTGCCGGTTAATAATGTTCTAGTCTAATAATATCCCTAATTTAATAATGTCCTTTGGATGGCACGAGCTGTCTCAGTTTAGAAAGCAAAGTTTGCGGAAAAAGACAAACGCCTTAAAACACTAAAGTATTAAACTCCGGAGTGCGCGGAATAAGGCGTGGACTTCTATCGAAAATAAGTAAGAATTGAAATCATCGCTATCTGATGAGAAGGGTCCTTTTTCCTTCGCAGTTCTCGCTTAAGAGGACTATAAAGTTTATATAAGTTTATATAGGTATAAAGTGTATATCAATGTTTTTATGGGTGTCTTTATTATTATTATTAAGTCAAAAGCTAAAAGCTGCTAAACGTGATTCAAATATTTAAGCTTTCGTCGAACTGACACAAAGATAGACGGCCGGTTCGCTCGTGCTGATACATAAATCATAAGTCTGTAGCTGATAACCGAATCGAGTTTCGGTATTCCGAAACTTCGAAACTTTCTGAAGTCCGAGCAATACGGGTATATCGAAATCCCGCGCGAACCTGTTCGAACTTCTCCCGATCCGTTCCGATCTTTGACATACACGTACGTACCCACACACCTCAAACAAGCTTCTTTCTCTTCGCGCTCAATCATGCATCGCGACACACAGCTAGGATTGTCTGGAATTCCGCTAAACTTCTGTAAATAGTTAACAGATTAGAAACTGGTTTCTTTTTTTTTTTACACATAGTTGGTACCCGTCTTTGTTGTTTGCGCGAACTAATTTCTCTTTGCTTTCCTTCAACTGCGCGCGAAGTTTCATAACTCAATAATCCCTCGTTGTAAAATTTGTATTTTCTAAAACTACAGGATTGCAAAAAAAGTTAATAATTTTTGAAGCCCTAATGTAAGGTAGTATTATATTATATTAAATTATATAATTATTTAGAAATATAATTTTCTTTAGTTTATTAAAATAATTACATTATTATCAATAACAATAAGGTATATTTAATCTAATATAAAAAATATTAGAATACAACAAAAATGAGTGAACAATTGATTGAATAAAGTGCGATATTTTAAATTGTGTTTAGTATATTATTTAAAATAAAATTATATATATAATAAGTTCTTATAAGTTATATATATAAGAAGTGAACATTAATTTTAAGCGATTCAAGATTATGTTACTTAAGATTTAAATAATAATCATTTAAATAGATTACAATACTTCAATATTAAAAGAGCTTGGTTCTTCTATATAATGTAAGTACTTTGGTTGTAAATTATTATTTATACAAAACTTCCTCATTGTATTTCATAAAAAGGTTATGTAAAATTTTGTTAAGAAGCTATAGAGTTACAAATATCCAAAGTATGTAATGTAAAATAAAGTAAAAAGCAAGTGGAGATATGTACAAGTTGATAAATGTGAAGCAGCAGATTGTGGAGAATCCTTTTGTTTACCAGGTTGCAATACACATAAATCCTCACAATCTTCATCCTCGCATATATCACAAAGTGTGGCTTTACGTGGCTCATAAAATACTCTTGCTCTTCTTGCTAATCATAGAAAATTATTAATAGATTGAGATTCATAAATTATATCATATAATAAAATTAGAAAATTGAAATTAAAAAGACTATATATTAACTTATTTATGATATGAAATAATATCACTTAATACATTGACTGCCATAAGGATCACTAGAGTTCAGAAATGATGGAATTGGTTGAAGTATTTAAATTAAAGAAGCAGTCATATATTCTTAAGATTTGTAATATTTTTAATATAACTGTAATAATAATAATGCAAGAAGTGTGAACTTGTCGATGTATTACGGCTTCGTGGATTTTTACGAAATCTTTTTTAACTACCTTATTGTGACGTGCATATAACAAGAAAAATAATAAGAACAAACGATTGGACTCCAATGATCTTGAAGAAAATGAAATACCAATTTGATATTACTCGATAAATAGAGTTGAAATATAACAGTTTTGAATGTAAGAATAAATTGGTTCGAAAGTCATGCATATTTAAAATTTTACTCTTTTACTATTTTACTCTTAACCTATTGTATAATTTCTCGAATTTAGAATTTATTGTTTACTCTTGGGATATTTTTAAGTAGAAAAATATGAGGTACAAAATATTGTATAGCTTACTCTGTCTTATGCATTAAAGATAAATCTTTAAAATATTAATCTTTGTTGACACTATAGGTGTTCTTGCTGTAATATCGATTGAGCTATATATTTTTCCGACCGCTGGAAGGTGACCGCTAACTCTAATCCAAAATGATATTTTTTAAATCGATTCATAAATCAAAGACAACTTTTGTTGAATCAATCGACTCCTAAACTCAAACCCCGTTATATTTTATTTCCGTTCATCGTTCATCATCAAATGAAGTTTAACTATGGACATTAGTGTCCGATCATAGGTTTTTATTACCTTACCCGTTATATGCATGCAACAATAAAGTAATTAAAAAAAAATTTCGTCAAAATTCATAATCGCGTTACAAATCGACAGGTTGATCATACAAAGTACTAATAGAACCATAAAACGTTTTAATTAATTTTATCAAGTTCTTCCAAAAGTTTTTTTCGTTTTATAACGAAATAATAGATGCACAACATTTTTTATTTCATGAAATTTTTTTCTATTGGAACAAAATGGATCATACATAATTCAATAAAATAATATAAAACAAAAAATATTCTGGATCTATTATATCTTTATAAAACGAAAGAGACTTTTGGGTCAACCTAGTATTATATTATAGCATGTAGAAAAATGTATTGTGCTAAAATAAGTAACATTAGTACTTTGTTCTTTGAGCAATCAACATGTTAATAATGAATTATAAAATAATATTTTATTATTGCATATTATTATTATTAACTTACATGAATCGTAATAATCATATATAGTAACTGGTACTGGTTTCTGTTTTGCCACTTTATGTGTCCTGAATGCGGACACTGTAGGGCAGTATTCTTGCCTGCTCATCTGTAAGATATTATTTGGTTTAAAATTAATCTCAGATTGTTTAAAAATATAAATACATATTTTGTTCTATACCTCATCAAAGTATAATATTACGACCGTATCTCCGTTCTTGGTTTCTACTCGTTTTACATTTTGTGACACTTCAAGACTAGGTAATGATTCCTTATCTACTGTAAAACCAGAAGGTAAACTGACTTCCATCACAACCATATTACTTTCGTTTGCTTCCTTAGTCGGAACGAATCTAATAATAAATATGTTGCATTAAATATATAATAATAATATTAAATAATATTTATAGAATATCAGAGAGATAAATATACCCAGAACAAATTGAAAGTTGCAAATGATTAGCATTGGAATTTTTATCTACTTGAGGATCCAAAGTAAACAGTGGCCATGCTCCAGTTACATTTAGATTATATTTGTATGTAATTTGAACTAAAGCAAATCCATTTCCGGTGGCTGTTATACCAATCAACCGTGTCTTCTTTGGAAGCTTAGAAAATAATAAATATTAGAATCGTGTACTACTTACACGTAGAATACATTTCTCAATTTTAACATTATATTTATAAGATTCTTTTTTTTTGTTTTATCATGTCCTTGTAATTATTTTTCTTAAGGTGATTAGTTATTACACTATATTAAATGCAGTTTGAATTTACCATTTGTTTTTGAAGTATCATGGAATTGTTAGGATTTATATTCATTTGACTTTGTCCACCTCCTTCGTACAGGAATATTATAGAAATGATATTAGTTTTTGTTACTAATTTTTCACCTAACTTCGCCAAGGCTTGTATTCCAATTACGGTATCCTAAGAGTTGTTAATAGTATGTACATTTGCTACACTCTTCTAATTTACACTTTAATATTTACCTGTGTGGATGCAAAACCACCTTCTGCATTTCTTTGTTTTACAAGCCATTTCATTATGGGTATAGAATCAGCGACTAAATTACGCCTTATATAAGTTAACAAAGTATAGGACGTCATTTCAACGTCGACAGATCGTGGTAAAGAATGATACCACGGATTTTTATCGTTTGCTGGTATAGGTTTGCTCCACCATTTAATATCTTCTTTTGTCATGGCTTTAGATTCTAGCAAATTAAATGCTGCAGTCTCATATGGATGTTTTGCTAAGTTTAAAGCATATGTACATATACTCAAAGCATAAGTATCATTTAGATCATTCATATTACGAACAATGTAATCAATTCCTTTGTTTATAGTGTTTCTATATTTTCCGTTAGAGTCCTATAATACAGAATATTATAAAGGTGAAGAATATGTATTTTATCTCAACTATTGTATTTTCAAAAATTAATATTTCATTTTTTTCACAATTATTCAATAAATTATTGTACTTACTGAATTTTCAAGAAAAGTAATAAGAGTAAATGCTGTTAATGCAAGACCTTTTGCAGCTCCACCTTGCATGTCTCGATGACTAATTCTTCCTACTTCAGGAAAACTTCCGTTAGGAGCTTGATTATTTGATAACCATTGTAAAGCTTCATCTATTATTCTGTCTTCAATTGGGATGTATGCAGCAGCTTGTTTAAAAGCTTTTGCCACAAAGGCAGTAAGCCTAGCAGATAAAATGTAAGTATAATACAAAATGTTACAGTATTAGTGAATGTAACATAACAATTCAATATTTGTATACCATGTACTTCCATTACTATCTGACATGCCAAATGCACTGAATGATCCATCATTATGTCTGTAAGTTAATTCTCTTTGATAGCCTATTTCCATATATCGAAGAGCTTTGCTTTCTACTGCATGTGTTAATTGATTTGTATTCTATAAAGAAATTTCAATACAAATATATTTGCGATTACACTATTTCTCTAATGATATATTATTATGTATATATTATACATCTACTTACTTTGAGATAATTTAATATCATTATATTTGGAACAAAATTTAACATATTCTGTTCTCCACAACCAGATGGCAATTTAATTAAATTTGCCAAATTCATAATACTTGGACCCAAAATATCGCCTGATAAAAAGATATATAATTTAATATCAAATTATACATGTACGTATATATAGAGTGACCCATTTGCAGTGATACTTTCAAACTATTTGTTATACTAAAAAATGTTTCAAATTAAATTTACTTTATTTCGAAGGAGACATCTTGTGATGGTCACAAATCTTATCTAGGTGGACATGCCTTCCAGATTTCAAAGTAGTCTTTGCTTTTTTTAATGGAACTATATATATTATTCGAATCGGCGTATTGCCCATTTTATGACAAAATCACCGTTCTATGTGTTGTTGTTCCAAGGTCATTCAAGCTCATTTTTTACCGTTCAAAACTTATCTTTGTTAAACATTCTCAAGATTTTATTTACTGGAATTTATGTTACAATTATTTCGAAGGAATCAGTACTATTGTGACTAGCAGTATGCGTTCTTCGTTTCGATGCAGTTCGATTCGCAATTTACGATCGCTTCTTGAACAATATGTTTACCGGTCGTTGGATAGGAAAAAGAAGAAGGATGCCCTTTCCACCAACGTCTCCGGATTTGATACTTATAATCTTTTTTGTTGCGGTGTTTCATAAAAGATCAAGTTTGTCGGGAAGAACTTATTACCCCTGATAATATGAAAAATCATATAAAGAACAACTGCCAACAAATTTTTTCTAAAACATTAGAGAGGGTGCAACTATCTTCTAAGAATAGAATAAACCAATGCATTGACGTTCCTGGTTATCATTTCGAATACAGATGATAAGGGACAATTTCTAAATGTTAAATGAAGGTAAGTTTTGAAAGGCTATAAAAGACCTTGAATGATTTTGGTCCACCAACACATTATAAGTCAATGAATTAGTCACGGAACAGGCTACACACTTATCTGAACAAAAATATACAAATCCATTTAAAATAATAAATATCACTTTGAAATCTAGAAGGCATGTCCATCTAGATACGATTTGATAAAAAAGATCATAACATGTCCCCCACAAAATAAAGTAAGTTTAACTAGAAATATCTTTTTGCATTACGAACAATTTGGGAGATAATTGCGTGTATCACCTCAAATGGTACAATTAGATACAGGGTGATTCTATGTGAAAATATAAATTGAAAATATGAAATAAAATTTTTTTTATATAACACTTTGTTTCTGAGAAAATCAAGTTTGAAAATTTATCAAGTATACTTGAACATGGCTAATTTCAAACTGACAGATGTAAATAATCAATAGATTATTTCATGTGTAAAAATAAGTCAAAAATGTGCAATAAAATTTGTTCATAAGACGCTTTGTTTCCGAGACAAATAAATTAAGAATTTTATCATAGACGTGTATTAGGATAATTCTTAACTAAGAATTTTTAACATGTTCATATCCTATTTTTTTTTAAATGAAGTCTTAAACAAAAAATCTTGTTCTACATTTTTCATTTATTTTCGCATTTAGAATAACCTCCTAACTTGTTTACTCATACCTTGTCGATAATTAACTAAATTTAAGCATACTTGACAAATTTTCAAACTCAATTTTCTCGGAAACAAAGCCTCATATAAAAAAATTGTATTCCATATTTTTGATTTATTTCTGCATGTAGAATCATATTTGACTAAACTTGAAATTTTACTAAACCCTTCACACCTTCATGAGTATCGAAGGTACTAATCAAAATTTCGATAATTGTGAAACATTACCTACTGCAGATATTTCAATATATTCTGAACCTGGTACAGCATTTTTAGGTATATCAATTGTAATATTCATCGATGTATTTGTTGTACTTCTAAGATCTATGAAAGTAGCCTTGTTTACATATTGAGTTTCTCCTTCAGCCTGTGCATAAATTAGTAGAAAAGTTCAAATTCACTTTCAATTAGCGAAAGATAAAGAATAATTTTATAAAGAAACACTTTACTTTAACAAGTAATTTACGCTCAACACTATCTCCAGCTAATATACTATTTGCAGTTGCCTTAATCGTAATGTATCCCAAGTCTCGAGGAACAATCATAAAAGATACGCTGCTTCCGGAATTAGCTTTCACTTCTACCTTTTTCTTACGATACAATTCTAATTCTAGAAAATTTTTCATAAGTTATGTTTATGTTATATACTATAGTTTGTACAAAATGTTTCAAAATAATAAAATTTTAATCTCACTTGGTACATCCTGAACTTCGTTGGACATTTCTGCAAAATCAAACTGACCCTCATTTGTTAACAGAACCTCAGCTACAACATTTTTGTTCATATAATTGAACACCACAATTTGGATAGCAACAATTTCTCCTCGAATCACAGAGTAAGGAAATTCCATAGAGATGAAAAATGGTCTAAAAACTTTTAACTGTAAAAACATAAATTCTTCTTTTTATATTTATATTATGGAAATTTTGCAATTATTTATATAGTCATTTTATATTACCTTTCGTGGCTCTTCTATAAGGCCTAATCCATGAACATCATTTACAGAAAATGCAGTGAGCACCCATGATGTAATTGAATCTGGTACATTTCTTTTCAGCTCATTTTTTCCTTCATATCTATTTTCAATTTATAGTTAATTTGCATTTTTATTTTATTTTGAAATACTATATCAATATACTTCAATTATACACATAAATAATAATTTACAAATTTATTTAAAAAAAATAAATCTGTATATAATATTAAATTTAATGTTTCTGGAAAATTAATAAAAAAATTCTTCCTAATATGGCTTATTTCTTCAAATAAATACGTTCTGTCTATAGAATATTCAGTACTAGATGTATTTTATAAAAATTCGTTAAATATGATAGAATAAACAATTGAAGAATGATACAATCTAAAGCAATTTAAAGTATACAGATATGAATGATATCTATTGGCTATTACTGATTATGTATGCCAATTATACAGAGTTAACAGAGTAAGTCACCTAATTCTGTCATCCCAAATTACTTGGAATTACTTGTATGTTGTATTAAAACTCTTTCGAATAAACGTCATATAGTATCAAAGTGGTGTAAAATATAATAATAAATTTTTTGTTATCTTATCTTTTTTTGAGATATAAAGGTCACATTGATTCAAATATAAATGTGTAACATTTGAACCAGTAATTTGAAAGAGTATTTTAAGAAACTATTAAAGTAAGTACATTAATGAAATATTCCCTGAATAACTTTTAATATAAAAATGCTTAAAATTTTATCCATTACAATTTAATACATGTTCATAGTCAATAAATGTGTGCAAATGACACAGAATTTTACTCCCATGTAACATTCAAATTGCAGAATCAAATGTTGCACATTATATATAGAAATTTAAAATAATCTTCATATCTTGATAAGAAAGCAAAATAGCAAAGAAACTAATTATTATATTGTATGTCCTCTTAATATCATACAGCTTTTTTCATAATAAGCAGTTTACAAATAATTTAAGGTAACAAAGTTAGATGATTCACCATAAGAATACCCAAAATATTCCAGCTTTGATTTATATAAAAGTAACTTATACAAAATAAAGCATGACCCATGAACGTCATTTATAAAATAATGTATACAAAGCGTGTACGTAAAGCTTCATAAACTGAAAGTATATGAGATAAATACCCTGCAGAAAAGTTTGTAAAAAGCCAGGTGTTTAAGATGTCATGCATTAGGAATACACGGGGCTTATTCCAAACAGGAGGTGGGATGCGAGAGAAGGCATAAGGACCTGCCAGTGGTGGTCTTGTTGCTAGTTTGTGCGTAACAGGTGGACCAAGGTCTGGTCGAAGTGTGGATGCCCCATGAGGTGAGCCTGTTATTCTACCCTCCAGTATTCCCGATTGTTCTGTAATCCAATTCTATATATTGTATTATATCAGCACAACCAAGGGAATAAAAAAAAAAAATATAAAGATATTGTAGAAATTAATCTAATTTCTTATTATATTTCATTTAAAGTACCTTAATTTTTTATATTCTAAGTTATATAATAATACTCTGATTTATGTTTTTGGATATGAATAGATGATTACATTGCAGAGAATGAAATATGAATTGTAATAAGTCCATCACCATAGCACTAAATCACATAAAGCCATTATTGAACAAATATTAGTAAATTAATTTAAAAGATGATATTATATATTAAGTATTTTTAGATAGTTAGCACATAGAAACATTTATATTTACTTAATGAGTTATATCAGTGTTGTTTTGATGATAAAAAAAAGTTCTCAGCGGATAAAAATTTTCAATGGCATTACCCAGCATCAAGCGTTTGCCAAAGCCAAGTTTCAGGGAAATTCTTGCGTACTTTCGTCTTCTCTGATGGCAATGCAATTGAACTGAAACTTCCAGCAGCTGTTGGAAAGGCGAACTCTACACCAGATCTGTAGTATACTATACAGACATAAGCCTTGTTAAGTAATAAGTACGTGATCTGATTAACTAAAGACTTGATAGTAAGTATTACATGAAAAATTAGATTTAAGAACATCCTTCTCATTCTACATTGCAAATGAATAAAATGTTGTTGACTAAATATGTTATGGTATTAGAAAATATTTAGTATCACGTGTAAGAGATAAGAAAATGATATTAGTAATAAACTTAAGCCATATAGAAAGCACTTTACTTACGAATTTGAAAATTTTCATGGACATAGGCATTTGTTATAATGATAGCACCGCTTTCCTATCAAACAATATATATTTATATTAATATTGATAAAAAAGTATCAAAAATTCATCCAAATAAAATTATTTATTTATTTACTCTGAAAACATCTTTTGCTGTAGCTGAACCAGGATTCCATAAATATCGATCAAAAACCGAGTTTGCATAAGGTGATTCATGATTATTATCATATGATTTCAACTCTTTATAAACTTGTTCCTGCGAATAATTAAGATATATATTAAAGTATTATTTATAATTATAACGAAGCCTAAATTAATGAGAATTATTTATAATACTACGTACATATGAAATATCGTTCCCAGATTTTAAAAGAATAGATCTTTGATCTACACCTAATAATCCAACATATGAATTTGGTTTTGAAGTAATAACTAAATTGATATCATCTCCTGGTGCAACTTCTTCAGATGCCATTTTAATATCAACCTTTAATAGAAATTAAGATATCAGATTCAGATTTATCAATTCTAATTTTTATTATAACTAATTCATCAAATTAACTTACAAAATTTTGAAGTAGTCCTTCTAGTTCAACATCTAAGGCATCTGCAATGATTTCTCCATCATTTCCTATATAATATATAATTACATGTGCAGTAGGAGCCATGACATATGTTGCTAAGAACCTAAAATATATTTCATACTTTGTAGATAAATAATAAACGAAATAGATTATATTGTAATTAGATATTAAAAAATATTTACTTAAAACTTGTTGTATGTTTATTTTGTACATATATAGAACCTGCATCCAATATATCGCCACGTCCAAATATCTCGTAATTAATATATTTCAATAGAGCTGTAGAATTTACTTCAATTTCTACGTCTCGATTAACCTTATACAAGAATATCATATTCTTTTAATGATGATTTTCATACTTTTAAAATAATTTAAATAACATAAAGATGATCATACCATAGGTTTTTCAGTTTTCAAAACAGCTTGTATATATTCATTATTCTGAGACATAGCTTGGTTTGTTGATGGGAACCATTCATGAAGGTTTAAATATTGAGCCTATTTATAATCATTTTTTTGGTGGTTATTGTTAAATCATTATTTCTATTATTAATTTCAGTGCTTTTGTATCTACTATAATATTTTACCTCTATGTTTAAAGGATATGACATATTATCATTAGTTTTTGGTGGATAAAAATCCAACTTTACCATTCCATTTTCATCCAACATACCAGTAATATTCGTGTATGTGGACTGATTATCGGTAATGTAAGTATACCCATATTTTACCATAACAAAATTTTTGTTATCTCTCACTGGTGTTCCATCATGATATGTTAATTTTATCTATAAGAAGTTTTCTCATATTATATCTATAATATTTAAAAGAGGATTTAAATTTATAATGTTACGGGTAATTTTGACTACATACAAATGCTGTATACTTTAATCCTGGTTTATAGTATTCTGATGTTTTTATCAAATCCATTGTGTATTTATGTTTATGTAAGGTTATATGTGCAGAAGTATTCTGTCTTCTACCAGTTAAAGATTCTTCTACTGTAACATCAAGCATAACTGGTCTTTCATATTCATCAGTAAGCCTTAAAAATTGAAATTAAATTATATCTTTTCTCAAAAAATATTTAATAACGCTTTTTAAGATATATATATATATATACCTTAATTCATCATGAATGTCAAAATCAACAACTATTTTCCCATTTATTGGAATTACTTTTCGTATAGGCTGTTGGTATATTGGTTGGATAACATCAGAAAATATATCAGGATATGCTGTAACAGTTGCTTCTCCTTTCACTGGCTTACCATAAGTATACCTAAATGATTTGCACTTTGAAATAAATAATTTTTGTCAAATCTTTTAGGAGAATACTAAGACATCATTAAATAACATCAATGACGCTGTTACAATTGTGGTACAGGAATCAATTTAAAAAAATTTGTAATATGCTTTTAGGAACTTACAGAAAGTTTACTTAACTATTAGAATTCACTTACTTGGCATAGATTGTTGCAGTGATTTTTGATTCCTTAAATGTAAAATGTTTAGGAGCATCAATTATCACTTCAAAATTAGGTAATACATATTCAGCAACTTCAAAATCTTTTTCAAATGTTTGATCACCAATATTTGCTGTAATTTTCCAGGTACCTAAAACTGGGTACTCAGACAATTCGATTTCTGCATTAAAAATTCCATGGGTTACAGATGGATGATTCCATTGTTTAATTCTATTTCCTTTACCATCCTATAAAAATGTAATGTAAATTAAAAAATTTGTCTTATTTGTTACATACACTGTATTTATTTAAAAATACTTACTACAATATAGATGTTTACTAATCTTTCAAGTGTTGGCCTAAGTCTGGAGTCCAACAAAATACATCGAAACATAACTTTATTTCCCGGTTTATAAATTGCTCTATCAGTTTGAATAAAAACTGAATAACTTTTAGGAATAAATTCTATCGACTTTGACTGTGAAAATTCTATTCCTGTTAAACCACGTGCAATTAATTCATATTTACCAGGAATAATATCATCAATCTAAAATTTAAAAAGAAATTAAAAAATGTATTATTATACTTTACATGCAGAGAAGTTAACAAACTTGAATTCATTTACTTCAAATCGTAAAATTCTTGTACTGTATGGTTGTACATGTGTAACTTGGGATATATTGAATACTTCTCCTATTCTTGAATTATTGTCAAATGACCCAGACAGTTCAATGTATATTACTGATGGTGTTGATACACCAGTAATACTTACAGCTACATGATATTCTGAATCAGGTCGTATTACCTTTGGAGCTATTATGCTATAGTATCTTTAAAAATATATTACAAAATTTGATTATTAAGCTATGTTAGATAATTAATTATATAAAATATTTGATAATACAATGTTTAATATATGTTTATCATATTTATTATTTCAATTAGATATCTAATAATATATAATTAAAATATATATATACATACTGTTCTGCAGTAACATTTAGTATTAAATAGAATAAAATAACAATATTGAACCACTGCCAATCCATTTTTATAGTCACTGTAAAATGAAAAGAAATTTAGGTTAGAATATAAAATGACAACGTTGACAAATTAATAAAATTACTAATAAGTAAATCTTGAATAGCACACTGTGCATAAATGTAGTAGCATATATAAATAACATAAGCAAAATTTAGTATATTATATAGTACCTACATATGTACAATGACAGAGATAAAAGTTATTTTCACTATGAGAAAAAATCTTATATCTTGTATCTTAAATCGTATATCTTGATTGTAAATATAAAAGATGGTCGTTCTATTATATAATTTTGTAATTATCGACACTTCAAAGTGTCAAACTGGTTTTTCCATTGGCAATTATGTATTTTTTAATGATGGCACAATGATTTGTGAGCACAATCATGTGACTAAAGCAATGGGAAAACCCAAGAGCTAAGAATTTCATTTTGTCAATATTAAAATGTACTCTTCAATCTTTTATCATTGAAATATCCAGAAAAATGGTTTTATTTTACTTAATATACAACGATTAACGCAAATAAATTTTGGAAATTTATGCATTTAAAATTTTTATAAACATATTGCTCAGTCATTTATTTTAATAAAAGCTACTTATATAAATTATATTGAATAGATCCTTATTTTATAAAATCACATTATAATAATTCTAATATATGTATACAAATCAATGTAATACTTATAGTATTTATATAATATTTTACATATTACTCTGTATATCAAAAAATTTGTCTTTCTAATCTTCTACTCTAATCTATACTTGTTAATAATATTATGTTCATACATATTTAAACATACAATTTATAATATAACATATAATTCATGATATATAATTATATTATTGGTATATAATTTTGTACAATTTCGTATACTCATTCGTAATAGTCATTAATAGCGATGAATATATCATATATTACTATTATAAACATTCTTAAATTGATATCTTGGGTTTAATATATCATTTTCTGATTACAGAATTCATTTCTTTTCCTCATCTAACAAAATTAGTAAAATTATTTTAAAAAATGAATTTTTTAACATTTAAAAAAAAAACTCGGAATTGAATTGTGTTTCGAAGATATTATTCAATTTTTATTTAATACGTTTGAAAATATAAATAGTTGTTATTTTAAATATATATTTTGAAATTTATAGTCATATCATTTTCTTCCAATTATCTTTTCAGTTTTGTGTTAGATTATTTTATGATACATTAGTTACGTTCTAAATAAAATACATCTGTCAAACATTACTTATTTTTCTAAATGGACCAACGGAATCTATGTACATAGTTATTGATTAGAAAGTAGTACGACAGAAGTTTACATTTTATATGTTCTCCAAACTCTATTACTTGATAAATTCATACGGATTTTATAATTCGATCACAAATTCGGAAAATATACATTTTAACAATTTTAACAATTTATTTATTTAAGAAGAAAATACATATGTCGTAATTTTTACTAATAATATATATAAATGAAAGGATAATTTATGCTAGGATCGCGTCATCTTACAAAACAATTCTGAACAGTGACTCACCTCGCCGAAGGATTTATTTTACTTGTATTTTCAAGTATATTATTCTGGTTATGATATGATATCACGGTCCTTTTGGAAAATGAAACTATCGAAGAAAACAAAGTTGCAAAGCTTCCGATGCAACAGTTAGACAAATACTAACAAGCATTACCAATCATGGTTCGAAGAAAGCAAGCGAGCAAGTGCAGGTTTCCCTTCCTTCTGGCTACTTCACTTCTCCTGTATATATCTGTCACGTTTTTACCGTTATGGGAGTAAGAAGCCAGCCACCGAAGTATCACTGTTGTAAAATCTGACTCTGATTATCCGTTTGCACAACTTCAATATCTTCAATATCATCGCGAACTATATTTTTCAATGAACCACAAGCAGCTAAAAATGTATCCTACGCTATGTATTGATGATGTTATGTTCTTTTATTCGAAATTTATCATTGTACGTGCTATTCTTCCTGAATTAAGCCGTTCAAAAGTTACATTGATCAACTCCATAAATCGAAAAATAGAACAAAGTGATGACATTGAGAACATTATTTTCTAAAAATTATTTTAGAATTTATTATTATATATGCCACCTCCTTAAATAATTACCTCCAGTAAATAAGTTTATGTAAATGAATCGTTTGTTTTTTAGGACCTACATAAGTAATAAAATCTAAAAATATACATATGTATAAAAAGTACAATTGATCAATTTGTTTTTTGAGAAGCTCAGTTAATAACAAATCAAAAATTGTATAAGATGACATTAATATATTAATATATTCTTTCCTCGATTAAGATTTTATACATTTACAAAACATTATTTAGTAAACAGAAAAAAGACTAAGTAGGAAAATAAGATAATTTTAATATTTTCATAAATTTATTAGAATTATTTATATGAATTTTTTGTAGCTTTTAATTTCATGGAAATCTTAAAATTACTTGAGAACATAATATATGGTAATATCAATATTTTTTTATTTAATTGTGGAAAATTAGTTTGCTACTAATTATTTATGGATTTTTATACAATATTGCTCTACTTTTACTAGACTTCATTTATTGACCTTGACATGAATTTGCGACATAGTTTAATGTGTGTCACGTTTAATATGAACGAAATTACACAATTCATATTTTCTAAACAGACAAATTTTATTCACAAATAAAAAAAGTTAATTTTTAAGAAGCTTTTCTTCATGGTGTTTGTTGTCAGATACTAAAAATATAAGAAATGTATTAGCCATCAAGAATACATTTCTAATTTTCCAGAATTATGAACCTGACATGTGCATACATACGTGTTACTATCTACATATGTAATATACATAGCAATAACAGAGAAAAAATGTAACAAGTATTTACATGTTTGTTAAATCAAGCAATAGATAAGGGGCAGTCTCAACCTTCGCGTGCATTTGTCATATTCGCATTAAGGTGATCATTATCTTTTTCTCTGCAACTTCCTCTCTTCAACAATATATATATATATATATATATATATATTTATATATAGTATATAGTAGTGTATAGTAGTATAATATATAGTATATATAGTATATAGTACGAATTTATAACTTCCGTATTTGTCATTAAATAAAATAGTTATTGATTAATAAATAAATTGGTTAAACTTTATTTTAAGAGACCAAAAATTATTAATTTTTTGATTGAAAATACAAATCCTAAATCGAAAAATCCAGTGATTCGAAAGTTATGGCTATGTAGAATTGAGGAATTGTAAGATATCTTAGATGTTACTTTGATATTGTATTTCTTTTACCTATCATCTGATTGGTTTGCATAGATGAACATTGAACTGAACTTCACCGAAAATTAGTTTGTACTAGCAACCGACCGCCTCACGGTAGTCTGAGAGTAATGAATTAATGAATAACCTAAATCTAATTCAATCTTCACGATTAAAAATCTCGTCGCAAAATGGCCGCGAACTACGTGCATTTATTTACAGCCAGTAACTCACTAATTTTAACGAATCATAGATAGAAGCCAATATGGCGTCAAAGTAATTGGTAAAATACCCTAAAAATGTAAGTCAATTTTACATAATCATAACTCTTAAATCAGTGAGTTTCTCACCTTAAAACTTGTATTTTCGAATTTTACATGTCATAAACTACAAGATTGTAAAAACGGTCAGTAGTTTTTGATCCCTTGAAGTAAAGTTTATCCAATAAGTTATTTCGTTTCTAGGATAAAAAATTTAAAAAATCACATGTTTTAATACCATCATTCATACTCGTACTTCTATTTGTTTCACAGTACAGGTGCTGCACCATGCAGCCAAGTGTTGAGTTTAATTGACATTAGCATGTACAAGAACCTATGTATTTAAATTTAAAGTTGGAGATCTGCCCTGTTTAATTGCATACTAGCATATACAAGAACTTATTTAATTGTACGGTTCTACGGAAAAGTTTGTATCTACTTTTCTATCCGATTTTTTTTTTTTTTTTTGAATATTCTTTGTACAATCGTCAACATGGACAAACGTCGAAGTAAAACTACGCGAGTTTGGCATTACCGAATCTACAAAACGTGCTGTAAACATGACTATCTTGAATTCGTTTTTAGCATTTTCTTGCACAATAAAGTAATTGACGATTGGTTCTTGTCTATGCTAGTGTACAATCAAACAGGGTAGATCCCCAATGTTATAGGTTCTTATATATGCTAACGTAGATTAAACTCAGCACTTGCCCGTATGGTGCAGCACTAATCCGGGAACAAATAGGTCCATAAGCGTGAGCACTCTAATTTCCTCTTTGATATCATAAATATATATACATAGGTACAGTTATTAGTGATTCCAATGCTTGTATACGAACGATTTGATATATCTTATAGGGAATGATAATAAATAAAAAAATTGGTAGATTTTTATTTCAATTATTTATTTCCATTTCAATTTGCATTAGTTTCTATAAATTCTATTATCATTTATTAAAAACTAATACACAAGTTATATAAATTTTAGATAATAAGATTAAATATTATACACTTCACAATTAAATATTTTTAGCATATCATTAGAAACATTTTATTGAAATCTATCTGGCAGTGTATTTAATATAACTTAATTTATCAAAATCTTTCTAATGATACATTATAATATTTATAATATTTATTGTATGGCTATATTTATAATAGTAGTAAATTACAGTGAATCATTTAATTCCTTTTTAAGTGCATCATCGAAGCAAGATCTCTTTGTCACAGTTTTCAATTGTTTATATGTTTTTCTTAATGTATCAGGATCGATTAGAAATCGTTGCCAAAGAATAGCCTTTTCTCGCTCGAAGTTTGTATCTGCCTTCTACAATGAAAGATTTAAAATATTATACAAATAAGATAATATATATACAAAACAAATATATATATACATATATATTATTTATCAATTTACCAATCGTTCTTTCATTTGATTTCTGATCTTTGTCAAATCGTTTTGTATCTTTTGTATATTATTGAGTGCTTCACTGTGATTTATTTCAATATCATAAGAAATTGGTTTATATGTATGTGTCGGTCCTTTCTCAACTTCCTTTAAATATTGCGAATTTATATCATTTTCCCTAAATTATAACAATTTAATACTTATTGTACCCATTATAATGGTAAATATTGGTAAAAAATTAATACTTACAATATTTCTAATTTATTAACTTTTGAATTTAAATAAGTTTTCAATAGGTTTTTTTTTTTAATTTTATTTCCATCTATGAGATCATTATACTTTTGCAATGCAGAATTTAATTGATGTGTACTATTGTCACTACATACCATTGAAAAAAAAATTTTGTGAAATGAATTATGTATTTTTGGTGAAGATACAATGGCAGAATACTTGTTTTGCAGTTTCTGCATACTCTCCTACATATAAATGAAATTTCATTACAAACTGAAAATGCATTTGTTTTGTTTTGATAAATGACTTACACATCTTGTAGATGATAGTGAATATTCTGTTGTAAAATAGTGGTAAGCATCAGCTACAAATTCAGAAACATTTTTAAGACACTGAAATTGCACTTCCATCAGCATTCGTAATAAATCAGTGTGCACATGACCATGTTCTCGTGCAAGAAACCGTAAGTTTCTAAGTTTTTCTAAATGATTTTTTGTTCGTATAAGTCTCGTATGAGCATCCTGTTTTAAGATCTTAGTTATTTCCAATTCTGAGAATTGTTGCACTACTTCTGTTAACTGACGTTCTTGTAACAAAGTGATATTTTCTTCTAAAAAATCTCTTTTCCTAGTTACCTTTAAAATTTCTGTTCTAATTTTGATTCATAAATGTAATATTCATTAGAAAATAGATAATGTGCTTAGTAAAATAATTATACTTAAAGAGCTTTCAAGTACCTTAATTCAGAATGTTTGGGTACTTTCATATCTCCTAAATTATATATATCTTCTATATAATTCAACATTGCAATGTATGATTCCTCTTGTACTTTTGCTAGAATTTCTTCTATTTTTGCATTAGTTAAGCTATAAAATAAGCATCTCTTTCAATCAATAAATACAAAGGATATTCGACTTATTAATAGTTATCAATATTAATTACTTTGTTTTACATAATGTCAGTTCCAATAATTTTTCGTTATCCATAGTTTTTTCTTTATTACTGTTAATTAAGGAAACATAATTAGAATCAGTCTTTTGCTCTTCCTCAGATGTATTTCCAAACTGTCGTTTTATATGAACATCTAAGTAATGATTATATAGTTCTATAGTTTTGGTAAAAAGTTTTAGTGGCATTTGAGTCCATAATAATGGTCTTCCTTTCTACAAACACAATATCATTATTATTATTACATATATTACTAATATATATCAGAATGCATCTGAAAGTTATGTACAAACAGACACGAGTTAATTCCTTATAAAGAGATAAGGGAAAAGTATTGAATAAAATTTTAGTTGAGGCTTACAATTAGTTTTTGAGAAAATCGAATTTGAAATTTCGTTCTGTTCCATTATAAATTATTCGAAGTTGGGTAGTACAAGGAACATTATGTAATAATCCTCATATGAAAAATATAAATAGCATTTCCTAATTAAGATATTCTGTTTTTTTCTTATCTTTCATTTACTAGGAATCATCTCATATCCGTTTATACAGAGTGTAACCAAATTATTTGTCATGGCTTTGGTAAGTGATTCTACAACTTTGGATCGGTGGAGATCTCTTAAAAAAATGGGCCACAAAATTGTCCTTAAGCATAATTTTCAAGATCAAATTTGATAAATTACTTTGTTTCACACTATACATAACTTTCAGATGCATCCTGTATATATATTATCATAATATAAATTATGAAGATATTTTACAAATTACTCACATTTTCGGCTGCGTCTGCGTAAACGTTCACAAGGAACTCAACTTCTTCAAAAAATTGATGATTCTGAGTATCGAACTTTTTCATAATTATGGAACATTCTTCATATGCTCTATTAGCTTTAATATTTTCTCTATCCAAAGATTCTTCTTCCTTTTCTATTGTTTCATCTAATTCAATTTCTAATTTTCTGCAATAATGTATTACTTTATATAATAATATTAATCTTATGTATGTGCAGAGCTAAAAATCATAGTGACCTAAATCAATATGTTGCTATTTTTTATAAAATAGTGTCCCATGTTTAATGTTGTAAAAAGCTAATTATGCTTTTTCAAGTTATGAAAATATATTACAATAGGAAATAAAATTATAACTTAAGTACTTATAAAATTAAAGCGATTATACTGTTAAGACTTTAAATATGTAATTAAATTTACATTTAATCTAAGGTAATATATGTACATAAATAGAAACACATAATGATCATATTACTTTAAATTTTGAATCCCACTTTGCAATGTATAAATATAATTTTTGTCTTCCTTATATGAATTCTTCACTATTTCATATTCTGCAAACAAATCGTCGATATTTGTGTCATCGAAAAAAATGATTTTCAATAAATCAGGATAATCTTTAGTATTTTCCTCTAATGCATGATCTAATTCTGAACCTTCTACCCATTCATTCATTTCTTGGAGTTTATTTTTTCTGAAACACAAATTATTGAAATTTACTTTTAATTGAACTTAAAAAAGAAGTTTTTGGTAATAGTGAGCAATTTGGTCAGTATCTCCAATTTTTTGCATACTATAATGTGTTGAAGGGGGTTGTTTAGAAAGCCAAACTATAATTTAAAAAATGTCGCAAACAATTATAAGTATTTTTAATTTTAGGTTAAAACTAATCTTAATCCTATCTGTATAAGCGCGAATTAAGTGAAAGGAAATATAAACAATAAACACTTAAAAAGGAAGCTTAATATTTATTTAAAAAATAGTCAAATAACAAAAAAATAACAAGTGAAAAAATGAAACTTCGTAGTCGCCTGCATTGTTGTCGGTGTCTAGCTTATTTGTACTCCTTGGGTTAGAGTTAGGTTTAGATTTAGTGAACGAATCGCGAAATACAAATGACAAGATTCAATATTCAGTTTGGGTTAGATTTAAGTTAGGTTTAGTTTTAGTTTAAAATTAAAAGTATTTATAATTGTTTGCAGCAGTTTTTTAAATGATATTTTCCCTTTTTAAAGAGCATCTTTCAACACATTACAACAGCATGGAAAAAATTAAAGATACCGATCAAGTCGTTCACTATTATGAAGCTTTATGTTATTGTAACGTAAATAAAATTTCAATATTTATTATATCATAAATGAACAAAGAAAATCTTCTAAATCAAGGTTTGAGAAAAATATTTTTCACAAAGAATGTAAACTATTCATTATATATTTAAAATATTTTATTTTCAAAGTACAAAAATATGGTATATATTATATTATTTTATTTTGTTTCTAAAACCTAAATTCATAATTTTAACTTTCATTCACATATATATACGAATGAAATTAGTAGATTTTAAATGGATTAAAAGGCTTAAAAATATTCGAAGTAACTTACATTTGAACATCCTCGTTTGAAAGAACGTTGACATTATTTACATTTTCGCAGAACCATTTTAAAAATGGTTGTAGCGAAGGTTTGTCGCAAATTTTATCTAATATTTCTGGTGTAACAACGTTCGAAAGTTCCGAACGTAAATTTCGAACTTTATCATACAGAACTTTACCAGATACGTCCATGATCACGATCAGGAACACGATTATATGTATGTCAAGTCTGGACAGTCGTATACATACACTGTACATATGGTCTTGATACTTATATACCGATGGTATAGAAGAAATCATCCGAAAATTTAGTCGTGAAAAATCGTCTACATTGAAGAAAAGAAGGTGCTTGTTCTGTGCACGTTTGGCATGCTGAATATCTTAAATAGAGACACAGACACTCTACTCATCTTTGTTGATCTTTCATATTGATTTTTCATTACTAGACACGACTTAATTTTCGGATAGCAATAGCAAGACAGCAATTCATGTAAAATAAAATCTTAAATAACCGCTAAATCCATAACAATATCATTGTAGATTTTGTACTATGTATGTAAGTTGGTAGCAGTGCAACATAAGCGTGGATACTTACGTAGTGTATATTTATTTTATTTTATTTTAAACATTTTGTGTTATAATTTGGAAAAATATAGAAATGTTGATTGAACCGAAATTGACAAATACGTCAACAAATTTCGGCAAACCTCCAGAAAAGCAGAATCCTGTAAATATCTATTTTTCTTTTACGATTACTATAACCATAAATATGATTTAAAAATATTAAGTTTAATTAAATTTCTTTATATATTTCAGTTGTTGCAGAGCTTAGGTGCTCCGCACATAGATTCTTTTAATTATATGCTAGAAGATGGCCTGTCTGAGGCAGTTAGAGACAATCCACTTGTTTATATTCATCTGCCAAATGAAGACAAAATAGCATTATGGATCGACGATGTATCTATTCATCAACCAAGTATTCCATCTGGCGCAATTGGGGTGAAGAATCATAAAATCTATCCTACAGAATGTAGACAACGAGGATGTACTTATAAAGGAAAGATAATAGTCAAATTAGGATGGTCTATCAATAATAAAGTGCAAGAGACGCTTGAAAGGGATTTAGGAGAAATTCCAATTATGATTAAAGTATGTAATATAGTTATGCAAAATAAATTGCTCAGTTATATTTTATTTGCATTTAATGTTACAGTCTAATAGATGTCATTTAAGTAAGATGAGTCCTAAAGATTTAGTTGCTCATGGAGAACATGAACAAGAATGGGGTGGATATTTCATCATTAAAGGCCTTGAGAGGATTATAAGAATGTTATTAATGACAAGGAGGAATTATCCTATTGCTATTAGAAGATCAGGCTGGAAAGCTCGTGGCATACAATTTAGCGATCTTGGGTTGCTATTAAGAAGTGTACGAGATGATAATACTACAGCTGTATGTGTTCCAAATCCAGTTAAATTTTTTATAAATTAAAACTATGTTACTATATTATTATATGCTTTACAGAATAATACTTTGCATTATGTAACTGATGGCTCAGCAAAATTAATGTTTTCATATAGGAAAGTTTTATACTATGTTCCATTGATCTTGATGTTAAAATGCTTGGTTGATGTTTCGGACATTTTTATTTATAGTGCATTAACAGCTGGATGTGAAGATGATTTATATTACAAAGGTTGTATTTTAAATATGCTAAGAGCTGTACATGAACAAGGTTTAAATAGTCATGAAGAATGCAAAGCTTATATAGGGAGAATGTTTAGAATAAAACTTTTTGAATTACCTTATGATGCTACTGATATTGATGTTTGTGACTTCATAATTAAGTAAGTTTAATTAATACACTGAGAAATATAAATTAATTTATGTTATTAACATATATCATTTTTAGGCATTGTATAGCAATTCATCTTCATGATCCACTGGATAAATTTTATTTACTCGCATTTATGACAAAAAAGCTATTTGCTCTTGCAAATAATAAATGTGCCGTAGAAGGTGCTGATGCTGTGATGATGCAGGAATGTTTACTGGGTGGTCATTTATATTTGCAAGTATTGAAAGAAAGATTATATAGTTGGTTGACTGGCCTTAAAATGGGTATTTTGAAACGTGCAAGGAGTGCTGGTAATAGGTACACCTTAAATGTGCGTAAGTATTTTCAAAAACTAATTTAAAGATTATAAATCTATATCACAATTATAATTGTTTTGCATATGTACATAGAGGAAATGCTAAATGCAATGAAACATGGAAATTCGCTGGAATTACAAATGGAAAATTTTTTATCTACTGGAAATTTAAGATCACCAACAGGTTTAGGATTGATGCAAAATACAGGTCTTACAATTGTCGCTGAAAATATTAATAGAATGCGATACATGAGCCATTTTCGTGCAATACACAGAGGTTCCTTTTTCCAAGAAATGAGGACCACAGAAGCTAGACAATTATTGCCAGATGCATGGGGTAATATTTTAGTATATTAAGTTGTTTCAAAAATTTCTTTCGTTTTATAAGATGCACAACATTTTGTTTTATATTACTTTATTGAATTATGTACGATCCAGTTTGTTCTATTACTACAGTAATATTTGTTTATTAACTTGTAATATTTAAACAAATTTTGCTTTATTAATATAAGAATAATAATAATAATTTGTTGTAATATTATAGGTTTCATTTGTCCTGTACATACACCTGATGGTGCACCTTGTGGTCTTCTTAATCATTTAACAATGAATTGCATCATTACGAAACATACTAATCCGAAATTGAAAGCTAATGTTCCCATCATACTAATGGATCTTGGAATGATTCCACTGTCAATTGCTGACAACTGGAAAAAATCTTACATTGTAATATTGGATGGAAAATTAATAGGATTAATAGACGATAATATAATTTCAAGAGTAACAGACAAGCTACGATTGCTTAAAATAAAAGGCCAAGAGGTAACTTCGTAATTTCCTAATTCAGCACGACAAACCTTTTTTCTTTTATTATTTATATTTAGGTTCCGTGTACGATGGAGATAGCACTGGTGCCAAAAAAAAATGTACCAGCACAATATCCAGGATTATATTTATTTACAAATCCAGCTCGTATGATGAGACCAGTAATGAATTTAGCTGCCAAAAAGGTGGAATATATAGGAACATTTGAACAGATTTATTTAAATATCTGTGTTACACCTGAAGAAGCCTATGAAGGGGTAATATATTATTTTTCTCATTTTTCCAAACTAATTTTTTTTGCTTTGCTATTTATTTATTTATGAAAACGTTATTTACTATTGCAGTTGACATCACATCAAGAATTATCAAAAACGGCTTTCTTAAGTAATTTAGCAAGTCTTATCCCAATGCCAGATTGTAATCAAAGTCCACGAAATATGTATCAATGTCAGGTAAAATTATGCAGAAAGTTCGCAATTGTTTATGACCTATTAACAAACTTTTATAAAGAATATTTTTTTAATGTTTTCATTAAACAAATGTTAACAAAGAATGACATGTTAGTGAGCATTTGTTACTAATTTATGAATAGCATCATTTCCTACGATGATAGTTCTTTATTTCCATAGAAATAAAGTTTGAGATATCAAGGCATTCATAAAGTTTAGTAAAATGAGCATTTATGTTTATAACATAATCATTAACTACTATTTATATTATTAATTACTGAAGGGGTTTGTAAATATGTATTTCTAGTATGCTCTGTGTATATACAGCTTAAGATTTTTTACAAATCTTTTTTGCTTGAAAGTAATAAATTTGCAAACTTTCAAATAATAAATTCCGCTGTTTTTCAGATGGGTAAACAAACAATGGGCACTCCATGCCATACATGGCAATTACAATCTGAAACTAAATTATATAGGTTGCAAACACCTGCAACACCACTCTTTCGACCAGTGCATTATGATGAAATTAATCTTGATGATTTTGCTATGGGTACTAATGCAATTGTTGCCGTTATTTCTTACACAGTAAGTACAACCGAATATATATGTTAATTTTTAGATTGGTATGTATGAAACATATATATATATTCTAAATATTAGAATTATATATTATATTTTAATTGTCTTGTTTAATTGGAAATGGTAAAATATCTTTCGAGGGATTAAAGTTATAAAAAAGACTGTTTTTACGAAAGTTATTTAGCATATAGGGGGACATTAGCTAATCTAAATAATGTTTCAAAAGTGTAATAATGGGGGAGGTATTAAAGTTGAGCTAGGTTTTTTGAACAAAATCCTGTACTTTTTTTATTCATAGTATGATGGCGCTCTAAGGATCTAATTTATGACATTCTACTACGTGGATTGATATCATGTTGTGATACAAATAGAAAACTGCATTTTCCATTTAAAAAAATGAACTTGACTGTAATACCTCCTCCACTAACAGACTTACAAAAAAATTATCTACATCACTTAATATCCTCTTATATACCAAACAACTTTTGTAAGAATAATATTTTGGTAATTTCAATTCCTCAAGAGATGTTCCATATTTCCCAGTTAAACGAAGCACCCTCTACATATATATAGAATTCTGTTTTTTCAATGAGATTAAATTTGGAAAAAGTGACTTTGGAAAAAGTGAATTTGGAAAAATTTGGAAAATGTTGGTGAAAAGCAATAACATAACTCTCAATTGCCTCTTTTTGTAACAGAGAATTAATTGAAAATATACCAGTATAGATACATATACTGTAGTTGCTAAATTTACCATTTAGGAAAATTATATACATACATAATGATAGAAGAGTTCAATCTTGGTTCATGAAATTTAAAGGTTTAACTTTTCATTACAAAATAAAGTAAGGGCGAGACTGGAAAATATATTATTGACAATCATATTTTAAGAAAAATGTTTTAGTTCTGAAATATAGATGACATTTATGTATCTTAAATAATGAAATTAATTAAAAGAGACAAGTATATAAAATTATACAAAAAGTACTTTGATTAAATATGTGATATTTTGAAGAAGCTTTTAAATCGCTGCAAAGATGAAAGTTTTATTTGAGGAAACATTTTGTATTGACCGGTCTAATAATTTTTAAACACCTTTACTTATTTTGTTAGGGGTATGATATGGAAGACGCGATGATCATAAACAAAGCAGCGCACGATAGAGGTTTTGCACATGGATTGATTTATAAATCTGAATTCGTAGATTTGAAAGATCAGAAAAGTTATTTTGCAAGGAATCCTGATAAACCTGATCTTGCAGAAAAATTAGACGTCGATGGCCTTCCTATTTTAGGTACAATGATTTCAGAAGGTGATGTCTATTATTGGTAAGTTTTATTCATAAAATTATTAACGTTTTCAATAATCTTTTATTTTATTTGATATGAAATACATCTTTTTTAATAGCTATTATGATGCAGATCAATCAACATATGTTACTGGTAAATATCATGGAAAGGAGGATGCTTATGTTGATACTGTAAAACTTTGTGGAACATTACATAGTCATATTCCACGTAGAGCTTGTATCACTTTTCGTATTCCAGTAAGTAAAATATCAATTTATATCTCTTGAATTGATGTTCTTTGAAAATTGGATGTCAATGTCCAAATGATATACGTTACAGTACACACGTAATTAGGAAAAGTTTGTTATTATTTTGTTGGTTTTGCATTTATCTTTCTTATTACCTTGCATTCTCATTTAATTATCTAAACATATCCAACCCCCCCCCCCCCCCACACACACACCTCC
>NT_176483.1:2246102-2272162 GCF_000188095.3 Bombus impatiens
CTCCTAATATCTGATCCACCTCTCTATCAATCTGCATCTCACTTGTGTCACTAACTACTCTTTTTCCTGACAGTTGCACCGTCCTTACATATTTATATTTATATTATATCTATATCTTTGGCTATACAGACTTTGATTTTGCAATCTTGTTATATTTACACTTCCTTGTCTCTTACTCTCAATTTGAGATGTCATACCCTCTTTCCCTTCTTTCCTGTGCTCCCATTATACTAAATCCATTCTTTTTCAAATATTCTTCTCTTTTCTTAGCACTTCCTTTCTTCCTGCACACCCCACAGCTCCACACTATATATGACTACTCCCATCACCAACAAATTAAATAAGAACATTCTTAATCTGAAATTATCTCTAAAATTTCATTGCCTGATTTCCCATATCTGGCTAAGTGTATGACATTCGCACTTTTTATACTTTCTTTTATTAGTACACCTAAATACTTGAACTCCTTAACACTTTCTGTCCTTGCCCCTTTCTGTGCCCTGAAGAGAGACTGTATTTAAGTATGAATTTTTATTTTAAAAATTATTTGTCAGATCGAATTCAGATCGAATTTCCAATTTATTTTTTTACATAAAAATGATTGTACTAGTTGCTTGTACCACTTAATGTGTGACAGTCCTGTATAGTAATTTCTGTATAGTATAAGAATGTTAACCTAAGGATTCCAAATAAGAATTTCGAATTTTTTAGCGTAATGCAAATGTTGGAGATAAATTTGCTTCGAGGGCAGGTCAAAAGGGTATCTGTTCACAAAAATGGCCTGCAGAGGATCTACCATTTACAGAAACAGGTTTAATTCCAGATATTGTTTTTAATCCTCATGGTTTTCCAAGTCGTATGACAATAGGTAAAATTAATTTTTTTTAAACAGATTTTAATATTTTAAATATTTGCTTCTGTATTTATTGTAACTATTTAAATTGCATATTTAATAGCTATGATGATCGAGGTGATGGCTGGAAAATCAGCAGCCATACATGGGTTGGTACATGATGCAACATCGTTTAGATTTAACGAGGATGAGACAGCTGTTGAATATTTTGGAAAATTATTGGAACGCGGTGGTTATAATTATTATGGAACAGAAAGAATGTATTCAGGAATAGACGGAAGAGAAATGACTGCTGATATATTTTTTGGAATAGTACATTATCAACGATTACGTCACATGGTTTCAGATAAGTGGCAGGTTGGTAGAGAAAATTAAATTCTTTAGAATAAGTTAAAATGTGTCTTTTTATCTATTGTATTACCATGTTTACAGGTGAGAAGTACTGGGCCAATTGATGTTTTAACAAGACAGCCTATAAAGGGTAGAAGGAGGGGTGGTGGTGTTCGTTTTGGAGAAATGGAACGAGATTCATTACTATCTCATGGTTGTTCGTTCTTACTTCAGGATCGTCTTTTCCATTGTTCAGACAAAACTACCGTAAGTTTATTTAAATAATAGAACATATAATTGAGACATTAAGAGAAAATGAACTAACCCACATTTTTTTTTTTTTAATGTTGGTTTATAGTATCAATTTATTGCAATAAGCTACATTAGTCATACAAAAGCAGAGAAATTCATTCTTTCTCAAATTAAGCCCAGATAGTATAATGAAATCAATTGTTACATTTAATATTTTATGCTAAAAACATTGAGTGAATTACTCAATTTGCCAAGTACTGGCAATAGTTCACTTTTGATTCTGTTCCATGCAAAATTGATCATTTTTGTTTAATTTTTATTCAAATTGAAATATATTGTAATTTATATAAAAATGGGAAGGGTTTAAGTTATCATTTTGCTGGTATCGAAATTGTTTAAAAAATACAACTTTTTAAATTGTTTGCTAACTTTTATAAAACTACCTCCACAAATGAATATTTATTTGCGCAACTATTACTCATACTAGAATTTCACTTTTTATAGTCTTATAAATTACCCATTTAATTTTATATTTATATAATATTATTCACAAAAGAAAACAAATTCGTAATCAAAATTAAAAATATCTTTATATTGATTATTTCGAACAAAAATTTATTTTTATGATAAAATTTGTTTAATTGCATGTAACATATCTGAAAAAGATACAATTATTTTATATATAGAAAAAGGAATTATTTTAATATTATTTTTATCATTATACTAAATATAATAAAAATATAAGACACATAACTAAGAAATATAAAAATAATTACATATTCTGGTACGTATAACAATAAGTCTAATTTTAAATTATTTAAATGTCTAAGCATAAAAATATTCTCAGTTCCATTTCTTTCCAAGTCCCTGATTTATTTTGCATTAGTTAATACTTGTAAGAGATGTAGATAAGATAAGAACATCTCGCAATAATTACAGCTTTACATTGCCACCAATAAGTTTACTATGAACACATATTTCTTTCTTTTTTTATTATATAAGTATACATTTAATTAGTAATAACGTTATTGTTTCAGACTCTAGTTTGTAAAAAATGTGGAACGTTATTGGGTCCGGTAATGGAAATGGGTCTAAGTGCATCAGGATTAAATGACAAGACAAAATGTCGTCTTTGTGGTGATGATGAATCTGTGAGAGAAGTTGACATACCATACATTTTCCGATATCTCGTAACGCAATTAACATCTTGCAATATTAATGTAAAGTTGTCATTTGCGGAGAAATGAAAATAAATGAAAATATAATGCATATACTTTTCTATTTTCTTTTAGTGATAATAGTTTATTTTTCTTAACATTTCATAAACATTTTACTTACAAATTCCATAAATATTATTCTAGAAATATCTTTATCCCGTTATTCAATACTTTATAACAGTTATGTACATTTCTTGATTTATTAGATTTGACAACATGACGAATATTGGAATATACATTGTTCTCTTGCTATCTACAGATAACTACATTAGAATGCAAAGTAATTTTTATAATATGATTCCAATACTAAGAATGTTTTTCTCATACCGATTTTTATACACAGTGTACAAGCAGTTGGACAAGCAAGTATTTAAGTAAATAATATGAAAGCAAAGACAAGGTATACAGACTTGAATCGAAACTTACATAGCTTATATACTTGTTTATGCTTTTGTTGGGATTTGTGCTCCAGGTTTTGCTCCTGGTGCATTTGATCCAGTTTGTTCTTTCTCCAGTTGCTTTCCTAAATATTCCCTATAAATAAAATACCAAATCATTTATATTATCAAATGTTACAACTTTTGACAATAATTTAGTACAAATTTTGTCTTGTATATAGATGTTTCAATTACACACCAATTGTGTACCATGAGTTTCTGGACTGCAAGAAGAGCTTCGTATCTTACATTAGGATCTTCATGTCCTAAAAGTTGCATTACTCGCTGTTTACCTCCAAGTTGCTCTATTATACTGGAATAATTTAAAAAATGATTTCAGTAAATCGCTTTTTAATGTGTAAGTAAAAAAGTTTCATTGAACGTACTGTTTACCACGTGGATAATGTCTTACGTATTCTCCTACATCGAAGCTAGCTACGCTGAGAACTAAGGGATCTTTACTAGTTTCTAACAGATGTACCAGAATACGCAGTAACTCGTAATTCTTTTCATTTAGTCGATTAGCATTTTCTCGCCAGAATTTGCCAGATTTGTGAACGGGAGACCATTCAAGACGTCCCGATTTCACTTCGGTCGAATATTCGTCAAACGAACTTAGATCTTGAACAGATGCTTGTAATTTATCATTCAAGAATTCAATATCATCGGTGATATCTTCGTCGTCAAATTTACGTTGTCCAAGGATTGAAAGTTGTTTCAGTACCTTGCACTGTACCATCGCGATGCAATGTTCTTTAGCAACTTGTCCATCCTCTACTTTCTCAATGAGGTTCTATGGAGTATTAAAAAAGAATAAAGTAATAAAAATAGAATATGTATTAAAAGAAAAGTATAGAAAATTTTAGGACTGTGGATTGATTAATTAATTACTGTATCTTTTTATAATGAATCTCCAAAAATGTAAATTTTAAGTGTCTGTTAATCAGAAAATCAGTCATACATAGATTGTTTTAATAAAGATTTAATTAATAAATTATTTACTGCTGAATATGAAAGCTATGAAATCTCACCCTTGTATTTAAATTTTAACAGGAATCAATACCATGTCATTAAAATGTTAGTTCATTAAAATAGTGAGATGTAATTTTCTGCTACATTTACGAGAATATTGGAGTTTAAAAATAAATTAGAATTTGAAAATGAAATATCATAGTCTCTATACCGAACAATATATGTACACAGTCGAAAACCAAATAATGATATACTTAATATTTCTATCTTTTTCTTTTTCTTAAGATATACAAAGAACATTTTATAGAAATGATCGGTGTACAATAGATTCCTTACTGACAGACATTCGAATTTGAATTTTTGAAATATTATATGTGAAAAATTATATAGCTATAAACTATAAACCATATACTATAGAAGTAAATTAAGCATATGTAAAAATGTTTTTTCATTATCTTATACCACCTCTTTTATTGTAACTGTAATTTTGAAATGTTTAGCATATTAACACTTTCGCGGACACTTGTAAAATTGAAATTGCACATAGAATCACACATATATCTCACAAAACTAGACAGGATTTCGAAACTTGTTGGTATTTTTTCATATCAATTAGCATCCGTATATGTTGTTGTTAATAAAAACAATATTAGATGGCTACAGCCGTCTCGTTCATGGAAAGATTAAGTAACTTACCCTAAATACTGCTAAAATAATGCGAGTTACTTTCTCCTTAACAGAATCACTTAAAATGTCCGCCAATATAGGAATGACACTAAACCTAAAATAAAAATTTTATGTTATATTTTTAACAACTGTTTAAAATGCAATTACACATATGCAATATACATATATGCAATACGTACTTATTCATTTTCTCTGCAAGCAAAGGATTAAAAGTGAGTACCCATATACAGAATATCAGTTGATATTGTACTTGGAAATTTACTCTGCCCGTCAGAACACTCAGTAAAGTAGAAATTCCATCAACTGACACGAATGCGAAACGATACTCATCTATGCGAAGCATCATTTGTAAACAACGTGCCACGGACTGAATGTATTCATTATTCTGAATAAACACGATGGTATATATAATAAAAATATAATTAAACAACAAGATTGAAATTTAAATTATGTGTGTGCACCAAAAAAGTAAAATAGAAAGAAATCATTATGCAAACCAAATGCGAATGCACTCTTATATGTACAAAACAAAAACAATTTACATTAACGATAAAATCTTATCAGAGATGCACAGGCATCCAGCATTAGTAATTTCTATTTTAAATAAAAATAATTTCGTATAAAGAATATTACATATGGTTATCATAATGTTTATTTATTTTTATATTCAATTGTATTCTGTTTGCAATTATAACTCTTTGTACCTCGCGCTATCTTATGTTTAAAAATTGATAGGAAAGTTTAGCTGTATGACCTTTTCGTGTTAATACATACTTAATTATTATGAGACTAACCAGACTTTGTAGTTCATGTAGCTCATTTGCTTCTTTGTCTATAGTGTTGCCTTGTTCTACTCTTGTATGTAAATCTGTATCCTGAGGAACCTCAAGCTAAAACCCCATATATTTAAATAATTGCAATCATTTTCTATCGCTTTACTGTGTAAGCTACAGTATGCCTATATTTTTAATGTATAGTTAGTAGCATTTGATCTAAGGCGATTTATTGGCATTTGTATTTATATACTTTAGCAGACTTTTATAAATTCACTTATGTGGAAGTTACATATATAAAATTTGTATAAAATATATAAATTTTTACGAATTTCACTTATTGTATGATTAAAAAGAAATAATATATAATGATACAAAATACAAATGAACAAAGGAAAATAGTTTTGAGACTAATTAATGAATTATATTATACAATATTTGAGTTATAATTTACACGAAGCAGGCAATTGAAATTACTTCATAATTACATATTCTGCAATATATCAAGTCATAATCTCCTTGAAACTATTCATTCAACTTATCAACAATATAAAAATATTTTAAGGAATAATAGAAGTAGTTCCAATTACGTTCTCCATCCTATATGGTATAATGGAAACCAACACCATTGTGTACACACACATAATTACATTATATAAAAGAGAAAAGCTAAGCTAGTGCTAATAAATTAGAAGCATGTGTTAATATTATGATGAAAAATACATTTATGATGGTACACAAATATATTTTATTTTTAAAGTATGTTTATAATTCTTAAATCGTGTAATTAAATAATTATATATCTGTTAACTTACACTGAGTTTTAATTGATCCTTTAACCATGTCAAGTAGAATTGAAGATCTGTCTTTTCCATTAAATCGTGACTCCAGCAAGCAAGTTTGGCAATAATTCGAGAGGTCATATTCATTATAAATCCATCTTGTCTATTTAACAAGTTCAAGAAAGGGCCCCATACTGATTCACGTTTGCGACTTGAATGTTCTCTGAAGATTTCTACACGACTTCGATCTTCCTAAAATATATTTGAAAACATTTAATAAAAATAAATCACATATTACAAGAAAATTCAATCTATGCGAATTCCATTTATTTCAGTGAAATGAGTTTTTATTATTTCAACTATTGTCGCGTATAATTTCAGTTATATAAACTCCTAGCTTGAATATAAATAATTTTATATCATTAGAAAGAAAAAAGGTAAATATATGATTTGATTTAGTTATAAATGTAAATGTGAATTTTGGTTACTCGAATAAAAAGTTTTAGATAATAAAAAAAAATTAGTACACTTTTATTTCACAAATGATTCAGTTATCTCAATCATTTTGCCTTCCGACGAATTTGGATAAAGGGTGTTTTACTATGTTTTAATTTATGTGATTTGATGTACCTGAAGCATATCATCAATCATTGTAAGGATGTATTGTATAGTCTGGTCTTTTGAAATATGGCCAAGTAAGTTAAGAAAAGTTTTAGCAGCTTGATGTGGATTTTCTTTAAGTTTTGCATCTCGAACACTAGCATCGTTTGTATCAAAAGCCACTATAAAATCATAATCTTCTTTTGATATCATATGAGACCTATAAAACATAGAATATTAAGTGTTATTTAATACATTTAATTTATATATATATATGTATGTATTTTCAGGAAAATTTGAGGAAAAAATATTTTGAAAACAGCTAGTGAGCTTTTAATCAGTCACAAATTTTAATATTAAAAATTTCCATAAACTTTTCCTTCGATAAAAAATTAAGTTTGTTTGGCTGTTTTAAATGGTATCATGTATTATTGATTTCATAATGTATTAGCTGATATCAAGAACTATTTAGTGACCAGAGTAATATAAAAAAATACACATGTAGGCTCAAATATAATACTTAAACAAACGATATTCTCAATAACGAGCAAATCGAGATGAACAAATTCGTTTACTTTTGGGTTCACCAGATATTATGCTATTACAGTATTTCTTATAATTTTAAGAGAAAAAATTAATGCACTGGATTTGTAATGTATTCACCAACGGTAAAGGGAATCAGCAAGAAATTCTCAATGTAACGAATTCAATTTTTACATATTACCACTGAACTAGAATTAATACAAATATCTGTTCCTTTATCGAGCAAAAAACTACTTTGCTATTTTGTATCTCTGTTATAACATTTTAAAAAAGAATTTACCAGCCTATGTTTAATACGACGGTTCCTTTTGTTATTTTTACTTATAAAATATATAGTAATGCTTTATAGAAACAAACTGGACCCTATCCTGTATGTATAATATGCGAATAAAGAAGAGATACACATATTATATATATGTAAGATTTTATAGATTATTCGAAATAAAACTTTATGAAATATTTACATATATATAGAAATATTTTGATATTAATATTTAAAACGACGGTATTCTTACTGTTGATACGATTGCCACTTGATTTGTTGATTCCTAATATCAGCAGCTTGTTGCTGAAGAATGCTCGTAGCTGCTAGCATATCTAAAAAGTTTTAAACGTTATTGTTATCTATTGTTAATAAACAACATGTAATCATGCCAATAAAAGAATAAAACAATAATGCAAACTTATGCAGATGCTTATAGTCTTATATTCAGGATAACAAGTATACATAAAAATATGACACAAATATAATATATGATTAACAAAAATATATTACTTAAATAACAATAAATATCGTTAGCCTATACAAAAGTGTGTCTCGCAAAGCTTTTTCAAATTATTATAAAAAGAATGAATGTCTTTATCATGACATAAGAAACAAACTTCTGTGAAATGACATATACAGTAAAAAATTGGATATAGTTCCGTACATATTAGCAATTTGTCATTTTTTTTTTTTTTTTGAGAAATGAATAAAATTAAGACGCAAATAAAAGCAATATAATCCTTGTAAATCATATAAACACAGCACATTATTGGGAGGGGCAATGTCAAATTAAGAAATAAATATGTATGTTTAGGTCAATTACCAATTTTTTCATCCGGTAAAGCCGGTATCATTTCTTTAATGTTCACGCGATCAACCATTTTTGTTGTTGTTGCTTAAATTCTGTATAATTTATTTAATACTTGAGTCGCAGAGAATTAAAGTCCTGCTGTCGTAAATTTGCACCTCCCTCAACACTTGGATCACAAGACTGATATATTACCAACTCGTTAGAGCTAGATACAAAATTTCCCTAACAGTTAGTGAAATTCAAATATTTCTAGTTAATGTGATATTTGATGTTAACAGAGAGGAAATTCCGCCGTACTCAGAAAGGATCATGTAAACAGGTTTCGACCATAGAGATAGGGATATAAAGAAGCGAGAGTGTGTGAACAAACCGAAAAAGCAATATAGAAATAGGTAGAGAAGGTTGTATAAAGGCCCCTTGTGTTCTTATCTTATAACGCATGCGCATTCTTCCTGTAAATACGTAAGTGTAATAATTATCAACGAGTAGCGTCAGTGTGTATGCCGGATTAGACAAGAACAGAAGGGGCCTCTACACAGCGTTATCTTTCTATTCCCATACCGCATTCACTTACACGGTAATATATGACCGCGTACTTTATCTTTATATCTCTATGCGTATATACGATCGTGCTGTGCGTTAACGAGTGGAGTCGCTGGTACTACCAGTTATCACTAATTACTTTACATACCTTGAATTGTAATTGAAATATACGAATTATAATTATTATCTTCCACCCTTAGCTTTACCATTCATATTTTGTTATAATGCTTTATCCCTATCCTTCTCGCTTATACTTGCATATATTTTTTATAAAGATTATATTATATACTATATACTATACTAAAAACATATAATTTAGAGTACAAAGCTTCTTAGACTTCAAATACATAACTATGTATATGTATTATTGTTAAAAATCTTTTTATTACTTTGCTATTGCTACGATAGTTTGCTTTGATAGTTATTATATAGCAGAGATGTTAATACGAACATCTGAGAACAGAGACTTTTTACATATTCACGGCTCTTTCTTTACTTCAAATTTACATGTCTTTTTTACAATGTAATATCGATATACGAATCTGATTTCTCTCAGGATTCCAATTTCTGCATATACCTAATATTTACCGTTATTTATTATCCAAATTATCCATCTTTCATATTTTTTCATTTTTTACAGTGCAAAGTATAAAGATATATTGTTGGAGCGTTAGCGGAGAGACGCGGTGGCGGTAGATCGTGTGAACGAGAGTCGTAAACGATTAGAGTCGCGAACGTTACGATTAGATAATCGACGCCACGAAACGATCGATCCCCTATTTCGTTTAGGATAATAGAGGTGGTTGAACTGATTATAACAGCGAAGTAACAGGTTACAATATGCACTTTATTCGAACAACTTTGTAGACATAGACAGTTACGCTCGGTACGTATAGATATAAGTTAAACAGATGACTGATCTAAGGTATGACAAACTAGCGAAGTTCTCCGATGATGCTGTCGCAGAGGAAAACTATTGCTGGGTGGAAATGACCGTTGATCATGGGAAAAAGCCGACTTTCCCAGTTTTTTACTCGATGGAACAATAACCATAAGGAACGTCTCGACTTGAATATATTTTATAAGAACGAAGATTATCGCAGTCCGACTAATTATATCTGCACGGTTAGTGGCCGCCTCGACCGACGGATGGATTCTGATTTACGTCAAGAGTCATCGGACGTAACATATATTATATATAAATCCTAAGTATAAATAGGTACGAAGAATTTTGAAGAAAGTTATTTTTAAATAAGAATCGAATTACACGCTTGAATTGGAAAATATGGGAAATTAATCGAACAGTAAGAAGAGAATACGATACTTTATAAAAATTTATTTATTTCGCATTGAACATGTTGTATGTATAAAATTATCCTCTAATTGCGTTTAAATAGCCATCTTTCTATATTGGGAATATGAAGTATTTTCATGATTATAATATTTTCGCAATCTGCTTTCGTCCGATTAACTGACTTGACAAGCAAATATTTTTGTCGATAATCCAAGTGATTCGCATTCACCTGTCTTACAGAAATGATCGTGTTCTTGTCGAAAGAGAAAGGATTATTAGAAAGAAAACAGGAAATACGATAGTATAGGAAGAAAAATAAATGCAAGTCAGTTCATCGTGCATGATATAAAGTTCATTAATATGTTTGCATCTGATATAAAAATTTTCTCCGCTGCGTTTGACAATCCTATTAAAGATTACACATTAAACTATGCGCGAGTACTATTTATTATTTCTAGCATACGATTTCTTTAGTTTCAACACGCACATGTACATATATGTGTATTAATCATTACAATGTACTGTATTTAAGCTCTTTGATCGATGTATATTAATGAATTTCACAATTTCGAGCGTATCATATGTATATTGTCATGATTGGCGAATAAATTTTGACCAATTTTATTATTATTGTTATTATATAATTAATACTATATCTTTGCAAAAGGAAGACGATTATTATCGTTATTATCGAAGTTTTAATCGAGAATCAATGAAATAAAACTGTGCTTAAACTAAAGTTTTCGTCATAGTTGAGTGGACAACAAAGTGAAACAAAGTCGATCAAGCTATAAACGTATCCAGACGTTCCACAATATATCCGTATTCCTTTGTCTTTTATCAAATTTAGATCACAATCGATTATTTTTTTAACGAGTTAAATATAAATATAACGTCATTATAATTTTATTCCGTGCACTTTCCTTTAAATTAATGTTATGCATTCACAGATATTCTCTTTCTCGTGCACGTACCTTTCCTTTTCTCTACTCTTTTTTTCCTACTCTTTTTCCTACGTTTAAATTTATTCGTTTATCAGACTCATCAATCTCTTCGTCCCTCTCTATCTTTTATACATACGTTACAGAAAAATATTATTCTGTACTTTTATATTTACAGCAGCGTCATATAATTTATATTTTCTTCTAATTGGTACAAAACTTCCGATCTAAAATAAATTTTCGTTCTTTCGTTCGCATAAATAGTTAATTAAAATTTAGCACTACCATATACAGAATAATTGACATAGACTAATTAAAAGTGAAAGACTTTACTGGTTAAATTTTAGTTTTATAATTGTTTTAGCTACCAATCGATTCTCTTTTTGTTCAATGTATGATTAAAAGATAGTTTAATTATGGTAGATGTAAAATATAATATATGCCAAGATACATGATATAATTATATTTTTTCGATTTCGTATCGATAAAATAAGATAGAGCAAATTTTCAATTTCGAATGAAACACGGATGTTAGAAGCATCGGATGCTTCTTCTGCAGTTTCTTTGAAACAGAGAAACAAGCTTATCGAAAGTTCGATAATCGTTTCGTTAAAGAATGCTTCGTTGACTAATAATTTTAATCAGACTGTCGGTTGTTGGTTTTATATATTTATATTATCTCTACACGATCTTCTTAATATAATTCTTCTCGTGTCTACCTCGCATTACGAAAGGATTAAAATACTAAATTTTATCGAAGGCACAAATATTTCAGTAATTTTTTTCATAGTATTTCACTAACTAATCTACTAATAATACTTCTTTTAACGGGCGAATTTCTATTTATACATAGTTCGTTATTATTAAAAACTGTAGCCTGAATGGCGTACACACGCTTTACTGCATTTCCCCTCTGTATTTTTCGCCATAATATAGCTTTCCCTTTCTTTCGAATAATTACAATGACAATAACTAATTATAGCAAAACAATGTTTGCAGGAATTATTTTCTCATATAGGTTACTACAGATTCGGATAAGTTGTATTATCATCGATATATTTCTAACTAGAAGTTTTGCTTTAATCCTGTTTGTTATTCAAATACTAAGTAAGGACTATTTAAAAAAGATTCCTTGGAAATAGAGAAGTTGGCCTCTACAGGGAAGAAAATTTTATTATGAAAAATTATACGGTATTGGAACCTGAAGAGGATGTAACAGATTAGACGACTAACAAGCGAATATTTGTTCAATGAGAAGTACAATAAGAATTTGATACTATTTTGAATTGAAACTAAACTTTACAAACAAAATGTTTCACGATGCACGCAATATGTCAGAGTGTTTCATTAAAATTGATAAATACGAGGTTTATTTTATTAAATATCTCAATATCTTAAAAACAAATTTGTATCAGCTGCAATATCGTAATAGTACTATTGAAATCAAAATGATGGAAAATGTCTTTCTCGTGTCTTTTATCATATTTATCGAACACTCTGTATGATATACAACAGGTCAACCTACACTTTCTGCACAAGGAAATCTGCTATAAAGATGGGAAGACGATTCTTACAAGTTATATTACAGATTAAATATTGCGTATTGTAATATTCTCATCGATGAATCAAAAGAAACGTAATTGCCGTGTTAATAAAAAGAATAATGCGTTGATATGACAGTCTCATTATAGTACCAACGATAGACATGATGAGTATTCTTCATTTTAAATAGGAAGCTCCAACTCGTCCATTTTACGACTAATTTTTTATAAAAAAATTTCGCATTTATTCGAAATAAGAGATTGCACCAGTTTACAACAAAAGCGCAATTTTTCATTATACTTTTATAACTTTTATAATAATTTAATAATTTTCATTATAATTTTTCTTTAACAATGATATTAAACGTACAATAACAAATTAACTTTTCCTTTCGATAAAGTACTCGATGAATATAATTGAATTTTCCAAATATCGCAAATATAATTTTATATTCATTTTTTTAATAAAAATCCTTAATCACTGGTACTAACGTTCTAGTTTCGTTACGACAAAGGATACATATTTTTTATATAAACATAATAAACCAAACGTAAACTGTCTTAGTTTCTAAACAATAAAATAATCGTAAAATTTTAATAACAAACAAACGTCATTTTTATAAAAATCCGACAAAAATATCATTGTCACAAATGTAACATAGAATTTGGAAACGTGTGTCCCAAAATAAAATTCATTTACAAGAAAAAGAATATCAGAAATCGTTTCACGCGGTTTAAAAAGCTATGTACGTATCGAGCTATCGTACGAAATCTTTCATCCGTTGTCGGCGTGTTATTAAAACGTACAGAGAATAAAAAAAAAAAATGTATTTGTGTAATAGATAAAAATTATAATGTTCTGTTGATAAGCTAAATGTTATTACCTATTAATTATTACACGATTAACTGCTCTATAAGTAAACAATTGGTCGACTCATGTTTTAAGTACACTTCCATTACCGGGACATAAGACATCGTTCTATGTCTTATTTTTAAGTAAGCGCAGAACAATACAAAATACTGGTTGTTTTATTATAATAATAATTATCAAGGTTAAAACTCTATATTCGTCGTTTACTCGAACCTATCTAATAAAATTTAGCATTTTTATGCTATTTGATACCAACTCTCACTCTCTCTTGTGCTCTCTTTCACTCTCTCTTTCACTCTTCCTTTCCCTCTCTCTCTCTCTCTCTCTCTTTCTCTCTCTCTCTCTCTCTCTCTCTCTCTCAATCTTTCTATCTCTGTACATTGATATTAATGTAAAAGTAAATGCTCTGCATCTCTGCTTCGATTATACTTTCAGTCTCTTTTGCATAGAAATATGCATGCTGAATATTTCGAGCATACCATAGGCCGCTTCGAAATTCGTTATGTTTCAAGGTGGAGTTGTATCATGCAACACCCCCGTGAAAGTAATTTCAATTTTAAAAAAAAGAACAAAAACAAAAAAATATTGAGAAACGAAACATCATTTCTCGTTTGCTTTATGCATTAAACAGTGAACCTCTAATTAGTCTTACAAGAATGTAGTCCCTTCACCCAGAACTAATGTATCATGGACTGCAATGTTTATGGGTTTGTTTACATTTCTGCTACTCCTTGATTATTTAATACATCCGATTCCCTGAACTTATGCACCTCATAAGCGTGGAATCTGAAAAAATCGTTCAAGTTATATATAGTAAAAGATCTATTTTCCTAAATAGCTTTATATTTGCTATTACTTTAATCCTTTGCACTCCTATGTCGAGTGCGACTCGACATCAGTTTTTATCTCAGGAGCTGCTTCGTCGAGTCCCACTCGACATTCTTTTAGTCCCACATTTTTTTGTGAAACGCGCGAAAGATATATCGTACACTTAAAAATTACAAAATACGACAATAGCGCGAATAAAACTGGTATTTAAGCGAATTTGTTATTTCGTTATTAAGTTATTTCGTTAAATTGTCTTATTTTTTAGTTAAAGTAAATTTCAAATAAAACGCCTAAAAACGTTGGCAGCTGCTGGATAACGAAATTGAAATAAAATTCGGAGTGCAAAGGATTAATAGTTTGTACAATTTCTTAGCTATTTGTGATAGTACGATGTAACAAGGAAAAAAAAAGAAAAAAAAAAGAGAAAAGAAAAGTTAATCAGATAATAATCAGCAGTTTTGCAAGATCGGACAATGTATGACCATGTGTATGAACACAGAAATAGTGGTAACGTGGACAAATGGCCTAAGAAATATCGGATGAACCATAAACGATATTGCGAGAAAGTCCAAGTGCCGTTAGGCCAAAAGGGCCAGGGAATTGTTACTTGTCGAGTAGAGTCGAGTGGCGAAGAGTCGAGTGGCGAAGAGTCGAGTTGGTGAGTCGTGAGTTGAGAGTCGAGTCGAAGAGTCGCGAGTTGAGAGTCGAGTTGTGAAGAGTGGAATTGTGAGAAATGGAGAGTTGAGTTGGCGAGTTGTTACGAGTTGTAAGCTATTAGTTGTGAGTTGTGAATTACCCATTTAGTCGTCTTAGTTATAGCACATTAGTGTATTTAGTTCACGTTAAATAATCATCGTTTCCTGTTTAATCCATTGCAAATAGATCTATATATCAATAAACTTATCATATAGGATAGAAATCATTGGAAACCCTAATTTCTAATATTTCTGAAAAAATAAAAAAGAAAGAAATAGAAATAATGTTACTGGTACACGTAATAAAATGGTTTACAGGCGTGGAACAATGTGGCAATAAATATCAAACTTAATATTACGATAAAATAATCTAGAGGTTGATAACGATCGAATCGAAACATCCAAGTTTATAAGAGTTAAAAAAGTGCTAAAAAGGTGTTACACTTTAGTATTATATTATAAATATTTGTTTGTATTAAAAACTAATTGAGGTGCGCGATCAAAATTGATCAGATCGAGTAGACGACAATATTACTATTATAGATCTTCGACTATGACTGTTGCGACACTATGTGAGTTAAAACTTGCCCATATCTGTACTAGAGTGAACATTCTGTATATTAATTAAAGGATATACCATTTATACCATATATTATATATCGGTTTTATAAATTTAATAATCAACTTACGGCATTGTTCAATGTGGTAATAATAATTCAGTGATCTCCTCTCAACAATTCCATCAACAGATTAAACGAGCTGCCTTCTCCTTCAGCACGTTTAGCACTTAATAATTCCTTTCCCGCTTGGCATGTTCTTTGTAAATCTGGAATTCTCAATAATAATTCACCAAACTTAGCAGGCATTTCAGGGTACCTTGCGATAGTATATTGTTGCAATGCTTGTAAAGCCTTTTCTTGAGATGCTCTAACTTTTTCTGGTTCTTTCAGTTCACTCGTATCAGAGGTCAATAGTACTATTACCTATAAATAATAAAAACGAAACGTGTTAGTTTTATAATCAGTGTGTATTAGTATATTCGGTTATAGCATAACACGTTTCTATTAACACTCCGAGGGCGGGCGGCCAAGGGGAAGGGGTTCGCGTCGGCCATTGCCTGTGTCTCCCCGGATCCCAATGTATGCTCGTATGAGAATTTAGCTTTTCATCGTTCGAATGCTTATTTTCCTATGTCTACGATACGAGTCACGATACGAGTGACAATAATCAATGATGGAATAAAAAAGAAGGCTACTGTAGGCAAATAAGGTTTATTACGATGCTGCACAATGCATACAAAGCGTTTTAATTTTTGTGTGTACGCTATATATATATATATACACACACACACACACACACACAGATATATATATATATATATATATATATATATATATATATATATACACATGTATAGATATATTTCCACAGTTATTACATTTTACTCTAGAGTTATCGTTATTTTCGAAACAGGTGTAACATCCTTTTCCTTTTCGAGTTGTTACAGAGTTTGTTTACCTTTGAATTGCGTAGAATGACGATCCGAATGGATCCAAACATCGCGTCGCCATCGGAGTGTTAAATTTATTCGAATAAGAAATTAAAAGTTGTAAAAGTGATGTTACAATGCCTAAAGTAGAATATTAGTTACTTTTTCTTGTTTTGATACGATAAAATGAAAGATATGAAATAAATTAGTTTTTATCTTCTAAATTAACAGTGATTTAAGTCGATGAGCCCAATTATAGAAAAGTAGCAGTATCTGTTAAAAACATCAATTCATATAGCAAATCTTCGTATAAACTTTTCACAGCTAACTAAACAGCTTGAACGTTTTAAGCGATTAAAGAACAAGATTGTACAGTACGGTTACTCCTTTTTTGTTTTTGTTCAGCACGTTTTCTGTGAAAGCAGTAAAATTGACTTTTGAGCGGAATATCGCGTTTTACCGTAATTTTGCAGTAAATCGTGTAAAATATCAGGTAAAATATTCGAAACCATTCGAAGGCCGGAGAAACTGACGTATTACGTCTCTTCATAGTGTGGCATATAGCTATTTATATAGTTATGTTTCTTCGTAGTTGGGCAATATACCTATCATTACATCAAGTACGAGAATATATTTTTCCTTAATATAATACCGATTTGTTCAGTCAGACTATTATAAAATCTACTTATTATTAGGTTTCTATGCGAGTGACAAGGTATTTATATTAAAGTGATCGAAAGGAAAGAGCGAAAGAAAAATAGGAACAAGTTTATTAACAATTTTCAAATTTAACTCCTAATTCTTCTTATTATTTATTGGCAAATTTTCAGAAAGAAAGTCTGATTCGAAAGATTCTTATTGCTACTGCTTTGAATTTATTTTTCACACGTAATCATGCTCTCTGTCTATTAACGTCACTGTTAAAACATTTGTTAATAAAAAGCTCAGAGAATAAGTAAACGAAGGAAAAGTAATTACCTTCATCGCCACGTATTCGTACTGATCTACTCGGAGCCTTCTCAAATTGTTAGTAAATGCAAGCATCCTCTCGATGCAGGTCGCTAAGCCAAGCTGCCTAGCTTGTTCCAGTGTAATCGACTTACCGAGAGACACTCTAATTTCACCGGGAGTGCTCATACTGCGAAAGCAGCATGAGAAGAGCAGTAGCTCGCACCAAGAATTAATCAACAGACAGATCTGATCATCGATCGAAATGTTCTTAAACAACGGCAAACTCTTGCACCACTTCACTATTTTGTAGAGTCGATGATCAGCGATATTGCAGAGGTTCGACAGAAAATCAGGATGTTGAGTTGGATTGCAATTCGTATTGTTGATTTGAGAACTGTTACCAACGGATGCAGCGTGCTGTTCGTTACCAACGTTAGAAACATTGGAGCATGATCTGTTGTCTCTTCTATTACTAGGATTACCATTTCCTGTAGTTCTATTGGAGGAACACTCAATACCTGAGCCCGTGTCGTTCTCTATTCCAGATCCTCCGTTGCTTCTAACACTCAATAACATCGAATCGTTGTTTCTAGTAAGATTCGTTCCTGCGTTTTGAATCCCAGTCATACGATCGTTATCGTTGTAATGCCACAAGTGCTCTACGTCCATGATATCCTGTAGAAGTTGCGGTACCACTTGCATCTTATGGGAGTGATTCGAATGGTGCCTTGCCGGATAGTGATGTTCGTTACCAGCTGGAGCTGGGCTACAATTTCCTCCGGTAGCTAATTTGTCGCTGGACATGTTACTTGCAGGACTACCGACAAAATTTGGTGGAAAGGTATATGTACATTGATAGGTGCTTCTGCCACCCCTGGTGCGATCCTCCCTAATCGCCTCGAGCTTCATACCTATCGATAATCAGAATTACACGATTCTCACAATTTTGTAAAATAAGTAGTAGCAATTTGTATGTTTGATAATTTACGTTTCTTCTAAAATTTAGTTTTAATATTGATAATTCTTATATGTCGTTTAAGATGTTTAAATCTATAAATTATAAAAGCGTACAAGTATAAGCAAACTGCCGAGTACATCGATCTCGTTTAGTATCTCGTTTCTCGATACCGCAATAGGTAATCCAATTCGTAACAACGCTCCACGGTCAAACAAATCATACGCAAACGCCATGAGGCACGAATCCTTGCTTACGAAGGACCGCAAGCTATAATATCACTGTACAAGTAATAGGACCCAAATCAATAAGATTTATATTAAGGATTTCAAATGGTAAAATTTGCGTATACACTTGGACGAGAGAGATAGAGAGAGAGAGAGAGAGAGAGAGAGAGAGAGGGAGAATCTGCTAACACTAAGAAAAGCCTAAAAGACTCACGTCTATGAAACAGTAAGCATGACAGTAACTATGAAACAGTAGAAACAAACAAATCAGTATCGAGACAAATCTTAAACCAAATCACTAATCCACTTCGATACGAGCGATGAATCTGTCAGTGGATCAATGGATCTAACCAATACGCAGCACAACATTAGCCGAACACACGAACACACGATACTTGAAAGAGATTCTAGCAACAGTAACTATTATCCATCCTTCTTTTCGATTAAAACAGATTATGAAACGAAAACGTCTCGCGTTATTCGGATGAAAACAAACGATAGCGGTTCCACGCGAAGCTCGTCCATATCCATTTCTTTGTGAATTTCAAAATGGAAAATGTCTCGGAATAACTAAAGATTTCATCCCAGGCCCTGAAAACACACCCATCCGAAACGAATCGTCTCTTCAAGACTTTCAATTATACGGATCCACAGAATCTTGCCCAACAACCGGAGGAAAGCGATTGTTGTAGCGATTTTTAAATCAAATAAAAATAATAAGCATAAACCAGAAAGCTATCGTACAAACGCAACAGCGCTGACCAACACTATGTGCGAGTTTTTAGAAAGGATAATCAACGAAAGAGTAGCACGAAAGCAACACGAACTTGAACGATACCGTTCAAGTCTACACCTTTAGATTATCATTGAGGGAAACGCGCGTGACGCATAGGCATTGAAAGAGCGCACGATACGATATGCAAGTCGATCTACAAGTGTCGTAAATACTCTTGTCGATCGAAAAATCAACGAACACAGCCTTTATAACAAATTTCCTGGCAAATCGATCTATCCAAGTCGCAGTTAAAAGAATGCTTTTAGTCAGTCGTCCGCATCGCGTTGTTTCCGATTCCTATCGACGACGACATCTCTTACCAACGGCCTGACGTTCACTTGCGATAGAATAAATCTCGTCACCGTTAACGGAACACTCGCAGACATTCGTCGACTAACTTTAGAATTGGTCGAAGAAAGAATCAGATCTGAAATTCTGTATCGAATAATATCCTATAATAATTTATCCCGTTCGCTTGGAAACGTAACTGTCAAACGCCTCCAAGGCTACACAGAGGCTATGAAGCACAGAGGTGAATTATGTAAATAACATAAAACTATGGATATGTATATGTCGGGTTTACATTAGAATTAGGGTTAGGGGCGTGAAACGAATCTTCGTTTGGATTATACGTTGTCGTTATGCAATAGAGAAGACATTGACTAGTGCAAATACGATTATCATAGAACTGGACAAATAACCGTGGTAATTAGATACTCGAGAAACTAATGACAATGATCCTAGGTTCAATAACGAATCCGCGGTCGACGGGATGATAGATGAACGTGCTCACAAAATCCAAGTCGGACGCGTAATATTCGCTGGTCGTAAGGGGTTACTCTTTTCGTCGATGAGATCGCGAGAGAGAATGAATTTCCGTCCCGATGATGCCACGGAGGAAAACTATAATAGGGTGTGTCTAAGAACACGAGATCATCGGATTCGTCGAGAAAAGCCTTCGTTCAGAAAGTAAGGGAAATTGGCGTTGCTGCTAGTTGGTCAATCTCCATATCGGTGGTTAGATAAGATTTATAACGGGCCCTCGAGCTAGCCGAACATGTACTGCGGAGACGCATCGACATCTGGCAATCATCTTACTCGAAGAATAGTGTTACAATTATTTCCTTTTTGAGGAGAGCTCGATACAATTACTCCATGCCTTTGTTAGACAAAGCGTTCATCCCGTGACCGCGGCTACGTTCGGCGACTGGCTGTCGCCTCGAACCCAAGCTCGCTATCACGACTCTCGAACAATTACAATCGGATCGAATAACCACAATTGTTTAATTACAGTTATAGTAGACTCTAGGTTACAATGTCGCGGGATTATCCAAAATTCCAAAGGCTCCGGTGTTCTTTCATCTCCGACATATATATGGATAGAATTATGGATTACCCGTATGAAACGCCTAAAATAATAATCTCGCGCGAAAAGACTAAATGTCGTCAAATTACCACTACTATATAACAAAACCGGAGGCAGCTGTGATCCATTACAGGATTATACAAGTATGCGATGCGACGTAAAACGTAGAAGAACAAGAATATCGTTTAAAATGCCTGGAAATCTCGGATTGCACTTTTCCACGTTTAACGTCGTAAGATCTTTGTTTCGAATGATCTTATTGATCCTAGGCTTGATTCGAAACTAACCCTGATCCGGATCGGTTGTTGCTTCATCGGAATGATTCTACAACTAAAAGACGCGTGACTCGATTATCTCAAATAATCTGAAATCTATCGGTTATCCAGCGAAAACCAGTCGACGAATAAACATGACAACAACTTTCACTCGTCTTACCCATACTGAGGCACTTCTCGAATCTGCAGGCGGGGCATTTTTTCCTGGTAACAACGGTGACTGGACAGCCCGCGCCTCTAAGGCACACATAATTCTTTCGATTCTGGACGGTGCGTTTGAAAAATCCCTTGCACGACTCGCACGAGAATATTCCATAATGAAAACCACTGATCTTATCCCCGCAAATTGGACACGGGGTATTAATTAGTTGCTGCCTCGTGGATATACCAGACGGTGCCGAGGGTATTCTACAGTCTTCCTGATCGTCTGTAGCAGCGTGTCCTTCTGGAGATAGCTCAGAACCCGGTGCAGAGGAAGCGTAGTGATGAGTAATGGCGGAAGAAGCGGTTGCTGGCAGATGAAGCGGGCTTCCTTGAGCAACTTGATGCTGGTGATGTTGCGGATGTCTCGGTTGCTGGACGGGCGAGTGTGTGGGTGGGCTGAGAGAGCCGTAGCTGTAGCAGCTGCTCGAGGCGTCCGAATTGTTTCTCGAGAGGGAGTGTGACAACGAGAGCGACAACGAGGAAGTGGAATTGTTGAAACTGTGTCGCGACAAGGATAGCGACGAAGATGGAACTGGACTTGCCGCGCCCAGGGGGGAGTGGCGAGCTGCGTGAGGACTTTGCGTCGGGGAGCTGAATACGCTGTACGCGGAATGAATGGCCGAGTCCGGTGACGGCACCTGAAAAGTTTTCAAGGTGTCAGGAGGCGTGGTAATGGTATTTTTATCGTTTCTATTTAATCGCGTGTGCTAGGATCTTGGTTGCTTAACGTCTATTAACCGTATTATTATTTTCTAATACGAGTAAGTACAGCTTGTAAATACAACTTGTGTTAGATTTTATAATCTACGTTACATACTATTTTATAATTTATAAGTTTTTCCTAAAATACAGTTTCAATATGAACGTTTTTTGCAGAGAACTTTTTTTGCAGTATCCCTTATAAATTTATCAATTTCAAATACCTGTGTTTAAACATTAACGCAATTGTATATTTTAGTATTCAACTATACTATCGTAAATCGGCTTTGTGCGTTAAAGGATTTATTGGAAAATTGGAACAAGTGCCGAGACTGATAACGTGATTTTAACGATAAAATATGAAAGCGAGAAACGAAAAGAACAAGTGTATTACGAGACGCGTGTATATCTTGCAACAACGACGAACGAATATTTTTATCTTGTAAATTTTATCGACGAACGAATATCTTGTAAATTTTATACGCTTATATTTTCAGATCCGTTTCAAGTTTTACTAATATACCAAGCAGAGTGATCGCGTCTCGTTACAGTGCTAACGAGATTTCAAAATGTTTGCTGTATATATACGCAAAAGGTGCCTAGGAATGTTGCAACGTCGAATACTTTTACGAATAATAATTCGAGAAAGCTATCACAAACATGTACACTTACAAATGCTTTATTACGATAGAACGTAATAAGGGATGTTATAGGAAAGAACGGGTTGACTTTTCGTTCGGATATAACGATAACGTAAATATCAATTTCAAGAAGTAACAGATTGAACAGCTTTTCCTTTTGCACGATAATCGACCACCTAACGATACGAGCGAATCGGCAAGTAACGCGTTACGTGTTGCATAAATTTGCATTTTCTTAATTGATCGCTATTTCACTATTTTACGAGAAATAGGACAGTAGAAAGTGGAATAGCTGACTTTGTCCGTTCTATTATCAATTATATTATCTGGTCGCTGTTCCGACGAACGTAACGTTTATACGCTCATACTGGATGTATGTACACTGGAACGACGAATTTCAAAATCGATACACGGATAACGTTAAAGAAACACGCTGGTTTGTATTACCTGCGATCTCGTGTGGCTATGCTTTGTTAAATGGTGTCTAGGATTCAACACTGGACTGTGATTCGGTGTCGAACTATTGTAACCACCAAGTAATTTTCCTACGAGAAGAGGCAAATCGTTTTGTTGTGTCTGTTCAAGATTCTCGATGTTGCGCTGTTGTTGCTGTTGTTGTATTTGCTGGCCGTGATTCAGAGGTAATCCGGTGTCGTGAAAAGAGCCAAACGTGAAACCTGGGTTGGACTGAAAATCTGGCTCTGGTTTTATGGGAAATTTTTGTTCCATTGGCCCGGGACTCGCGCCACATACTTGAACACCCTCCATTGACGTGTCCTCGTGTGTATCCTGTGATAAAATAAATAGTTTCGTTTATAGAAATGCCCATACCAAAGACGCGTTTCATTTAGGGAAATGACGAAAAACTCAGTTAGGTGGAAGCCTGGTATTTCTACGCTTCTCAAAGTACTCTACCCTTAGATATATCCTTAGATTTATAGATAAATACGAATGTGTCCAAAAGTATCGCTGATTTTTTTTCCAAACGGATACTCGTAGAGAGTGGAAATTTAGCTGGACCACGTTGGAACCTGCTTGGCACGCACTCGGGCCTATCATTAGCCTATCATTAGCCTATCATTAGCCTATCGTTAGCCTATCGTTAGCCTATCGTTAACCTATCCTTAACCTACCTATTTAACCTACATATTTAACTGGATTTCATCGTAAATCGTTCTTATTGTCATTCCGAATTAAATATTATAACGAGTAGAGTACCTTACCTTACCTAACGAGTAGTATTACCGTAGTAAGAAACGCTTAAAAGAAAAGAGCTGTAGTCTAGCGATTATTAGGCTGTTCTTATATGCTGGTTTTCAAATGGTTTAACTTTACCGAATGCTTGGAAAATAATAGCAAGTTACTTAGGGCACGTACTTGATTTGTAATCGTATTGGAAGACATTTCTTGATCGGATAGTTCTCCCTCCCACGACATGGGCCTCTCCGGTTGTTGCTGAGACGCGTCGCTTCCATCGTAACAACCGTTTCCATCCTCGACCTCTTCATCGCCGATTTTCTCCCCGCTTTGACTCTGACTACCAGACACGTCTCGCTTCTTCTTCGTACGCAAATTCACCCCTCGGAAGTCGATTTTGCTTATCTCAACGTCGCTATCCTCCGCGTCATCATCCGCCGTGCTCTGGTCAAGGATGTTCACTCCGATGCCGATACTCTGTGTGCCGGTGCTACTGCCTATCCCCGTGGTAGACACAACGTTCGCGTTTCCACATCCCAGTATGGAGCCACAGCTCGACACCACCGATACCGTCACGCCATTCTGCCCGCCAAGATACTTGCATATACCCTTGCCTGAAAATCCCATCAGACAGTTTCGTTAGATTTAACAGTTTCATCACGGCTAATAAATTTCCTGCTAAAAATACCGCCATCATTGGCTATAGCGTAAGCTATAAGATAGAAAAGAATTTCGTTAGGCAAAATTATAGCATTTCCGATCCGGTGTACGACGATCCTCGCCCAAACATCGTCTCTGTATTTTCCATTCAACAACCGAGAGACCAAAAATTCTTTCTCTCTTATACGCCGATCGATGGATCTTTCTATCTGTTCTCTATAAAACAGGCGAAATTAAGATCCAAGTATCTGGCTTATATAGCTTAGATATCTAACTATACCAACAGCCTATCGCAAGATTCTCGTTCTACTAAGCATTTTCTGGTATAGCGGATACTATATATATACAGTAGATATTTCAATAAACGTACAAATTTTATATTTTTTCTTTCGATGATTCTTAGATAATCTCTATCTTAGATAATACGAATGTACGACTTGGATCGGTTATCTCGGCAAGTAGTAGAGATAACTCCGTGACAATTTCGTACTCGTTATATATTGTCCGTGGCGATATTGTACCAGCCTCGTACAGTCTCTACTTCGCTAATTTTCCATTACTTTTCGTCGAACAATTTGAAATACTTTGAAATAATTTGGAATACTATTATTATTCCACCTAACACGACATATGCTTACTTCCGTTAATATTCCGATTAAAATGGAATAACTTTTTTCACGAGTTAGAAGGATTAGTTTAGCGGATTTCCTGTTAAATAACAGGAAATTGAAATAATTAAACGTACGTAGTGGTATTCATACATTCTATTAGGTTAAACACCGATATTCTTAATATAATATTAATTATATAATAATAATAATAATAATATAACGCAACTTTTCTATACACTGGCGGATACGAAATATTTCTATGATAACTGTTCGAACATAGTACTACGACGAGCTACCGCATATACAGTGTTTTCAAGCTATTTTGCAATTTGGTTACGCGATAGCGCGTTATACCGCGTGATCCGTTCTGCCGTACTACCCTCTTTGATCGCGCAACAAGCGTGACAAGTGTTTTAGTAGAAATTCAAGTATATTAAGTAAGAAAACTATATTCTATAGTAAAGGATTACCATCGTGCATGTCCTGATTAGGGGGTACATTGATCGTCGTGACAGAGACGTTCTTTGCCGTTTCGGAGGAGCGGGCCGCGGTGATCGTGCAAGACGGTCCACCGCCAGGAGTGGAGGAACAGCAGCTGGTCGACGAAGTGGCCGATGTGGTGGTCGCCAGGGAGGACGTAGAGGTGGTGCAAGAGGCAGAGACGGAGGCGGAGTTGTCTGGAACGGTTGAACAAGTGGACGAGGAGGCAGCGGTGCAGGAGTTTGTCTTCCAGGACTGTGAGGTTGGCCACCAACCAGGACCCGGCCCTGGGCCC
>NT_176483.1:2272271-2296737 GCF_000188095.3 Bombus impatiens
CCTCGCCGGGCCCGTTTTGCTCCGACATCCTCAGCTAGTTAATTCGTCACACGCTCGTGACGTGACTCGCAGTCTTTGGACAGTCGTGAAATTCTGCGGCATTCTGGGAACAACTTTTCTGCCTTCTCGAGCAACCAGCCTCTGCTGCTACTTCCAGATAATTTCTATTTTCTCTCACTCGGAGTCTATTAATCACGTTAGCGTGCGTTCGCACATCGAAGAACGACCGGTGCCTGCGTGCCTGCGTGCCTGCGTGCCTGCGTGCCTGCCTGCCTGCCAACAGAAAACTTCAACGATTATCAAATTACGATATATAAAGTGAGAATATCGATTGTGCGGTACCTATGTGTCTTTCTATCGTATACAGGACATAACGCAACATCTCGCCTAAATACCCTAGTACCGACTACCAGCTGATTCCCATAGAAACAAATTTTCTTCATTCCGTTAACATCCCGTTACTCGAGAAAATCGAGAATTTTTTAGAAAATATTACAATTTTAGCAAACGTAGAACTCGAACTTGCTTAATTTCGCGAATAATCAGAACCGTTTTACCGTTTTATCGTTTTATCGTTTTATCGTTTTACCGTTTTATCGTTTTACCGTTTTGCAATTGAAAATTCCAACGTTCACGGAAGAAGAAAGTCTTCTTAAAGGAGAGTGAAAGTGCAGCTGATTTAGCAACGGGATATCATTTTCGAAAAACTATGCGGTTATTAATATCAAAAATATCGTAAATAATAATATTTTTGTACTTCGATCCAAACATTTGAACGTTGGTCCGCGAAAGTAAGTAAGAAAAGCAGCAAAACATATTTATGTGATGAAAAAATGACTTATTCTTCCATATAGTACATTTAATAAAACTAATGCAAGATATATTATTATTTATATTATATTTATTTATAATATCAGATTTAATATAGACAAGCAAAATGCCGTGTAAATTCAACAAGAATTCAAAATAAATAAATATTCGGTAAGAGAATATCCCTGATATCCTCTACGGTAAAGTAAAAGTAAAGTGGCAAAGTAAAGAGTAAATAAAGTAAGGATTTAAAAAGGCGTGATAGAAACATTAGGTTTAACTTAACAGGAATGAAAAGTGCAAAATTATTACGGCAATGTAGGATATTAGAAGCAAGAGTCAAATTCTAGAAAAGATAGGAAGACGGTATAGAGGGAAATTCAACGAAAGAGGAGTAATTTTTACGAAGACGTCGAGAAACAATGAATTGTTACGTTATTACGAGTATACAGTTTTTTCAAGTGTGAAGAAAGAGAAACGTTCGGTAGGAAAAAGAGTAATTCTTATCAAGATGATATCAAGTTTCATAGCGAGACGTCGCGTCCTAAGAAAGTGCATTCGAGTGTACGAAGAACGTTTACAGAGCGCGTCTGAGAAGCGATCGCACACATCCAAGTTCCGCTAGTGTGCACCGTGCACCGACGGCCGTCCCGCAAGGCCGGTCCACTTCCGGTCCCGCAGAACCACCGATCGACCTTCGCGCGGAAACATAAACGCGCTTCGTACTCGTATCTTTTGTTTGTAACTCGGCGATCATGCAACACGATATAATGCACCGAGCAAGGGAAAACAAAAATTATTATACGAAATTCCGTTCTTTGTCCGTTACAGAACGTGGATGCGCGTGATACTCTGGATGCGTCAATACCGTTAATTACGTATGTCCAGGCAACACGTTGCTACGTCTTTCGACAGACGCAAATTTATAATACGCTGATTTCTCGTGAAAAACGCTATCGCTTAAATTACCTCGTTAAGTTACCTCCAATTATCCAATTATCGATTCGTCGTTAATTCGTTCCAAATTGCTTAATCTTAATACCTACTAAAAACTACCATGGTTACTTTGTAAATCGAATATTGTAAATCACAGTGACCAAATATTTATCCAAGATGCGAAGAAATTTGCGATATCGTTCAAACACACACGCACACACACACACACACACACAAAAACGTATAATATATCTTTATACGAGATTATTTATTATTTATTAATCAGATACGAAAGGAGAAAAAATGTTGTTTCGGTTTTGTCATTTTCTACGGAAGATATTATCTTTAAATACAGTTTCAGAAAATATAGTTTTCGGACTGTGGCGGATAGGACGGACCGAATCGTACGATAAAAAGAAAATAATTTTCCTAACTACGCGTATATGCTAAATTTCGTATTACCGATAAATTTCGTATTACCTTATTTCTTTTGCAATTACCGTTCAGTCCTTGAACATATTCCAGAAATACTCATGATACAAGTCTTTTCTTTCCTTCGTAACGTAATATGCATCATATACCGTAAGAACTATTCGCTAAACGAAGCGAGAAAGCGACAAGAAACATTGTAAAACATACTACGACCGACTATTTTTTTATTTAATTTTCTAGCTAATTTTCTATGCTTTTTATTAATTGATTAATAAATTTTCGCTCGCGCGTTAAATTTCGCATAAAACTATGCGACTCGGGGGAAAATTTCATTTTATTTCTATATAAATTACCAATTTTACACATAATTTTGTTCGTATAAAATTTAATTCTATTTTCGTTACGTTACGTTACGTAAAGTTAGATTATACACTTGAAATCTCAAGTATACGATCTCGTATATATTTTTCATACTACTAACTTGTGACTCGTAAAATTTTTAAAAGCATCTGTTCGACGAACGGACGACATTGCTTCGTACAACGGTAACTATTAGTCGGTAGGATATCGTGGAAGAGTGGAAATTTTGGTGTAACCAACCAGCGGGAGAACGGGAAGAATTAAACCGTAGGAAAATGAAGCGTCACGCGGCTATATCGGCCTCTTCTCGGATGTTCGCAAAGGCCACGACGATGGTAGTTACAACTATGGCTGCGACGCCGACGGTAAGGTCAAGGCCCTCTGCAACCGCCCTACCCAACTCCCATGCAGCTTCGTGGTCACGTGACGCGACTCAAGGTCTTTTCTCCCTACTTTAACCACGCCATCCACCACGATGCACCAAGATTGCACTTTTTTTCGTATATTTGGACGAACGCAGTCTCATAACGTTTTACCTTTATCGAGAACTTGAGAAAACGTTCTCGTTCCTGTCACTCCCTCTCTCTCTCTCTCTCTCTCTCTCTCTCTCTCTCTCTCTCTATTTTCCAGCCTATTTTCCAAGTTCTCCGTTTCGCTTCTATCCGCAGATTTCGAAACTTGTCCTTTGTCCCAACACTCTACATACAATGTTCGTATATTTTTCTTTTAATATAAATTTTTCTTTTATTAGCGAAGCGAATATAGCGATATAGAAGAATATAGCGAAGACTTTGTATAATAAAACGCAACGAACTAACGAGAACGAGGTATATATTTTATCAGATATATATCATACATATTACGCGTATTATCGATATGGTATCGGATATCGTATAGTTTCGATTCGTAAATATGGCAGTTAATTAGTCAAGTGGTTAAAACACGTCGTTTTTTACCTTAGTCCGATTATCTGCGTACATGCTTTAATTTGGCGACGAAGAATTATTATTCTTTCACGGAATGGACAATTTTTCATTCGGATGTGTCTTTTCGGGGGTATTTTGGGTCGCTAAAGCCGTAAACGAGGATCGCTGTTCACGGAAATGGACGGTTATGAAAATTCGGCCTTACGAACGTTTGGCGGAAAAAGACGCCAACTGCAGAACCGCCAACACCGTGATCATACAGAGAGGTAAACGGTAAGCAGCAGAACGAGCGACGATACAGTCAACGCCACCGTTTCACATGCCAATTTTGCCGCTTAGCGTTCGCCGCTTAGCGTTCGCCGCTCAGCGTCCGCCGCCTCGTTCTAATCGAATATTTTATACGGTAAAAGCGGTATTATATTATTAACAGTACTACTATTTCACTTGCAGATTGATTTTCCGTACGCAATTATTTAGAAATCCTTGATACAAGTTATCGTTACGTTGCACAGAATCGCACAATTTACCATTCTACTGGAAAAATTATCCTTGAAAAATGTTTCGTATAGTTACGCATTCCTCAAAAACCATCCGTATATGTACATGTATTTTATGTGTACAGTGCACAGTGTACAGTGTACAGTGTACAGTGTATAGACATACAAACGATGCAAATTTTCCTATATGATAATTAATAAAAGGAAATAAAATTATTTTTATATACTTATTATTATTATTTTTATATATAACTATATACTTCGATATACCATAAAATCCTTGAATTTTGAATTTAACGTTATTTATAACTGAACGATAGTAAAAACTTTAGTAAAAAAAAGTAACTTTAATACGTTCAAGTGGAACGAATAACGTTGCTGAATCGTCCTATAGCGTAATTACGACGTTCATATTTCATCTACGGTTGTAAATATACAAAGATTCGTTATCGATCAAGTGTATCGATTATCAGTATTCCACAGGTACCTACTCCGTTCTCTTTATGCGAATTATAAACGTGTATTAAAAAGTACGTTAGTTTCTCGAACTCTGCCGATTCACTTGTCCATTTGGTAATAGAATAAAGCTTTGGAAAAAAAGTAAGCTTCTGGCTATACTTTCTGTCGTTAATTTGAAAAATTCATCGGTGTTTCTATATCCGAGAATGGATTTTCGATTACAGGGCAAAGAAAATTTTGCCCCTAATCGGCACGATTATGTAATCGTAGCACGATCGACAAGGGTCTGTATGATTCGCGATGAACGAATAGAAACGATAATAAAAAGAAATAAATCGATAATACAAAAGAGAATTTCTTTTCATACGACGCTTCGTTCGCCATAAAATCGAATTTGAAAATATAAAAAGTGGAAATTGGGAAAAGTTAGGAAATCGCATAATTACGGTATTTTCGATTTGCTTATAGATCGATGTTAGGTTCATGCCTAGATAAAAGATACGAGGATGGCAGGTGACGCGGAAGAGGGATCGATGACCTTAAGAGTACACGACGCCGGCTCTATTTCGAGCGGGTCGTACATATGTATATACCGTAGGCCCCGATTAAGATTCAGAATGACCATGAAAGAAGCAAGTACGACGAGCCACGTTTGTTTTCCTATTACGTTAGTCTTGTCAATGCAGATAATACGCGGGCCAAGTAAGACGTTATCGTTGACCACATCCACCGTTCGTTCCACGTCCAGACTTTTCGTTAGAGATTATCGTTAACGTTTCGCGTCGTTTTAACGTTACGCTGCAGAATGATTTTCATAAGTTACAGAATGACGCAAAGACAGTGTCGGATTAAAGCTTCCGCAGGCCTCCTTCGTAGAAACATTCTTTAAATGGTCTTCGAAATATAAACAAAAATGTTTAGTTTAGTTTTCCCTCAAATGTATCTTTTTAAAGGGTAAATTTAAAAAAAAAGGTAAAGAAAAAAAGGTTACAACCTCCTCCCGTACCTCTTCTCTTAATCGACGCTGGCGCGAACAAAATTTAATTTACGTTCGAGCGACTGAAACGCGTCTTTTTTCGTAAATGCTACGTTACTTATTATTAACATTTGCAACAAATGCAACTTATTATCGGATTAATTGGTTGGGTCCAAGAGACAAATTTTAATTACCAAATAAACGCCATGTTTCGCGGAAATGCGTATCGGCGACGTAATATCTGCCTCTCTAAACGGACATCAACGAAGGATAAACGTGCGCAACGAGTTACGAACTGCATAAATCAAACAAACTGTCAAACTCAAATTTATATAAAACGAACGAATGCGTTCGTCCCGTGAAAATTAATACAAAAATTACGTACGCAGAACGCGTATAACTTTTTTCACATATTTTCTGCCATGTCAAAGTAAAAAGAATCGACGTATTTGAAACGTACGCTTCTTTAAGCAAATGTCGGTACAAACGGTATCGCACAATGCAATCCTTTGTAATCCTATGTAATCCTTTTTCTAATTCACCTACGTATTTTTCTATTACGTCAAAATAACAAAATATCGGCGTATCTAAATTAAAGTTACTTTATCAGATTGTATGGTAAAGTTACCGAGAGACTTACTACGAGAGAATCGCTAGACTCGGTTGCTAGGAAACAACATTTTACAAATTTATAGCCTAGTCGATATTTGAGTTGATAGTTTAGAGAGAAACTAACATTTATATTTAAAATTATAACAAGAACAATTATAAAAAGACGTTTTAACGATCGAATTATTTAATAATGAATACGATAGAAGAATTAAATACGATAGAAGAAACACTTTTACTCAACTTAGAAAGTAGGCGCTAAAGCTGCGAGCAAGGAGAAACGCGAGTCGAAAAATTTCATACGATCGATTGTCTTGCTGCTTCTACCGAACGATAACGTGCGATAATTGCACGTTTACAAAGACTGTACGTTACACAATGAGCATACTAAGGTATTTCATAGAAGCTTTCCTTGCAATCGCGTTCCACGTAAGTACAAAAAGTACTGGATTCGACGTGGAATCTCTCTGCCCCCTCTCTGTGTTTCACTTGCAAGGTAGGCGCGGGTTTTCCTTTCACCCGGGCCAGTCAGCTCGAGTAGGCCCAACTGCATATACATACGTACACGCTTAATATCTCGTTGAACGCGCATACGTTCCTACGTAACAACTTCACACGAATATTTTCCATGGCTGCGCGCTTATGAACGCGCCTTCTAACCTTAATCGCATATACCTTTTTCTCGTTTTCTCGTTTCTTCTTTTTCCTCTTTTCTCTTATTTTACCCATTCTCAGCATTCTCCGATTTCTCCTTTTACTTACGAACGACGATTAATCGAAATCGAAATACCAAACAAATTTCAAAATACTTGCTACGATCAAGATCTTTATAATTAATATATTATCGGCGTTGTACAGCGCTAAAGATAAAACTGTTATCCGTGATCGAGCCAAAATGTAACATATTCGATAGGATTTATCTTTCACAGCTAAAGATCATTCTAAGAAAAATTATAATCAACGTGAATTTCAAATACGTTGCTTTCGCGATCGATCTTGTATTACGATATATTCTACGATAGTTGATCGGCGAGCGATCGAAAGCGGTGGAAAAAAATAAAAACGTTCTAGATAAGACGACCAAGGTTACATAAAAATACGAACAATGCCCATTTTTCATTTGCTGGATACGACACTTTATACGAGGTTATATGTACATGCATGCCGATCGAGGATACTCAGCGGTCTGGTCTGAGTGTCAATTAAAATTATTATAGCCGGTCGAGAAGCATTTTTCAGCAGCATCGGGAAACCGGTTCGCTTTGGCATCGGCTGCAATAGCCAGCTACCGTCGTCTCGTGTAAGTACAGTACCGCATTTTGTTTTCGCCTGGCTCAACGAGATCGCGTCCAATTGGTTTCGCGCTTCGGAAAAATTCACACCGCCGATGCCGATAGAGAACGATCGGTAGCGGCGCCTAATAGCTTAGTTAGATCGCCTTCCCATGATTCCCATTATATACAGATAGCGTAACATTCGCAGCCTCTACCCTAATTGTTGTATGATTTATTTAAAAGGAAAATCCAATGTTATTTTATTTCTGCAATTTTATTATATATATATAAAATATATATAGGGTGTGGCAAGACGCGAGTTACAACCGGACAAAAAAGTTATTTCATATAGAAATAAGTAAATGTAAATCATAATATTTCGATTCGCAATTTTCTTTTCCAGATTATATCACGCGTCCTGTAAAATCCTGTCAAATGCTGTCAAATGCTGTCAGATGCTGTCAGATGCTGTCAAATGCTGTCAAATGCTGTCAAATGCTGTCAAATGCTGTCAAATGCTGTCAAATGTTGTCAAATGCTGTCAAATGCTGTCAAATATTGGCAAATCCTGTCAAATGCTGTCAAATGCTGTCAGATGCTGTCAAATGCTGTCAAATGCTGTCAAATGCTGTCAAATGCTGTCAAATGCTGTCAAATGTTGTCAAATGTTGTCAAATGCTGTCAAATGTTGTTAAATGTTGTCAAATGTTGGCAAATCCTGTCAAATGTTGTCAAATGCTGTCAAATCCTGTCCAATCCTGTCCAATCCTGTCAAGTCCTGTCAACCTAACCCCAAAATAAATAAAAACTAATTATATCGTCGCGTATCTTACGTTTCTACTGGAACGTAAAGGAATGTTGCGTTTCTGCGTTACTTTCCCCTCGACTTGTCCACATCACCGCCTAATTGCATTTACAGTCGCGTGTCTGCTGAATCAAAAATACAGATTTATTATCCTGCATATTTTCAAACGCATCGTTCATCGTCATATAGAAGAGATCGAAGAATTGTCCTCCAGAACCCCTTGGGGTTAGGTTGACTAATTTAAAAAATCATTCAGGCTAATTTATTTTCAGCAAAAACATTTAAATGCTAATAGCAAATTGGCAATGGGAAACGAAGAGATTTAAAAGGGATTCGTATTAACGATCATCGTGTGCAACCGAAGCAAGTTCGTATTTAACGCTTCTCTGTTGGCAATATTTATAATACACGGGGCGGTACGTTTACAATCGTCGTAAGTCGATTGGATAAGAAAGTAGATGAGCGGAGGAAAAAGCGTGGCTAGCAATAAGTACGCGGCATGCTCGAAAAACTTACTTTGTGAAAACAAATAGGAGGAAGAAAAGAGGAAGATTGCCGTCGAGTAGCAACAAATGATGGAGGTGCGGTCGGGCCAGTAAGTACGTCGGGAAAGGTTCATCAATATTCATAAGTCTCACTAGGCCTATCCGCGTCTCAAGGATCCAGGGAGTTTCCAGTACACGCTCCTTCTCCCTATCTCTATTTTTCTCTTTTTCTCTTTTCATGTACGTGTCGTGTGCGACTACGTATACCCGACGAAAGCCATTCGCGCGACACGGATTTATCTTCGTAATGCGCACATTGCACGTATGCGCGCATACCTATTCCCACTGCATAAACTGCATTCTATATCGACATTGTCATATCGCGTTACCGTTTTCATATCCCTGTGTGCGTCGGGGCAAACATATATTCGGATGTCTCCTTCTACCTCTGATAAAATCGCAAAATAAACAAAGACAAATACTCTGAAATATCAGCTGTGCTATATATTTGAATCTAAAGTATTTCACGCTTTCTCATCGTTCAAGTTAGCTGTATCTGGAATTACGTCGTTTTCACAAAAATATCGAATACCGTTTAAACACACAGGGCCAAGATTAATTAAGAAATATTCGTTTCGATATTATATAATATGTATATATTCTATATGTAAATAATATTCAGTTTTAATGAGAAAATTTTGCAAAACAACCTGTACATTTCGATATTACAATAACCAACTTTAATCATTTTTATTACGTTTTATTACGTTGACCAAACGGTAACGGCATTTGCAAATTTTTCTTCCAACTAGATTTCCAACTAAAAGGAAATTATTCAAATAATTAACTTTAAAACGTATGCATGCATGCGCAGAGACTAGATAATATATAATATCGATATTGTCAACGACTATTTTTCAGTCGTTTTCAGTCCATTTCAGTCGTTTCAGACTATTTTCAGTCCAAACAAAAGATATCAACTTTTCCATAATAATTTCAATATATTGACTCTTTATATTTGGATAATACGAATATAGATGTCTTTGTCTTTTATTTTTCTTTGTATTTCTATTGCTTTTTAAAACCAAACAAGTTATATCAGAAATCATTATTTACGAATTAGTTGTATTTAAATGTGCGTTGATAGGTGCGTTTAGAACGTATAATGGATAAACTGTGTATCACAATAAGAGTCGAGTTGTTTTAAAAGTTTAACATATTCTTAATAACCTTAATTGTACAAGATGGCTTATAAACATTGACTTAATCTAAAACAAATATTTGACAATTTAATTTTTCTTCGAAATTCCATTCATTTACCATTTAATAATTATTTCAACATTTAATTTTACATTTTAACGTTTAATCTCTTTATAACAAAATGTTTGCTCACTCCTTTTTGATACTCACCGAAAATACCTACTAAATTTTATCCAATCCTACGTTACGTTATAATTTTAAAAAACATTTTCTGTTAATGCCAATTTCTCTTTAACACAGTCTTTATAGCATTTACTTAGTTCGTTCGTTTACTTGTACGTGCATACATACGCGTATACGTATGTAGATCATATGTACTTGTACATATAGTCATGACAGTCCGTGTATGCGTACGCGTATTCGTATACGTATTGCACGTGTAATGTATACACATGTACAGTATATACTTTGCGGTCGTGATAAGATCGAGAAGGAACTTGCGCAATCTCGAGTTGCGATTACCACTGTCGTGGACAGACCCGTCGCCGCCACTGTCGATAGATTTTACCTGTATCTTGTATTTTCTATTCTATTAACGGAGAAACTACTCGTTACCTTAAAACTTTAAGATATAGAGGTAGATACAAGAATCGTATGAAACTTCTTAATGAAAATGACTTTCGTAATGTTTCCAACGGTAACTCTACTTTTATCTTGCATTGCCATATTCTCAAGTCGGTGCTTAAAGGTTACGTTAACACGAGATACATATAACGAGGCTAGGCTATCTCTACCGCATGTATCGCGTAATAGTTGCCATTATATTTTTATTTTTTTCCCATCTATCTAGTATCCAGAATTTGAAGTTTCGAAGGAAGAAATTTTAATCGACCGAGTGTTTACAGAATATTTTTCTAGGTTAGGAAATACGTACCGTTCGTTCATTGCAAATCCGCGAGATGACCTCGAAAGTGATTTGCAGGCTTTGGAAGAGGCGATTGCAAAATCGGAATGTCTGATAGCAATACGCGTTTTCATGAAATTTCAGATACGCAGCGTGAAACATCGTGGATGAGCAACATTTGACAACTTATAGAATTTATTATTGGATTTCCTATATGTTTTTACATTTAATCTGAACAATTGAAAATGCAAACGATACGATTAATACGATTGCTTTCAATTTACTAATTCATTTCGCTAGACATTTATTCACATGTTACAAATTCCACGACTAATTTATTTTTCTTATTTTAAATTTTTAACATTTTTCTTATTTTCGTGATTAATAATAATTGATAATAACACGAGGCGATTCTTTATGCAGAAATAAGAAGGACATATAGAATACAAGTTTTCTTATGTGACGCTTCGTTCTCGAGAAAATCGGCTTCTATGCTCGAACGTGGCTAATTCCGAAATGGGCAGTAGTAACGTAAACAACCGTCAACGTGTTCTTTCACGCGTGAAAATAAATCGAAAATCAAGTAGATCGATAGAATCAAGTTAAGATTCCTGCTCTAGAGTACTTTGCAAAATTCCTGTAATCTTAGTAAAGCAATTATCTACCGTAGGTAAATATAAATATATAATAGATATATAAATAAATGAAGCGAATTTTTATCATTGTTATTGACAAATGTTCGCAAAACATGTCCATGATTCTTTGACATATCGTCAAGGTCATCAACCCGAGCAGTGTTACAAAGCTTTTGTTCGAGTGTCGCCGTTCGTTAAAAACTTATTATTTAAAAAATGTTTAAACGAAAGTACATCATTTTTCGCACATTATTTACATTGAAATACAAGCTGATTCTTAATTAACTTAAAATTCGATTTGCATCACTGTTATCACATATATATGATAAAGTATAATATTATATTCAATTATAATAATCAATGTATATATGTATATATGTATATTGATCCTACTGTATCGAAATATCAAATAATTGTAATATAAACTTTTCAATGTGACAATAACTTTTTAACAAACGGCGACATCTAATTGAAATCTTCGCAACGCTTTACTCAGGTTAACGACCTTGTATTATTTTTCAAAAATGATAAGCGACATGATAGATATAGAAGAAAGTATGTCGGTGCTAAAATTTGTATCAATAACGTCATTACTGATTGTGTTCGCTATTCTCACGTATACCGCTATAGGCTAACGCCCCATTCATTCGATCCCGTTTCCTTTTTTCTGTAACAGCCAGCCTCGAGTCAGTGATTTTCTTGTGTTCTTCTACTTCTCCTCTCTATTCTCTCATCCGTTTTCCTTTGTCTTTCTCAATTTAGTTCATTATTTCGATAAAGAATATAAGAAAAATGAATTTACTGTACGAATTATTCTTAATTTATTATACGAAGATTGATTTAGCTTCAAGGAATAAATTAAAGCAGAAACAAAATACATCCAGCGTGCTCGTGTACATACTCAAAAATGATTGATTGTAATATGCGCAAGCCTCGATGTAATAAGGAAATACGATACAATACGATACGATACGATACGATACGATACGATACGATACGATGCAATACAATTTCAGTAAAGAATTATTAGCAACATACATCTTGTAGAACAGAAAGCATTATTAAATTGTTTGAGAAAGTTGTATAATTTTGATTGTATACCATATGTCGTTAGATGAACTTGTTTTCTAATTATTTTCTTTACTGCTTATCTTAATGCGCAACCTTATTTTACCCTTATCTTGCTATCACATTTATTTTGCTATTTTGCTATTTTGCTATTTTGCTATTTTGCTATTTTATTATTTTGCTATTGTCTATTCAATCTAACGTATTCGAACGTTATCCAACTACTAACCGTTATGTGTATACGTCTATTTATTATTTATTGCACGAATCTTTACCTTTTCATCTAATTTACCTAGTTAATTAGCTACGCACTTTATCTTCGCACTGTCCTTCTTCTTCTTTTCCAATTTCTTCATCAGTCTACAGCCCTATTTTTACTCCTTCGTTCTTTATCTCTCCTATACTAAATATCTATATATGCTATTACTGATCCTTCTAATTGCCTATACTCTCTTGTCACGAGCACAAATAAATAAATAAATAAATATATATATGAACTAGCAAGAAACTATAAACTCTGGCATAACAAGATTATTGTACGCTATACACTATATATTAAATCGATTCGATTCAACGATAGTTTACATTTTCGAAATAATTCTTGTAAATGGAGTGTTTTATTAATTCGAGTAACTTCCCATTATAAAAACTTCATCGTGAAAGGGGGGAATGAGAAGTTAAACTATAGTTTAGGTCGGAGGAAAGTAAAAAAGATCGATATTGAGATGAAAGAATCGTATAACCTAAACAGGACAGCTAATTATTCTTACATAATTTTTAGTCTACATAACAGTGAAATTCTTGCATCGTTCTATATAGTTTTCGTAATTCTGGTATATCAAAATACGATTTGGTAATAAATACAGAAATTTCATTAGCGAACATTAATTAAAATCCAATACGATCATAGAATGTCAGACTTTCGTTTCAAGTTCCTTGATCGAAGATAACTTGACTACGCGCTAGATTTCGCGTTCGACCTTCGATTTGATAACGTTAGGATAACATTTCGATGAGAATGCATTTATCACCTCACACGGAGCGATTAAACCGACTCACATAAGATTTCATACACGTGAAAAGTGATATCCTTATTAAAAGAAAAACGAAACACGACATACTAGTACTAATAAAAGCGTTCCACAAATAGATAAAACTAAAACTACTAAAAATATTGCTAGCACTCTACAAATAATTTCCCCCTATATTAAAACAATATTTACTTTTTTTTCTCTGCATTGCTACAACCAAAAATTTAAATGAAAATGATTTAAATTAAATGATCTCTGCACATTTTTATTCGTTACTTATTCCACAACGATCCTTCTTTTCCTTCTTTCCACATACAAGAATCTCCAACGTTCGAATTTTTCCAACGTTCGAAATTCGAATTTTTCTGTAGTTGTTTAAACGCATAAAGACGTTAAACATCGATAACGACATAATAACAAAGTGGACAATGCGTAGACAAGCACGGGCTGGAATTCGATAGCTCCGTTTCACATACAGAAGTCACCAAATTGCATCATGAGATGGTGAATTCAAATTTCCATATCGATCTTTAAACACATAAAGGTGTCGAGCGTCGACGAGTCAACATAGTAGTTTCGTAGACGAGTTAGAGGTCGAACTGGAGCTCGATAACTCGTCTTCTTGGCTTAACGGATTCACTTAGAACACGAAACGTCCATATACAGCGCGTTACGAGAGAAAGAAGTCAGCGTGCGCGCGCGCGCGCGATAGAAGAAAACCTTCAGCCACAAGAATCTCGCGTTAAGGAGCACTGATCCGCACTGTGCATCGTGTATTACCCCGGGGAGGTGGGGATAGAGGTGCAGAGTGCAAGAGGGGAGCGCAGAGGGGCTCAAGGCCGGTCACGCCGTCATGCCAGAAAGCCTGCGCGCCGAAATATCATGACTGTTCAACTCGGTTAGCCTCTCTTGCTGCTCCGATTACTTCGCCCCGTTCGTAGACACGCGGCTATATCACGTTCTCGTTCTTCTGTCGCGGACCAAAGTCGCGGAATCATGAAAATTTTGTGTCAACAATTCCGTCCCATGGATTAATATACAGAGCGGAGTAAAAAGGGATAGAATTGCGATGTATAAAGTATAAAAGGGAAGGAGAGGCGGATAATCGACTCTAGGACAGGTGGTACAAACACGGAGGCTGACAGCTGATAGTTCGTGACTTTTGTATCGAGGGAAGTTACGAAACTCGTTACCACGAGAAAGGCTACGACACAGTCTCGCAGGAAAGAAACGGAACACGTCGGTGTGTGAGAGCGTGCGTGTCGAGTGCATTCGCGAGTGCATTCGCGGTCGAGAAAGAGAAAGAGGAAAAGGACGTGAAGAGACAAAAGGGAGAGACGGAGAGAGATAGATAGTTAGAGATAGGCAGACAGATAGATAGGTAGGTAGATACATAGATAGATGGATGGATGGATGGATGGATGGATAGATAGATAGATAGATAAATAGATAGATAGATAGATAGATAGATAGATAGATAGATAGATAGATAGATAGATAGATAGATAGATAGATAGATAGATAGATAGATAGATAGATAGATAGATAGATAGATAGATAGATAGATAGATAGATAGATAGATAGATAGATAGATAGATAGATAGATAGATAGATAGATAGATAGATAGATAGATAGATAGATAGATAGATAGATAGATAGATAGATAGATAGATAGATAGATAGATAGATAGATAGATAGATAGATAGATAGATAGATAGATAGATAGATAGATAGATAGATAGATAGATAGATAGATAGATAGATAGATAGATAGATAGATAGATAGATAGATAGATAGATAGATAGATAGATAGATAGATAGATAGATAGATAGATAGATAGAGAGAGAGAGAGAGAGAGAGAGAGAGAGAAAGAGAGAGAGAGAGAGAGAGAGAGAGAGAATGCGCGAAATCGGTAATCGATCGATCTGCGATCGAAATTCACTGCGTCGCTAGGATATCGTCCTACCAAAATTGCGGTGATGCCCTTAAAGCGATTTTAAATCGGCGAAGGAACACGTTTGTCAGGGAAAAAATAAAGCGAAATGCGAAATGAAGGGCGAGACGTGGAAGAAGGGTAGAGTAAAAGAGGAGAGAAGAAGAGACCGACGAAAGGAAAGGGGATAACGAGGAGAAGGAGGCGGGAGTCGAGGGGTCATCGGGAAACATAACCTCTGTACGCGCAACGTTCGAGTAACCGACCGAAGTAATTTTCGACTTTACCTTCACTTCCGATACACTTCCGCGTATCTGGCTTCCTTACCTTATGTTTCGTGCAACCCCACGATCGCGATGAAGATTGCCCGTAAGCGTTCGCGTTTGAAGCCAGCGTCTGAGATCACACAACACTCTTGACAGTTTTCCGCGATGATGTACGGCTCGGCTGGTATAGTTTTTTCGGCTAGCACACGAGGACAGACAGGCCAATAGATCACAACACTACTACCGACACTTTCGATACGCGACACTATGGTAGACGTACGATCGGGCGTCTTCGGACGAAGTAACAGGCAAGCGAAAGAGCTTGGCACACCTTCGCGTCACGTTACAACGAGCCACGGGCAGCTACAGGCACGGGCTACCTCGGACTCTCCGTCTCCGTCTCCGCTGTTGACTGGTGGCTACCTCACACCACAAGCTCGTCTCGTACCTGTGTCTCTCTTTCTCTCTTTTTCTCTTTCTACGCTGGTGCTCCGAGCCAGCAGCCGGTAGTACAGTGCATTGCCACCAGATGGACGTGTGCATCAATGTACATAATGCATATAGCGAGCGATTCTACACGAAATTGATTTGAAACGATACTCGAGAAATGGACACCAAAGAAAAGAAATTTCAGAAATTGCTCCATTCGGCGTTTCATCGAGTGTATCTACAGGTACGTTCGTTAAAGTGGACTGATAAGGTATAAGATAAAACGCAACAGCTCGTAATAATCATTGAGCATAAATATGTTTAAACGTAACTTTTTTTATTATAATCAGTGGTACAATCGTAAAGACTAGTTGGAGAAACATGCTAAACGCTTGAACTTAACTTCTATTGCTATAATAGAATTTAATTGTTAAGTAACGAAGGAAAAATGACAGATTAATTATATAAATGTTAACAAAACCTTATCTTATTTAGGATGTTCTTTTTTTAGAATACTTTGATCCATCGATAATCGAAGCAACTTAAAGAAAGATTGTAAAACGTTTTAGATTATCAATGTTAGTACAGATTTATACGACAAATAACCTATTTAATTATAACTGGTAAATCGATACCTTTTATTTTACCTCTCCGAATATCTTACTAAACAGTCGTATTATTTATTAGATAGGTTATAGCGAGATAATCTTTAGAGTCGATTTTTGGGGTAATTTTAATCGAGGAACGTGCAAAACAACCGATACGTTACACGGAAGCAGGATTTCAATATGGCGGACGCGCAACTTGATCTAACCGAAATCTCGCTAGTAGATCGAACACATGGTTCGTCATAATGCATCGTTTATTTTCTAATAGAGTATTACGTGTACCCGGTTTGTTATCGTTTATCCTGTGATTTTAGTGGAATAGAACAAGTTAGGGAAACACAAGTCGATCTTTGCAAGAATATGGAAGGTATAAGTGTAGATTTGCAATCAACCAAGTATGCAGTCTATCATTTTTGAGAACATAATTAAAAAAGGTAGAACCTCGATAGAAAATTGTTTTGTGCCTACCAAGTATTGTAGAAAGCACCGCACCCTGGACGTTTTACATATTTTTTTATATTATTTGTATTTTATCTTCTCAAATCCTGCACTCTCAAACTTTCTATAAACTCATAAAAATCCGCAGTCTAGTAATTACCGTTGTATTTCATGATTTTTTACAATTAATTAAAATTTTATTCACAGACTGATTGATCAACGAAATCGATCGATTTTATTTTGTGCACAATGTTTTTCATAGGTATTTTAGTTACGAGATTCGGACATTTTATTTTACTTATTCGTCCATTATTATTATTATCATTATTACTACTACTATTATTATTATTATTGTTGTTGTTATTATTATTATTATTATTATTGTTATTGTTGTTATTGTTGTTGTTGTTGTTGTTGTTGTTATTATTATTATTATTATTATTATTATTATTATTATTGTATATATGCTATATCGTATTGTTTTATTACGTACATTTCATTACGTCAATTAGCATTTATGAAATATTTCGTTAATTTAATGTACTTGTTCTTCGCTCATTATTATTTGGTATAGAGATATAGGAAATAATTAGAAAATATGAAAAAATATCAAAATAGTCTGTGAATAGTGAACAACGAGGTTAAAACGAATTTCGCTGATATTACAGTATTATTTTACCGATTGCAAAAAAATGATTCTAGCGTTATTAATTTAATTAAATTGTTAGTAATATCGCTAGTTATTAATTTAAAGTAAATCAGTAAAACTTGACAAGCTCGAAGTATAGAAAGTAATAAAAAAATTTCATAATAATTGAAATGAATTAGATTCCATTCGACAAGTAGATTGCGGCGCAATATTAAATAAATTGTACAGAAATGATTGTATGGGATTTTGTAGAGAAACAAGGTGTTTTGATTAGAGAAAATGATTGTTTTGCTACTGGCGCGAATAAACCATTAGCTGGATTATATTTAGCGTTATTAATTACGGTTCGACTCGAATGATTAAATCGAATCTAATGTTTGACATGGAAGTTCGTTAAATTAAAGTGTATCGATAGATCAATAGGGAAACTAATATTTCTTCTGTGAAATTGTGCAATCGCTATTATAATTAATGGTTTTTGTTAAAATTCTTTTCGTCTATTTTCCGAAAACCCGTTGAATGTCGTCACGAATCTGGAAAATAAGACGGGATTTTAGTCTTTGTACGTTAATGTCAGATAAATTAGAGGAAAGAACGCGGACAATTATTATTATAAGACTCGGCTGATAGTGGCATATAAGTCAGGTAAACGTAAATGATCATAGTTCAACGCTCGAGACTGACCGGGGTCGCCAAAGCATTTTCCTTTAGCTCCGCTTGACAGCGATTGGCATCTATAATTCTCGACGGTGCGGTGTGGCAAAAAAGTCGCGGAATGCGTTTGATTTGAACCCGTTTAAACGCGTTTCAGGAAACGTGAGCCAGCCCTTTCCACTCGTCACGATCATATCGAACCGATCGTTTTCCTTTAAGCGATTATAACCGAAGCACGAAAGGTGTATAAATATTAGGAAAGAGAAAAAGGAAATAAATTAATCTAGGCAACGGATTTTTCAGACTTTCAACAATTCTTTATAAAATATGTATAGATGAAAGTTCAACATTTACCTCGAACTACGTATCTTTTCGTATATGTACAATTTTGTTGGTTTTGTTTATGTAAACAATCGCTGTGCAATCGCGGTGAAATTGAGGATTAGAAATCATTTAATAAAAATACGAGAATCGAGAAGAAACTGGTGCTAAATCGAAAAAATAAAATTATCGAAGAGAACATTTTCTTACATGCGAATATTCAACTGATCGTAATAGACACAATAGAAAATAGAAAATGTGATTGTAATAGGAAGATGTCGAGTTTTACAGCATATGAAAAAAATACATCGAGATCGGAGAGAACGGAAAGATTCGACAAATTCATCGACGAATTTACTAAGAGAAAAGTTTCGTGAGAATAACATTTTCAGATTATTTTCAGTGGTTTTCGCGAAGAAGGTTATTTATACGTATATGGAAAAAACTAACGATACAGAATACAATGTAATATAGTTTTTTGAAGGAGTTAATCGTCTGAGCAAATGTAAAAAAATTCACCTGTACATTTTTTAAGCGGAGATGGACGATTAAATACGCGAGTGCGTGGATTTGAATAAATTTTCAATATGCGTTGTGATGTATCGGCGTCAGCTGGTCGGTGGTCGGTGGTCGGTGGTCGATACGAGACAGACTGGAGCAAAAGGACGTTTTCCGTTGCGACAAGATTCCGCGCACACTGTCAGAAACAGGCGTCCAGTTAGCAAGTTTAGAAGCGCTGTAGACGAAAGGTAGAAAATAGGCGTATACGATAAGATGATTACAGACAGCTTTCCGTGACTAGAACGCGTGTTTGATAGCAACGATCAACTGCTTCCGAGCGATGATCGTCCGTTAGCGAGCGTAGACGAAGACTGTCCTCGCCGTCGAAGAAACTCCCTCCGCTGGAGTACGGTCCGAGAAAGATTCCTCGAGGCCTGTAGCAGTTTTACGATGCGCCCGGCATCGCGCTCAGCAATACGAGTACCACTTGTAACGCAGCAATAATAATAAAACCAGGTCCTTTCCACGGATCGGTGCGATGCGTAACCAAACACTGTTAATGTATCAATTGTGTGTGTATATATCTATATCTATATTGGAATATTACATTTGAAAACATTCGAAACATTAAAAAAAATCTTTCGAAACAAGAAAACTCGATGTACACGATATCTGATTTTATTATTTTAATTTGAAAAATTTCTTTTCGCTGATTATTTAAGAGTTCCGAATGACTGTTTATTCCGAGGAAAATGTCGGGGTCACTTAGTTTTCCAGACGTTTCAAATTTCTGTATATTTCAAATAGTTTATACAGGTACGGGTTTATACAGGACGTGATTTTATGCGACAATTTTATAATTGGCCGACACGGCCAACACCGGCGATAGTTTTTTTGCGAATATGCATCTCGGAAATTAAGAGAGTTACGAGGTTTTCGCGAGAAGAAAAAGTCGTTTGAAACGTTGAGTTTTCCAACATGTTCAAAAACGATGGAAATCGGTGTTGTTCAGATGTATTGCTCTATAATCAAATCCAATTACGTCACAAGAATGAAAAAGAATCGTGTCATAAAAAAAAAAAAAAAAAAGAGAGGACGTTAAGATACGTCTCCGAGGAAATGAATTTTAACTGTGTTAAAACGCGTTAAACACGATACAATGTACGTGTACATATAATACTACGTATATAAGGGCTCGGCCTTACTTCGTCCTCCTCTGACGTATTACGTTAGCGACAGAGAAAGTAGTAAAGTAGTAAAGTAGTAAAAAGCTTGGATCAAATTCATCGAATACATTTTTATATTACGACAGATTATGTACATTTGACGCACATAGGCCAACCTAGCTTAATCTTAAACTTATCAACGCGATAATCATTTTTAATATCGTATAAATAAACATAGCGTAGGCTGAACCAGATAAATATGCAGTCGGCAATACGGTTTGCAATAAGGTTCGACGAGTCCATCTTCGATTCGACAGTCGGTCGACTGTACGACAAATATACATATATCGTCCGAATGAAAAATTACTTACAGAAGAAAAGTTGTTCGATCGGATCGCATAATTACCAAATTCCTGTTTAAATATGAACGTTTAATAGGTTATCATCTTCCTTTTATTTGCGGTAAATACATACATATAGAAATCGCTAGGCGATTTAACGGCGTACATTTTCTTTAATTATCCTTTTACGTATTAACCGTGGCTCCTATCGTACCTGTTGTAATTATCGGCAGGTAATTCGTCACGACAACCATCGAACGAGACCATCGACGTATAAGTTATCTACGAATTGCGTAAAAGTAATCGTAAAACTTGGTACAACTCGCGTAGACCTTGGAAAACCTTTGAAAGCGACGAGAATCCTTTGCTCTTTATCGTTCGTTCGCTCGAGTTGATAATTAGCTAAAATAATTCTCGTAAAGCGGCTAAATTAGATCGCGTATATCATTTTGATTTTTCCAGTTCTCTGTAAAGAGTTTAGCTTTTAAATAACCCTTGATCGAAATTTAAAGCCGAGTAAATACGAATAAGACGAGAAAGGAATAAAAGTAAGACGTGGACTGCGAATATTTATGCAGACTCTTCGACTTTGTCGCTAAGATGACGCTTTAACGTTGTAACATTAACAGAATAATCAAACTTGTCGTATGTTACGAGACCCCGTCAAAATACACTGTACGTACGTATATTTATCATATATACCGATTTACACGAGTCCTTTACACGTACTTTTTACGATCAGATCCAACTATACGTAAAATTTCGTATCATTCTCTTTTCAGTTTCTACTTTTATTTATTATTTATTATTTATTATTTATTATTTATTATTTATTATTTATTAGCATCGTGCTAGTACTATCGGGGCATCTTGTTATCCGGTGCCTTGTCTCGTACTAAACATTCTTCTACCTATTATTATCATTGCTATTGTTATTGTTATTATTATTAGTATTATTATTATTATATAGGTATAGAGTGATTTTTCGTATTTGCAACAAAAACTCATCAAGATCAACGCTTCTTTCACGAGCAGCGAACGAAATCGCGTCGTAGACGTAATTTCATAGAAACTGAACGCTTCGTGAAACAGCCGATAAGCTTTGTGCTTCTATAGTTTGACGAATAAAGACAAATATGGCTATAGTCTGCGAAACTTGAAACGGGACACTCTGTGTAATTATTTCCTCCGATATTACGTCGTTAAAACAAATACGTTCGTATAGGTTTATTTAAAAAACATATTTTTTCGTTGTTTACGTTTATGATATAGAAACCAGTTTGTAGAGTAATTCCTACACTTACGTACGTTTCGTTCTCCGTACGTTGAATCGAATCGATGGACGCGTGTGCTTGTACGTATCTCGCGAAGCGTGAATTTTGTAGGAACGTGGCTAAATTACAACAAGCGTCGTATCGCTCTCTCCTTGATCGAAACAAATCGCGTCGTAGCATTTTTTCATTTCTCAAGATACGTCGCAATCATATCGTATAGACTGTTTGGAAATTATACTATATATACGTCTATAATTACAATATATACGACTAGATATTTTAGGCGAAACGAGGAAAAACAAAGATGGCACGTTCTAACTTGCATTTACTTTTGGCATTTATAATATTTCTGCCTGTCGCTCATTCCTACCCATGCTGCGTATCTCCGCGATTCTAAATCTCTCACAAATGCATAAATATCCGCCGTCCGATACTTTTCCAACTCTTTCTCTAACATTTTTCCAACGCGATAGAAACATAAATTTGATCTGGGTTCGATCAACGTTCGAATAAACGCTAACGCGGACAAAGTCAGGTTCGCATAAAAATTGTAAAACTGTTAATTAAACGGTCTAATCGTAAAAAAAGAGAAAGAAACGGCGCGCGTACGTGTATTTTATCTCGATTGCTCTTTGCAACGGCAGTAAATTCTAGTAAATTCTAGCTACAGATGAAACGCACCGAATCGTGCACGATCCGTCGTCGCTTTTACAATTGGATCGAGGCACGAGTTTCGGGCACAGTCGCGATCTGTCGGAAGGAAGGTCGTTTATACGTTGTGCGCGGAGCTCGAGTTTAACGGAAATTTTGTTTCACCCGTCGGCGCTCATGCGCTCGCAACCAATCAACGACGATTATTACCAACGATGTTATTAATAAATAGCAGGCAGGCTCGATCAACCATGCAACTTTTTGTACTAATAGAAATCACATTTTCGTATTTACGAAGACACGTGCTTTTCCTATCTTGCGTTTTACGCTTTATCGTATTAAACGTAAGTTACTAAACGCAGCAAGAACGTAAGACGTAGAGTATTGGAAAAACATCTATCGTTATACAGCTAAGAAACGATTAAGAAACGCGTTAAAAAGAAAATGGCGCATTTTTCATCGGTTAGATATGGAAAAGGTTACGGGATTAACTTAATAAGGAGCGAGTGTGCGAGGATCGCTGGCGATCCAGCCTATTTTCTGAGTCGAGGCGGAAGCACGTTGGTCGGCGATGGCGTTGGACTGCTGCTACACGATCTGCTCAACGCTCTGTGAGGCTCGACGCTGAGGAAACTCTTGTCGCTGGTCGGCGGCGCCGAGATGATTTCTGGCTCGGCAGGGCTGGGACAGCGTCGTTGCGAGCACGTTGACAAGCTACTTCTCGATAACGTTTGCAACGGTATTTGGTAGATTCTTATCGGCTTCCAGTCGCCCTGACTGTCTATAGAAAGCAAAAGACGATTATATTATTCTCGATTATATCGATTTCCTACTCGTATCAACGTTAGCTACTATAACGTCAGATATAGTACGTCATGGTTTTCTAGACTTTTCGATTTAGCAAGTTGTTGGCACAGTGTTGGCGCGTAAACGTGTTTATCGCTGCAAGCGTATTTTATATATATACCGTATACATATCGTTCTAAATAAATAAATAGATAAATAAATAAATAAATAAAGAAACATTTATCCTATTAGGATAAATGTAGAATAAGTAGAATAAGTAGAAAATGACGATCGGTTTGGAGAAGACGGACACGTACTTTGCTGATTGGATCGAGACGTAGAAGATTGGGGGAAAGGAGGCGGACTGGAAACCGGTTCTTCCTTGTCCATGGGTTTCGAGTCCAGGCGAATTCTTTCGCATTTTCCAGGCAGAAATTCCGGAGCCGTTGTGGCGAAGAAGATGTCTTGCTTCGAAGTGATTAGATTCAGGTTTGGCATGGCGATCGTGTGCACCAAATTTCCATTGATTATCAATCGTATCTCCATGGTGTCGTTGGTAAAGGCGATCACGTAGGGGAAGGCACAGGCTGAAAGTTTGTATCGAGACACGAAGGATTATCGAAAAATAAAGAACGACGAAACGTAAAGATGCAAAGATACGTTACCTATTGCCGCAGGAACGGAATTCCAGTTGAAATCGAATTCCGTTGCTACGGTATTCTCTTCTAAGAGTTTTTGAAAGTGGCACGTATCTGCGGTAAGAAAGGCAGGTAAGCGAGTATCGATCGAACACGTCGTTGTTGCATCGCTGCCACCAATTCTTCCTCCGTTTAACCATAATTCTACCGTTTATTATATTTATTAAATTCTTCGGTTTTCCATTTCGCTTCTTATTCGACTTTTAGCTAGATCGATATACGTAGGCACGTTGAAATCGAACGACGACCTTGTATCTTTAAATTTTGTCTACCTTTAAATTTACATTTTTCACCTTTATTCGTATTACGCGTACGTCGCTCTTTCGTCGACTACGCGTC